>NC_045560.1:102463270-102835770 GCF_009819795.1 Aythya fuligula | reverse complement strand
TTTATCAAATTATTTGACTCATTCTATCACATGGGTGAAAAGGAAATACACATCCTGAAGAGAGACTGAAAAATAAATACTTTATTTAAAGCTGCATATGTATCTGTCTACCTATATCTATTTGCATTTTCTAGGCCATGGTATGGCTATGAGATAATGTCTTATACTTTTTCAAAGGATAGCAGAATTTCTTGATCATGAGATCATTCCAATAAAGGAGGTAACCTGGCTTTACTTCTTAATATTTATTTCTGCAAGGTTGTGGTGGCCCAATGGCCCCCCTGCTACCAAAACTTTGCCACGTAAACCCACTACAAAGGCGTTTTGTTGTTGTTGTTTGTTTGGTTGGTTGGTTTTGACTGTTTTCATGTTTTCTCTCCAAACCTCCAAAATAAAGTTATCCAATCACATTGAACATGCACCCCATATAAACAGCATGCATATTATAGACAGATCTGATCTTATTGACATTAGGTCATCTGGCTTGGGTATCAGTGAGCATGGTTTTATATGCAATTGAGCTTATTGTCATAACTTTTGAAAATGAACAGCTGTTGACACATGGTATATGTTGACATCAATAAAAAGAATAGTATCCACAGGAGCTACTATTATGCAATCTGCTCTTAACACACCATGAATGATAATATACCATGCCTGAATAGTATCACATTCAAACTTTCCTGGCACATTTACAGTTTGTTGTTCTACCTGATCCTTCTCGGACTGTTATCAATGATGGTATCATTGTAGTCTTGAGTGAGGACTGGCTTTGCTGTATTTTTAAGAAATAATCTTCCAGGAACTCATAGGACCTTCCACTACCTACCACAGTTTTAGGTAAGAACAACTACCTTTGTAATCTGTTTTAACCTTTAGTGAATTATCAAATGAAATAGCTGTTTACAAAAAGCATGCAGTTATAAAGTAGACCTCAATCAAACACAATAGACAATTCTCTATATGTGCAGGGCCCTTTCAAGTAGGTATATACAAGACTCTATTTTCTCATTCTTTAGTTGTTGCAGCATAATGAGACAAGATGTATAAGCAGAACTTAAACAAGTCACCATAACCTGGAACTGAGAAAAAGACTGCCAAAATCCAAATTGTGTGTTATTCTGCTTTCCATCTATAATCTTAATAGAGTAAGCAGCATGTTTGGTGTGTTCAAGATCTTTGTAAACAGGGAACAACACAGAGTTTAAAACTGTTCATAAGCAGAGTGGAGGAATAGTTATTGTTTTCACTAATTAATGGAAATCAATAGTATGTTTATAACAGCATTGCTTTTTCAACAAGAATTTAAAGTGGAATTTTGTGTATGTATTATGTTATAAAGTAGAGTTTTACTTTTTATATATCATATATATATTATTTATATTTAGAACTGAATTAATTACATTAAAGTTAATTCTTCAGTGGCTTGTTTTACACAGTTCATATGATTGCAGCGTGAGGTGCTAAACTCTTCTCCAACAACATAGCTACATTCTTTAATAGAAAATAAGTGGTTTAGTGGTCTCTGTTTAGAAAAATATATATATATATCAAAAACAACAACAACAACAAAAAACAGGTCTTGTCTCTCTAAGTGTAAATGTTCAAAGTTGGCAATTCCATGTCTGTATTTCCTGTATGCCTTTTCTAAATGCCAACCAAGTGTGAACATTCATTTTGCTTATAATGGGGCAGTCCCCTGTGTAGGCCTTGTGGGGATTCCCAAACTAGAAGGTCAAATTGTCATGATGTTTTGGCCTGCTACTACTTAAAGTGGTTATTGATGGTTTTCATCACTGCTCTGAGTGTCCAGGCTTGTTGGGATCAATGAGTCAGAAGGTCAGACTGTCACATTGCCTTGGCAAGGTAAAATTCCTAGTAGCTTCTGATGATTTCTACTGTTCATACTTGAAGTCTCTAGCTACTGAAATAGTTTGTCAAACTGTGAAGGTCATCCTGTCAGAAAGTGCTTACGATTTCAGAATTTCTGTGCTTCATTGCAAGGCTTTTCCCTTGTGCCTAGATAAACTTGAACATCAGTACAATCACTGAGCTTTGGAAAATGCTTTCTTTAGTGTCTCCTAAAAGCATCTGTGATCAAAAGAGAAAGGTTGTTGTATGAAATGATTACGTTTGTTCTAGCCCTCATTCCTGGTTAATGCCTTCTGAGAATGGATTCATTTTGTTCTATCTTATGTCCTCGTTAGAGTTTGCCAATTGGGAAAGGAAACTGGGAAACAAGTACATTTTAGCCTTTAAGTTACATGAAAAAGGTCACAGGCAAGTGGTTTCATAATGTATGTCAAACAGTTGAAGATAAATATATGCCAAGGTTCTTTAAAATCACGTATTTAGTGTTCAAATCACTATGGGTCCTATTTTCAGATGCTGACCTTTTCTAGCAAGAAAACATAACTCAGTATATTTGAGACATGCAAAAGACTAAATGGAAAAAACAAAAGAAAAAAAAAAGAAAATATTAAAAGAAAATTGGGTGTGGGAGAGAGATAAGGTCACAAAAATATACATGGAAAAAATGAAAAAAATGGAAAAAAAGTATTTGCTACTTTAAAATAATATAAAGGATTTATAATATATAAATATACCTTTTATAAGATATTGCTATTTTACATTTATAGTTGCATGGTTTCCCTTACAAATTTATGAGTTTACACAACATAACGTTTTTTTTTTTTTTCTTTTGTTTTGTTTTTTTTTAATTAGAGATGCCAATCACTATTGACATACAGTAGTAAAATAATAAACAAGGAAAAATATACTAATTATAGATGAGGATGGCCATTATAACCATTCACTTCATTTGGCTTGCAAGTTAGAAAGCATGAAGAAAATAAACAGTTTCTCTGGATTGAGCAAGACTTGTTTCAGATTGGATCAGTGGCAGTGGACATTTTATGGAGTTTCAGTGGCAATGTTTCAGTGGCAATGGACATTTTACGGACATTCAAGAAGAGTTGAAATGCACTTTCCATCCATACTGAAGGATGGAAAGTGCAAACACTAGAGAGTTCTGGATGAAATAATATTTATGGTAATACAGTGTAAATTGTTGGTAATGATATGCAGAAAATATATTGTGCATTAAATAAATAAATCAATAAAAAGAATAACTAGTATTTCAAATAATAATAATAGCATCAAAAACTCTATCACCTTCTTTACAAAAAGATGCTTGGCCTGTCCAAGAGACCACAAAGCAAAAAGCTAGACCAGAAACTTTAACTCAGGCCGTCCAGACTGAAATCTCACACTGAACTCAAGAAGAGCTGTTCTCATATGAGAACAGTTTGAACACTGAATTTTGGCCTTGATTTTATGTATAACATACCTTCGGGAAAGATACAACTCTGCTCACCACTTTCAGTATAAAACACAGACATTGGAAAGAAAACCACTGGCCAAACTGATTTGCATTTCATTTCTTGCACACGCAAAAAAAATGCATAATGAAGTGATGGAAATACCTGAAAACAGCTGTACTACCAGACTGAATCAAGGTTGTTTCCTGCTGTAATACAAATGACAAGTTAATGTAGCCCCTCAGAGAAGCATACTGAAATATATCTAAAATACAGACACCACTTTCCGTAACCTTCTAAAGTGAGACCTTGGAATAAATAAATTATGACAGGGAAAGCAAGATCAAAGTCTTTGCCTTCTCTGGGTAACTTTACTCACCTTTCACAAGGACTGGAAATCATATGACAGCGAGCTGATCACACCCTAAATTCCTTCCTGTGCACTTCTTACACACTATAGTTTCACAACATAGGGTTGTGCCTAAATGCTGTGACTCTGTATTGCTTCTCTACAAGACTGCCAAAGTGTTTGTAGCTTCTTCCTGGTATCTATTATTATGAATTTTTGATAGTTTTTGAGAGCTGTAATTTCTTGCTTGAATGTGACTAAGATGTGTGTTGTAATTCAGCTCTGGGGCCCCCAGCACATAAAGGACATGGACATATTAGAATGAGTCCAGAGGAGCGCCACAAAAATGATCAAAGAGGGCACCTCTTTTATGAGGCTGAGAGAGCTGGGGATGTTCAGCCTGGAAGAAGAAGGCTGCAGGGAGATCTTATAGTGGTCCTCAGTAACTAAATGTGGCCTACAAGAAAGCAGGAGATGCGTTATTTATCAGGGAGTGTAGTAATAGGACAAGGAGTAATGTTTTTAAACTAAAAAAAAAAAAAAAATGTAGATATTAGCTATCAGGAAGAAATTCTTTGCTCTGAGAGTGGTGACGCACTGGTTACCCCATCCCTGGAAGTGTTCAAGGCTACATTGGATGGGGCTTTGAGCAACCTGGTCTGGTGGGAGATGTCCCTATCCATGGCAAGGAGTTTGGAATTAGATAATCTTTAAGGTCTCTTCAAATCAAAACAATTCTATGATTCTATGATTAGAGAACTGCTCAGATGAACAAAGGAAAAATCCACATATTAATCAGCATGTAAAGCTCAGTTGTGTAGCTGTAGAGTGGTAACAGTTACTGAGGTGTTACCTGAGTGGGTTTTGTCTGGAAACCAAATAGGCTGTTGCTGGCTGATTGGTTGGTTGGCAGTTGATTGGTTTTCTAGACAGCTCCTCTGACTTTTCATTGACCTACACATGGATTTGGGTGCTATAGATTATAATAGTTATCTGCAGTGGGACCATGTAAATGCACAGAGATTCATCAGTATGCAAATTTTATACACTCTGGCTCATTTTTAACAGTTGATATAGGTTGTCCTATTTTCCATGTAATATCTGAATTTCAAAGACCGTATTTCTGCTGTTGAATTGTATGCCAGAAATCATAACCAGAGCAGCAGGAGTATATAGCAGAAGTTGGCAGCTCTAATCATGCTTATTTCAGGAAACTGGAAAGTTTGATACCCTAATATGCATAACAAGCACCATAGTGCAAAGTTAGATACTTATATCTTGCGATTAGAAAATGGTACCCTTGGAGAAATTTCTCTGTCTACTGTCATTGACTCTATCAAGAAATAAATGAAAGGATGTATAATAATAAAAATAAATAAATAAATAAAAATGTGTTAATCTTATACAATATGTCTTATTTAGATTCTGTATTTAATTCCTTTTGCTTCCCTACACTTCAGATTTGTCTTCTCAGTGCATACTGAAGAGACTGGCATGTGTTGCGTATAGCAGATGGACGTGCCGTGGCATACACAGATTCTCAGAGCACTTCTGGCACACACTTTATGCTGAATTTGCTAGCTAGCGAGAACTCCAGCAGCAGCTGCTTCACAGAAAATGTTGTTTGCTGTTACTGTATTAAAATAATTAGGCCAGGATGAATCAGTGAAACCAAAGAAGAAATGAAACAACCTTAGATCAAGCTAGATTAATTTTATTGCTACATATTTCTAGACCTTGTTTGTTTTTCATTTTAACTGGAAGATATTTTATTGACAGGAAGAAAATCAGTTCTCATCCAGAATCCTCTACTAAAGTACTGACTCAACAACTTATTCTCTTTGGAAACAGCTGTAGCAGCCCTGGTAAATTTTGCTCATGTTGGAAGGGCTGTCTCAAGCAAACTCCACTGGTAGATGCACATAACTTTTCTCATTGCTGTATCTTGAGGATTTATTCTTATAATTATTTTCTCTTTTTCAGTGCAGGCTAGCCCTAAGTGGTCAAGCTTAGAAGACCTTGTCTTCCTTTCTTCTGTGTAGTAGAAGTACTGATTTTAATCTCACTCTGTTTTTGCTTGGCATTGTTAATATGATCACAAGAATAAGATCAAGGTTAGTTCATATACATACATCCTTAATGAAGAAGAAAAAAGAACTAGGTGGTTACTGTAAGGGGTCTTGTTAAATAGCTGGTCAGTGTGGAACAGAATAAAAAGGCTTCTTTCATAAAGAACACTAAATCATTTTATTAGTCTAATATTTTTTGAAGGTAGAGTGAACAAACTGTGGACAGGTCAGAAAATTTATTCCCTTCATTCCTTTCACCCTTACATGCTTTAACAGCAATCTAGTCCTCTCAATAGATTGCAGTACTTGTTTGGTGATAAACTCTCAGGGTTTTGGCTGGGATAGAGTTAATTTTCTTCAGAGAGGCTCACACAATGCTGTGGTTTGGATTTTTGATGAAAATACTGGTGATAACACACCAATGTTTCACTTGCTGCAGAGCAGTGCTTACAGATAGCCAACGCCTTTTCTTCTCCTCTAACTGCCCGGCCAGCAAGGAGGCTGGGGATGCATCAGGAACTAGGAGGGGACAGCCAGGACAGCTGGCCCAGGCTGTCCAAAGGGACCACATCATATGGTGTCATGGTCAGTAATAAAATCTGAGGTAAAGGAGGAGGAGAGCCAGGGAAGCTGGAAGTGATGGTGTTTGTCTTCCAAAGTCATGATGCTTGTCTTCCAAGACCATGATGCTTGATGGTCCCTGTTTTCCTGGAAGTGGCTGAACACCTGTCTGCCAATAGGAAGTAGCGAACAAACTCTTTTTATTATTATTATTATTATTATTATTATTATTATTATTATTATTATTATTATTATTATTATTATTATTATTATTTTGCTTTGGTTGCATGCAAGGCTTTTGCTTTACCAGTTAAACTGTCTTTATCCCAACCCATGAGTTCTTGCACTTTTACCTTTCTGATTTTTTCCCCCATCCCACCTGGGAGGAGTGAATAAATGGCTGTGTGGTGCTCAGCTGCCTGGTGGGGTTAAGCCACAACACAGACAAAGGTGGTACCTGATGTTAAAATTTCATCATTAGATGTAATATACCTTTGTGTATTAAACTTGCAGTTCATTCCTGCTGTAATTCCTCATTTGCAATGTCAGGATTTGATCCTCAGTTTAAGTTCCTGCTACACTGATAATTTTCTAGATGATTAGCAGTCATGTAGAGTCTTCTTGACAGTAAATCATAATAACAGATCATGTTCACACCTTTTCCTTTAAACCTTGTCTTTTTTTAAGATTTATTAAAAATGGGCTAAACATGATTGCTCTGATGCTTGTTGAATAATATCTCCTCATTAACTACTTGCATTTCAGGTTTAATTTCATACTGAATACCAATAGCCCAAAAATTAACAAAGAAAATGACAAAGTAAGTACCTTGAGTTTAAGGCTAAAGGTAAGCACTCCAGCATTTCAGCATTAAAATTACTGTTATTAGTAGCAGTTGTTGCTGTAGTTGCTCAGGGGTCTTTCTTCGACTTCTCCAGTTAATAAAATTGCAGGCTTACTTGTAGAACTACTGAATGCCAAGCAAGCGAAAGGGTATTTAATGCAACTGGCATTCTCTTCTGCTCTCCCACGACAGGATTAAGCTTGTAGTTCTTATTGGAAGTTGACCTATTCACCTCATCCTTATTTATGCACAGCATGTGCTGTTTCCTATGTAAAGATCTGCAAGAAAGTCTTGTTCTTTACCATGGAAAATAGCAAATGAAAAATCCCACTGCATAGATTTGTCTTTGTGGAGCCTACTTGTACTATAATGCTGTACATAACAGAATCTCATGATTTGACCTTAAGCTCTATGTATACTCTCTCTATATATATACTCTCTCTATACATGTACCCTTTCTCTCTCTATATATACACTATATATAATATAGAGTGTATTTATATATATACTCTACATGTATATATACTCTCACTGTATATATTTTTTTTACATTATATTTATATAATGTGAAAATATTTATAAAAATATATTTTGTTTTGTGTTATGTTGAGGATGCTTCACATCATATATACTTTCCCCAATGGAATATGCACATGTTTCTTTTTTAATACAAGGGAATGGGTAAGAACCAGATTATTGATTTGCATTAGAGCACTATAAAAATAGTTTCTGAGCTGCACAGTCCACCTTATATATTTTCATTCTCTACTTCATTTATGAACACATTTTTTTCTTCCTTTGTAGATGACTCCACATTTAAATGATTTGCCAATATTTTGCCTTCTTGTTGATCCCTACCTTATGTGAAATTCTAAGCTGTCATAGTATTAACTAACTTTTGTCTAATATTAAGATCTGTTCATTTGCCACTGATTACTGGGCTGCCTATATGCAAAGTTACACAGAAAAACTAGCATTGATTTGCATGAGCAGAATGAGTAACTTCTCACCTAAATTAACAAAATCATTGAAAACGCATTAGCACAAAGACCAAGAGGTGAAAGCAGACAGTTCAGTAAAACTTAGTAAAGCAATAATTTGATTTGCAGACCCAAACTTGACCTGAGTGAGCAGCTGTAGATTACGGAGAAGCAAGAGTAAGCAGATACATGCAAACTGGGAATTGTGTGAAAGAAAAAAAATATATACATATTAACACTCATTAAAAGCCAACTAATATCTGTAGTCAAAGAACAAGTAAGATCTCCTTACCATTATCAAGATTACTTTTCTTTATATTTTATTTATATAGCAAATCTTTGTCTTTCTTCATTGGTCGTTCTTTTTGGCAGAATGCAGAATGGTACCACAGGTAAAGTAACTTACACTTTGTCAGTTTGCTCCTTCTGATTTTTTTCTCTGTCTGGATTGCACAGCTGCATTTCAAGAACTATTGAAATAGTTCTAGTAATCACATTTTCCACTGTCTTGCAGTGCTAGCTTTGTTAACTGGTGTACAACTACAGTAGTAATGTATCATTCTGAAACTGTTGACAAGATTAGGCAAAGTGCTTGGAAGACAATAGTAAGTGTCTGCCTTCCCTTCCATAGCAATGTATCCAGATTTTAAAGAAAGCTTTATGCTCAAGATTTATGCCATACGACAAAACAGACTCTCTTTTCCTTGGAGTTCTGTAGGCACAGCTAAGTGTAGAAGCATTAAAGATAAGGAAAAATACAGTTAGATGGCCCCAAGTGTTACGTCTCTCAAGAAATAAATCAGCCAAGTGACATGGCAGACTATAGGAAATAAATAGGAGAAAATATGTATCAGTAAATCAACAGAATTTCATATGGCATTAACTGCATGTCTAGCTGAAACGAAAGTTAGAGTAGTAGCTGACACACTAATTCTTTACTCACCCTCATTGTCAGCTGATGGCAAAATGATATTTTCTTGGTTTTGTTTTTTAACAGGTAAGCAGTCCATCTAGTGGCATTAGAGTGACTTAGTGAAAAGATATATATTAGTAAGGCTGGAGTAAGGAAGCAGTTTTATTCCTAGCTCTGAAGCAGCCTTCCTGTGTGACCTTGGACAAACGCCTTGACTGTTTCATGCCACAGAATATTTATCAGAATTCCTACCTGTTACCTGCAGATGATTACAATAAATACTGTCCAGTCTGGCAATGTCACCCACACTTAAGTTTAATTTCAATATGAGTGTTTGTAGATTTTAAAGATTTCCCAGATTTTTGTTGATTTTTAATTTTTTAAATTCTAATTTAAAATTTTGTAATTTATTTATTTGTAATTTTAAAAAATCTCAAAAAATATTTAGTCTTTCAACTAAAATCACAGACAATAGGTCTATATCTCATTTCATGTAAATCAATGTAATGTTACTGATTTTAATGTTACTATATAAATATAAATTATAAATTAAAAAATTATAAATATAAATTATAAATTTAAATATAAAGTTGCTTGGGATCTAGAAAAATTCCATTGATGTAATTCAACATAGCAGTTCAAAATGGTCCATAAAATCAAAATGACAACTTCCAATAGGAAATATTTAATGAAATGAGATAATCTGATACACATCTTTACAGATTTAAATAAATAAATAAATAAATAAATAAAACCAAGTCTTGTTCTCAAGAATTAATCTTTTAAGTCATCTCTGTAGAAATGCTTTTAAAGTATCTATGCAGTGAATGCCTCCAACAAAAAAAAATATTTTTTTTTCTCATAACTCTCCAGTTTTTTAATGTTTGTTGCTTAACAAAAAATGCCTGGGAACTCATGAGTACTTCACTAAATCCATCAACAGTCCTATCATATCTGTAGGGGAAAACAAAAAGAAAGTGCAATGATATCATCTACTCAGAAACCAGCTGCTCCAGTTGAGGGTACATGTTAAAGCTGCAGCCGATATTTTGAACTTTAACCTCTAGGTTAGAATCTTATCATATTTGATTTTATGATCTTTCTGAGAAAATATTGCAAATACTCCCGCTTGGGCAAAATGGCATCGTCAGAATTTTCCTCTCACTAAGTGGCCTCAGCATGTCACTTGTATCCTGAAGGGAATAGACTGGCTCCCTGTCAAACATTAAATTGATTTTCAAATTGCTTTGATGGCTTATAAGGCAGTGCAGTTTGAGAAGTGTGTATTTATCAGAATTGCTTTCTCTGCATGAGCCAAGTCTCTCTTTGAGATCATAAAAAGCAAAGTAAATTGGCAATTCTGGAATGTACAGTGAAAAACTTAGGAACACACATTCAGCTGTTTTACCACTCAAATATGTAATTGATTCTCTGACCAGGGTCTGTAATGTGACTTGATCCATACATATTTATGTAGCATTTTGGACAGCTGTAAATGGTAAGTAGCGTTTCTTTGTCTATACATCTATATAATCATCTAGATCAGGGCACAAGAACTGCCCCTGCAATATACTTTTAAGGAAAGGAATTTGGTCTGAAGGACACCTCACAGATGAAAAGGAAAGGTCTGGCTACTGTTTATACTGGAGTTTCTATAGGTGGAGTTGACCTATGAATGTGCAGAGGATTTGTCACGTCAGTAAGAAAGATATGACCACTGAACATGCTATGCAGAGTTCTTTGTATATATTCATAACTTTGTATTTGTATGTACCGAGTCCAGAGGAAAAGATGACTCATATATATATAAGATAGTCTCCTTTCAGTATCCTTCAACCCACAGGCTTAATGTCAAAGACAATAGATTCAGGTTTTAAACACAACTTAGTTAAATACAACTTAATTAAGGCCTGAGGAAATAAAATGTCCTTTCTTCTTAAATAAAATAAAATAAAATAAAATAAAATAAAATAAAATAAAATAAAATAAAATAAAATAAAATAAATAAAATAAATATTTCTTATTATGCAATTTTAATATTGCAGTAGCAACCGAATACTCATTTGTTTAGACTGCACTTTCCTAGAATTTGTTGGTCATGTAATAAATGATAACTCTTACATTAAAGAGATTCTAAAATGAATACAAGAATAAAAAAAAACACCACCACCACCAACAACAACAACAAAAAAACACTAAATTTCTGACATTCTGTCAGAATTTGAAAAAAAAAAAAATTTTGAAAAAAATGCTTTGAAAAAAAAAACATTTTCAAGCATACGGCTTCTTCCCAATGGGAAAATAATGGACTTTCTAAATAAGAATTCTGTCAAGCCTTTTATTAGAGCAACCATTTGTTCTCGATTTTACGTGCTGTAGAACCAGAACCTAAATTCTGTGGAAAGTAGTATTTTTATTTCATCTAAATCTGTTATTGGTCATTGTTATTTAAAATATTATGTCAGCAAAACTTATTTGCACAAATTGAATGGGTTTAGGAAATAATAATGAAATAGTAGGCACTTTCATTCAAAGACATCTGTGATAGAGATGAGAGCTTAGAGATGAAGAACCGATGAGGTCTGTTGCATAAACGAGTATGAAGTGAGTGAGAAAGATTTGAAAAAAAAAAAAAAAAAGCAAAATTATATTTGCTTTGGATGTTATTGAGTTTTTATTCCATATTTGGATCCAACTATAGTCACCTTTTATTCTTATGCTGTTGTTATTCAGGTGATTCCCAAATTATACAAAATGAAATGTGTTTATTGAGTCACTTTTTTTTTTTTTTTTTAGTAATGTCACTTACCAAAATTAAAGGAATGTTTAAATGTTCACCCATAACTACACTAACATTCTATATTTTATTTTATTTTATTTTATTTTATTTTTGAAAATAATTCTCATCAATTGTAAACCATCAGAACTATTTCAAGGCTGCTTTGAAATATCTTTATATAGAAAATGACATGCCATTTTATAACATTCAAAGCAATGAGTAATGTAAAATGAACTGTTTGTAGATAATTGATAGTTAAATAGTGAGAACAATATAAAATAATAATAAAAAAAAGGTTTATCTACGCTGGAAATAATAACCAAGGAAATAAAAAGTTAAGAGTAACCTAATTGATTAAGAGTAACCTCATTGATTATCAGGCTACATTCTACCACATTCTCTGTTTCTGACTCTCCCAAGCTAGGTAAAGATTTCAGAGTAATACAATTTAACTGCTTTACTCTTACTGACTTTTGTTTCAAGAACATAAATTGTAATGTAATTTAATCTTATTCCGTATTTTTATAATAGCTAACACAAGGATTTGTTGGTCTCACATGAAGGAGTTCAACGATTGTAACAATAAATATTTTTAAGCTTTTCAAAATAGATCTCACTGGCAATACATAAAATTATTTTTCAATTGTATTATTTATTTTTAATAACAAATACAAATGTTCATGTTGACATTTTCAATATGACTATCAATCACCTTCATTAAAATTATCTGAAGTGCTTTGAACTTTATAATGAGAAAGAGTGGCTGTAATACCAATGAAATTAGATTGTATGTTTTCTCAACAATCTTATTTGAGTTAAGTTTAAAAAGTGTAAAAGATTTTCTTTCTTTTCAGGAACATAAAAATCAATTAAAATGTCAGAAAATTATTTCAATGAGTTAGAAATAAGCATTTTTGACATTTATCCTACGTAAAAATATGTCAAAGTTTGAAGCTTTGTTTTCTTCTGTATTGGGTTTCCATGTCAAGGGTTTTGGGGGTGGGGGGCTGTAGAGGTGGCCTCTATGAGAAGAATCCAGAAGCTGCCTCATGCTAGGTTAGGGCCAGTTTCTGCTGTCTCCAAAGGGACCCACTGCTGGCCAGAGCACAGACAATAAGCAATGTTGTTTGTACCTGCGTGAGGGCATATTTAAGAAAGGGAAAAAAACTGCTGCACAACAGCAGCTCGGAGAGAGAGAGTGGAGAGAAACAGCCCTGCAGACACCAAGGTCAGTGAAGAAGGAGGGCAGGAGGTGCTCCAGGCACACAGCAGAAGTTCCCCTGTACCCTGTAGAGAGGCCCCTGGTGGAGCAGGCTGTTCCCCTGCAGCCCGTGGCTCCCACATGGAGCAGATCTCCATGCTGCAGCCCATGGAGGAGCCCCCAGTGGAGCAGGTGGAGGTGGTCTGGAGGAGGCTGTGGCCCATGGAGAGGCCCCAGGCCAGAGCTGCTGCCCGTGGAGAGGAGCCCACACAGGAGCAGGGGAAGCTGCCACAGGGACCTGTGTTGGAGCAGTTTGCTCCTGACAGATGGACCGTGTGGTATGGACTCATTGGAGCATTTCTTGAAGAGTTGCTGCCTGTGGGAAATGCACGCAGGATCAGTTTGGGAAGGACAGCATCCCGTGGGAGGGACCCCACATGGAGCAGGGGTGGAGAGTGACCATGAAGGAGTGGCAGAGACGAAGTGCTATAGACTGATCACAGTCCCCATTCCCCAGTTTCCCTGCGCCGCTCAGGGGGAGGAGGTAGAAGAGGGTGGGAGGGAAGATGTTTTATTTTTATCTATCTATCTATCTGTCTACCTATTTTTTTTTTTTCTCTAGCTTGTTAGTAATAGTTAATAAAATTTATTAAACTCCCTATGCTGAGTCTGTTTTGCCTGTGACAATAATCGAAGAGTGATCTCCCCATCCTTATCTCAACCCTTGAGCCCTTTCCATTGTATTTGCTCCCACTTTTTCTTTAAGGAGGAGGAGTGAGAGAACAGTTGTGGTGCTCAGCTGCCCAGCTGGGTAATACCACCACTTCTCAACTGAACTTGCTCACATATTCAAAATTGTGATTCATGTTCTTTCATTATGACAAACACTTTTTGTCTTTGACTTCAAAGAGACAAGAATTTGGCTTGCAGTAATGTATTATGACTGTGACATACCAGCAGTTTTACATGGTAAATCTAGAATTCCCTATTTCTATCCATGTATTTCACCCTGAATATGACAGCCTGTGCAACCATACTTACAGCATATTTATATATTTTTTCAGACAATTCCACCTAGAACATATGTGATGTTACAACATTACAAGGTTTAACATGGGTCAGACAGCTTATATAATGGTGTGCACGTAGATCAAATATATGGCAAACAAAGGGTAGAAAAAAGTTATGTTCAGTTTTAATGCTATGAATCAATTAGTGAACATGAACAACCTGAGTCCAACACTTCAGTTTTGTTGTTTGATTTGAACAAATTGTGTACTTGTAGCCTTGTATGGAATTTATGCATTCCTTTTAAAATAGGTTTCCCCAGTGAGTATTTATGAACATTAATTCAATTTCTGAAAATTATTATTTTATCTTTTTTTTTTTCCCCTTAAAATTCATTCAATTAACATTCCTATTAGTAAGGAAGAGCAGTTGCACAAAGCAAATCAGAATTGGTAAATGTGCACATCTTTTTTTAACACACAGAAAACAACAAAATGTTCTGGATATGTTATTGCTGTACCTATGTAGTTAGCTCCACTTAAAATAATTATGCGGTAGCATTTTTATTTTATAAGAGGATAAAGAGCTCTTAGCCAAGACCATTAAGACCATTAATCAATCTTTTGATTGAGAATGTCAAAACATATAGACTGAGAAATTATTCATAGTCTATGGTCATGAACTCAAACTCATAAGACAAACAAATGAACGGATTTCCCTAAATTCATTGAAACTATGTCTTTAAGTGAGACCTATTAGAATATATCAAGCTCTAGCATACAGCTTCATGCTACACAAGGGGAGACTTGGGACAATATAACCCAGTAACATTTCTGTTAAAAGCAAAAGGGAGCTGTAGCAACCCAGATGAGAAGACCAGGACTTTTATACTGTTAAAATATAAATTCTGTTTACTATAAAAGCAGTAAATCAATGGCTTGGATAGAAATAGGATTCAGATTTATAGACTCACAGTCTTACCTTCTGAACTATAGTGTGACATGTGCACAAGATGTTTTAAAATAATATTTTCGTTAGCATGGATTATAGCCTATAGGCTCAGGAGTTCATTTTCAAAGCCTACTAGGGCAATTGATATGATCTTTTTTCGTCTTACCTTGTTCCGATTTCTGTGCAAATTGAAGGTACATGATATTTACAAGAGTGACGCTAGAAGGGTAAATCTATAGGCTATAACTTCATATGACATAAATCAGCATAGTTCCTCCAGAACTGCACTGATTTATACTGATTTATACTGAACTGCAGTCTCATAAAAGTTCCTAACAAGCTAGTAGGTATTTCTTAAAATTAATAAAAGCTTGACTATTTATTTATTTATTCTGATAAAGAATGTTTTGGGGAAGAGAATTTAGTGTGGTCACCTTCATGCTTTATTTATACTGTGAAAATAAAGCTTTCAAAGTTGAAAACCTCATATTAAGTATTTATAATACATTTAAAACTCTTATGATAAATTAAATTGGTTAAGCTTAAAGAATTTAAAAAAACTCTCAAAAAGGCAGATTTATGAATGAGAGGACTTCAACATCTATTCTCTTACAGCATTGAAACTCATGTAAACAAATACAGTGAATTACAGCAGTTTTGCTCCTTGGACATCTCAGATCCATTATTTTTCTTCCTTCATCTACAATAATAGGATCTACATATGTCTAAACAACAATATTTACTTTTCTCCTCAAATGATATTTCACAAGCTTCTCCCACATAGATAGCAAAAACATTTATATTTTTTTAGATGAGGCAATTTTCTTCAAATGACAGACTTTTGTGAAACATTAAAATATTCTATTTTACCATAAACTTCACATCTGTTTTCAGTAGTACTGCAACCCACGTATATTGAACTGCCATTTGGGGAATGTGATGAAGTTGGGCCTCAGTCAAAGTAACACCTAATTTTATAGAATGCTCGAAGAAAACAGGCTACAAAAACACTGATTTCCAAAACATGTATAATTAATTCTACAGATTTATGGCTGTTATTTTAGTGTTTAAATGTATTTATATGTACACTCTATGTATAAAATGTAACATATATGACAAAAATAGGTAATTAATAATATGCTGTGGAGAAGATACAAACATATTACCTGGAGAAAAGCTAGGAAACTGGTTGACACAGTAGAACAGTAGCCAATGGTCAATAGTTGCTCCTTAACTTAACGATTAACCTTCTGTTTCTTGTTTTGGTTTCAGAACTGCAGCAAACACAGACATAAGAACAGAGTATGTAAATTCTCTCAGTGAAGAACCTTTTTCTGATAGTCAACCTGAATCTCCAATGTCGCAGCTTCATGCTGTTCTGTCAGGTCCTGTTGCTGGTCACCAGAGAGAAGAGATAAGAGCCTGCCTCTCTGCTCTCTTCTTGAGGAAGCTGGAGGCTGCCATGAGGCCTGCCCTATCTTTTCTCTAGGCCGAACAAACCAAGTGACCACAGCTGCTCCTCCATATGTCTTGCACACTAGGCCTTTCATCATCTTTGTCACCCTCCTTTGGACAATCTCTAATAGCTTTATGTCCTATTTATACTGAGGTGCCCAAACCTGCACACATTAATTCTTTATTGTTGAAAGATGAATATTTACATGAAATATTGCCTTTTAAAAGTTTTTTTTCAAAAACTTAATTTACTATTAATTTACTATTAATTTACTATTTACTATTAATTTTCATGAAGCTACATTTCAAAGTGTCTCTGAAAGGAAAATAAAAAGATAAGAAACAGTTTTTGTAGTATTTTTGCGCTAAAAAGCCACATTATGCTTTATTTATGGTTCTTTGTTTTTGTTTTCTATGTTTTTGTTTGTTTGTTTTGTGTTGTTTTCTCTTTTAACCTGTCCATTCCAGCTCTAGATGAAGCACAATCCCACTCTTTCACATTTTCTGGGATCTGTTTTATAACTGTCAAACCACTTCTGCCCAACATTTCTTAATGATACAGAAGAGTACCAGCTATAAGCTTCAAGTTAAAATAACAACATAGATTATGCGAACACAAATACTGTCAAAAAATCCTATGCACCTAACATTGCAATTGCAAGCAAATCTGTTTTCATAAGCATTCTTTCCTAGCCTCATAAGGGTTAAAATACTGGCATGGGTACATAAACTAAATGTGAGAAACTATTTCAAAGGAGCTGAAAGCAAATAAACCTTTTAAAATACACAAATTATTAATAAATATGCCTTCTTTTGCTTATCTCTGTGAGACACGATCTTTCCCAGCCTAGGACCTACAGCGATAAAAGACTTAGCAAGACAAATCCCCAGCTTCTGTTCAGCATTGCTATACATTTTCAGTGTTTCTTCATTATGATAGAGATGTTTAAATGTTTAAGAAAACTCCTAAGGTCTAGAAAGGAGTCAATATGGGTAATTCAGGAAGACATTACAGGATATTGAGAAGACTAATTTTAACTAGAAATAGAATTATTAGAATTAAAATGGTTCATTTGGAAGGGACCTGCATAGATCGTAGGGTTCAACCACCTGATTACTTGAGGGCTAATCAAAAGTTAAAGAATACCGATGAGAACATTGTCCAAATAACTCCTTAACACTGACAGGCATGAGGCACCAGCCAGCTTGTTAGAAAGCCTGTTCCACTGTTCCACCACCCTCACCATAAAAAATAAATAAAAATAAATTGCCAATATCCAGTCTGACCATCCGCTGTTTCAGCTATTTCTGCATGTCCTCTCATTGATTACCAGAGAAAAGAAATCAGCATCTTCCTCTCCATTTCCCCTCCTCAAGAAGTTCTAGAGAGATATAAGGTCACTTCTTAGCCTCCTTTTCTTTAAACTAGACAGAACAAGTGTCCTCAACCTCTCCTCATGACTTCCAGACCTTTCACCAACTTTGTTCATCTCCTCTGGATGCTTTCAAGCATCCTTTTTCTATTATGGAGCCCAGATCTGCAGACAATATTTAAGGTGAGGCTATACCAGTACTAAATATATCGGAAGAATCACCTCTTTTGACTGCATGGCTATGCCAACATTTATATGAAGTCCAGACTAGTCTCTGAAAACTAGGATCTTTGGGCGGGGGGGGGGGGGGGGGGGGGGGGGGGGGGAGGGGATTGTTTAGTGCTCTTGGATTCCTGTTGCTGAAGGGTTATACATTTTCTATTTGTGTAGCTAACCTGAGCTATGGTACCCTTACTGTCTGAATATGAAATATGTATTTCTGAGTGTGTATGCCTGTTATAACTATACATACTTCAGCAAAAACATACATGAAGTAGTCTGTTTATGTATATCTCATATATGACTATTTTAAATTGAAGAAAATCACTATACTAATACTCCTCACAATATATTGCTAAAATAGTGCTACATGTACATATTGATGTAGAGAGAGAATTATCTGGGCTTTTTGTACTGTTTTCCTTTTGTCATTCTTTAAATATTTTAATCAATTTCTAATTTGCAAAATAAAATAAAATACACTATAATTTAAACAAAAATGTCTCAGGGCACCAGCTCTGCACCTCTTCTTTTGAGAGAAATCTTGGCAGTATTAAGAAAAAGAACAAAACAAAACAAAACAAACAAACAAAAAATATAAAATATAATTAAAATAGAATCAAAATAGAATTTAAATATAAAAATAGCAAAAAATGCCCTACTAGAACAAAAGTAAGGAAACTAAATTTCAAACACTGGACAGCATGGAGGAATAGAAAAATAGAAAAAATAGAAAAAAGTGTAGTACATATTTCTAGTATATATTCAGTACATTTATCTACTTTATAGAAGCATTAAAATAGTAGTATATTAAAGTTTTCTTTGACAATATTCAATAACAATCAAAATATTTATATTCTTTTAAAAATAAAAGAGAATATCAAAAATATGTTGTTTCCAGTGTCAACAACTACTATCTTAGAAAAAAAAAAAAAAAAAAGCAGATGAAAAAGATAGCTACATTTTCTGTTTAGTCAAAATTTTGTCTTTGCACTCCTAAAGACATTAGGGATGCTTAGGGAAACAGGAAGAGCTTAGACAATTGTAGTGATAAAGGGCTTATTCATCAGAACATGCCAAATGTATGTACAAATGTACACTGATCATCCCTAACAATATACCATTAATATTTTTTCAAACCTTAGCTGGACATCAACTGCTCATTATTTCAGATTCACAAATGGTAGATCAAAGCATTACTTTTGGGGAAGAGGACGACTGTGGGCATTTTTGATAACCATGCTATTTCCAATAATGTAAGCATATGTAAAGTACTAAGAAAACTGAATTTCTTAGGGAAATTTAGGGATATCCTATTTTAGGGATAGCCTGTGTCATATCGCTTCCCAGAAAAATAATGGAAAATAGGATTTTTTCATTAAAATAAATAATAATAATAATAATAATAATAATAATAATAATAATAATAATAATAAAAAAATAGGATTTTTCTCTGGATGTGTACATTCTCTTAGTTGTACAGATAGTCTTTCTCCCATGACAGAACACAGAAACATTTGGTCACAGAAAAATAAATAAATAAATAAATAATAAAGGTAAATGAGGTTAAGCAAATAGATTCATAAGCAAATTGGTTACCTGCCCATAAGTGCATGATCCCTGATAGAATACACCCATGAGTGCTGAGGAAGCTGGCTGATGTTATTTCATAGACACTCTCAGTAAGCTTTGACCTATCATGGTGAGAGGGAGTGGTGATAAAGGGAGAGATGTCTGAAAAATCAAGGATCAAGGACCCTATCCGGGTTTTGAAAGTCCTAAGAAACACTTCTATTGGTGTGTTCAATGTTCCTATTTTATATATAATTAACAATATA
Source organism: Aythya fuligula (assembly GCF_009819795.1). Lineage (NCBI taxonomy): Eukaryota > Metazoa > Chordata > Aves > Anseriformes > Anatidae > Aythya > Aythya fuligula. Next base: position 102,815,910 of record NC_045560.1, on the reverse strand, counting down.
AGAGATCTTGCTTATGTTATCATTTGGAGTGCTTTATTTATTTATTTATTTATTTATTGGGGGGAATTAATGTAAGCTTATAGTTTTGATAGGCTGGAATGGGATATCTAATATTAACTACATGCTGAAGGTTATCTTTCAGTGAAGTAACACTGAAAATAAGTGTTACTTCATGAAGCCATGCAAATTTATATCAGCCGAGACAACAGTCCACTAAACGCCTACTTTCTTCATGTGTCCATAGCCTGCTGAGTGGAGAAGGTTAAATTGTCACTTTCTGGATCCTTATTATTTTTAAAGGCAGATTTTTGAATTCTCTCATACATAAATTTATATAGCAAGTCAAACTTCTCCAATCTATAGCTACACATTTCAGAATCTCACAGGGATAGCATTTGGAAATCAGCATTTTGATTAACAGATATTTTTTTCAAAATGTGCTTTTTAAATGTAACTGGAATACTGTCACTGAGGTATGGGGATGATGGATGCACCAGGAAAATAATGAAGGAAAAATTCTCTTTGTTTTCTTCATGAAAAGGTTCACTTTCTTCAAAGATAAATTTGTTTAACATGTGTGGAGCAAAATTTGATAAAATGGCTAACAGGCTTCAAATAACTTCCTATTTTTTTTAGTAATTTTCAATAGACAAGTGTAATGAAGAGAAGAATAAAGTCCTATCATGTATATTTTGTTTGCATTCAAATAATAGTATATAATCATAAAGCATCTTCATACCCTCATAAATTTTCCACAGGTATCTGACATTTTCACCCACTTCATCCTACTGTTGTCTGCTGTCTTGTAAAGTGTAACAGCGTAATTTGTCTGCATCCACACACACCAGATTTCTGACAACAATTAAAATTGTCATGTAGAAGCATTCTGAGATAAAATCTTTTAATTGCAGACTGATGCACTGGCTAAAAAGATATGCATTTGGGTAGTCCCTGGGCTGAAACACTGCTGGTTTCTCTGCCTCTGAAATTATTGACAATCTCATAGCCCATATCTAACAGCTGAGAGGATGCTGTGCCAACTGGTGGCAGGCTTCAAAAGGTTTAGAAAAACCGTCAGTGTAATTGTCATCTTTAATACTGAAAAGTACTTAGATGCCATTGTGATAAGCGTGATATAAACTGTATGAATAGAAAAGAGCCAGAAGTGTCTTTGTAAAGACGTTCTGCCCTCACTATCCCCTGCTGCTTTGAACTGCCTGTAACCAGAAAGTTTATAAAAACAGACGAGTAACAACACATCAAGGCCAAAACATTATGGGAAAGACTTCAGTGAATTATTCTGATTCCTTGTCCTACACTGCAACAGGTAACTGGGACAAAGTCAAGAGGTGTCAGAAGTTCCCTGGATCAGATGGCTGCAGGATAGGACTGCTCCCAGTTCCTACTACTGGGAGAGCCAAAAAGCAGGTAAACACTTGGATTGTATGGACCCCAAAACTATTGGAGTCTTTTTTGTTATTGGTGTCTTTCTTTATTGTGGGGAGGATAAGAGAAAAACTCATATTCTCAATGTACAACACCTTTCAAACAAGCACGTAAGTATTAAAGCTTTCAAGTCATGTTACATAGCATTAGGCTGATTATAATTATCTGTTTCCATAAAGCAATTAAAGATTCCTTGGAGCAGATTAAGGAAGAGGCAAGAACCCCAGCCTTGAGGTTCAGGCTCTTTGTCAGGAATTGGCGAAGACTTCTCTGAGGAACTATGGAGCTGTACTTCTGCAGACCCCAGTCTGCCATGCCCCATGCCTTGTTCCCCACATCTCTTCATAAGAGCCTGCTGGCATGTCTTCACATGGAGTCAGGGAAGTCCAGCCAATATTTGAGCCTAGAGAAGGCTCCCCCATATGATGAATCTAAAAATAGTCTTTACACCTAAGCACCTAAATATGCTGAAGTTGTCCTTAGAATAAAGATTAGAAGCTGGAATTTTCCTTTCCTAACCTGCAAATGAAGGGGCCAAAATGAGGGAGTACTTATTATTATTAAAAACAAATCTAAACAAAGAAACAAACAAAAAAGAAAACAGCAAAAGGTACATTCTATTTGAAGCTTCGTTTTAAGGAAACCTTATTCATTAAAATGCATAATGAATTATCTAGAAATTCTGATTATCAAAACAACAACAACAATCAGAATGTGCAGGTTTTAGAGTATTTTCTGCACTACTAAGGGAAGAATGAATACTGAGCATTTGGAGCCCGGGTAAGATGTCAGCACAGGGCACACCCTAAATTGCTGATAAGGCTGCAGATAGTAGCTGTAACTGCTAAGCGTAAGTACCTTTTTAGATCTGTTTGGTAAAAAGAATAATGTTTTTTCTTTGTACACATAGTCTACTGTGATGTATTTACACTATAAATTGAGATGAATCGATTAAAGCATTATTAAAGCAAGTTATTCATAAAATAACAGTTCAAAAGCAGCTGCTTACGCATCTTTATTTAGTAAATAAATACACTGTTCGGTTACTTGTGGAGATATAACACATACAAAATAGATCCAGCAGTCTTCCCATATTTTACTGACTTACTTGAAAGGATATAATTTATTATGGCATAACACTGAAATGATTTTAATTCAACCCCAAGTAAATATATTCCTTTCAAAGTTTCTCTAAGATTTTATTTACTTTATAATTCATGCAGATAAAGCTAATGAAGTTCACTAGTTTAATAACATCTTTTTCTAATCTCAGAAGTAATTGCCATCAACCACTTAGTGTAGATTGGTCAATGGTGTATATTTAATGAAAACAAAATATCTATGGTAATGAAAATGCAAATGGTGCTTTTCATTTGTATTTATTTGTAGCAGGTGTCTGTAATGTTTGTGCTTGTACTGAACGAAGAAAATAGCTGGAGATTAAATTACCCACAGAGAAAGATAAAAAATATATGATAAAATAATAATAATACCACAGATTGCACCACACATCTCCTGGCCACAGTCTTGACTGCCTTCTGTTTGCTTCTCTTGGTCAAGTTAAACACCACTCTGCCATGGAATGCACTTAGGGGAAAGATTTTCTGACCTCACAATACTGTATCTCCAAAGCTAGTGGTTCTGAACCAAGGTATTTCTAAACACTGCAGACAAACTGTGTTCTTCTACTGCAAATTCTGTAGAATTACATGGACAATATCTTTCTTTTATGTCCTGCTAAAGATCTGAAGGGCCCAAATATGCCATAAAATGGATGTGATTTTCCAGTGTATTTTATAATTGTCCACTTTTTTTTCCCCACTCCTTATTAAATTTTCCAGGACTTTTTATAATGGAAGATTGAGTCTTTTCCCTCAAATGATACTATTGAGGAAAAAATCCCAAGCATATTTTAAATATTAATATAACACAATAATAAAAAATACTGCTGTTATTGTTCTTCTGGGAGAGCCCAACTACTGATCTCTCCAAGTGGAGATCTAAACTTCCTCAATTTCTTTAGTAGAAATCAGTAACTAAATGTATAGGAATGCCTTGATTCCCTGTATAGAGTTCTATGAATAACTAGTATTTAATTTGGAAGCATAAGGCAAAAGCTCTTAACTGCATATAAATATACTTGAATGTTTTATATTGTTCATGGATGAACTCAGGTTTATGAGAAGTGCAAAAAAGTAAATTATTTTAGAAAGATTATGAAGATGAAATCTTCAATAAGAATAAAAGCACTTTGAAAAAAATAAAATATGATCTTGATTTGAAAGCCCTAATTCTTTTGCCATTTCAATGATTTGAAAAAAAATCACATAGGGCTATCTAAAAATTAAACCTTATGTCTGAGAGTAGTTCCCAAATGCTTCTTGAACTCCAGAAAGATTGGTGCCTTGACCACTTCCCTGAGGAACATTTTCCAGTGCTCTACCACCCTCTCAGTAAAGAACATTTTCTAATATCCAATCTCAGCCTCTCCTGTCCCAGTTTCATGCTGGTCACGAGAGATAAGAGATCAGCACCTCCTGCTCTGCTTTCCCTTCTGAGGAAGCTTCAGGCTACCAAAAGGTCTCCCCACAGTTTCCTCTTCTCTAGGCTGAACAAACCAAGTGACCTCAGGAATGTCTCAGAAATCTTCCTTTCTAAACCCTTTATCACCTTTGTTGCTTTCCTTTGGATGATCTCTGATAGTTTGATAACTTTCTTATATTGTAGCTGCCTTCTATGATCAAGAAGGTCATAGATGACCAAACATGGATTAGTATTTAATAAAAAGAATAATAAAGGAAATAAACATGAAAAGAAAATTGAAAATAAATAAATGTGAGTAATACATTGATTTTTTTAAAAAAAGTATAATCTTAAAACAAAACAACAACAACAACAAAAAAAAAGAGAGAGAAAAAAATAATAATAAATAAGAAGAGCATCAGGATTAATAAGAACAGGGAAAGCCAAGATGATTATAGTATTTTGAAAATTGTTTTCCAGCACTTTCTTCCCTTCATTTTTTCGACTAATAAAAAACTTTTTTTTTTTGTCAATAAACTAGAAAACAATAGTTTTCAAGCATTTGACACTAGATTGCTTGATAAAATGAACAAAAGCATTATGAATGACGATGAGAAGTTATATGGCTACATTTTTTAATTTTGGGGTCATTCAGTGAACATATTTAAGGTAAAATAAAACAAAAAAAACCTCTATGCAGATGTGGAATACAGTTCAAGTTTCCTATTTTTTATGAATGTAGCAACTAACAAAAAGGTATACAATTATATGAAATTCTTTGAAATCATTAAGAATAAATCTTTCCTAGAGCTATGCTAGTATTTTATTTTATTTTATTTTATTTTATTTTATTTTATTTTATTTTATTTTATTTTATTTTATTTTATTTTATTTTATTTTATTTTATTTTATATTTTCAGTACAATAAAATCAGACATTCCAGATTCTAATGGACATTATTCATGGACGTTTTTTCACCTTTGTCATAGCTAGGGGTTATGGTCCTAACTTCAGGAAAAATGGAAACTCACGACGAAATTTAGTAAAAGAATATGAGTTCTATTAAATCTTAAGAGACTGGTGAACCTCTTGTGTTAGGCTTGTCTGGTCTGTAAATGCCATTATACCTGTTTTGAAGTAACCAAGTTCACTCACATGTCGTGATTCCATATTAGCTGAGGACCGTATACTTTTCCTACCTTTCTTTGCTATTAATTCTATATTTCCACACAGACAAAATGGTCTGTTGAACTTGTGATGATCTATCAATTTTTTGATGAGTGAATGAAGAACTTGGGCATCCTTTTGGTATGTGCCAAATAGGATAGTATAGTATACAGCAGTAGAAATTCTAACAAGCAAATCCTATGGAAAGAGCAACCTACCCGTCTTTTTGGAGTAATGAACTGTTGCAAATATATTTTAATTTAAATTGGTTTGTTTCCTATTCAGAGTTTCAGGAAGGTACTGATGTGGACAGTCTGTGGGAAAAGCCATACATTTTTACACAGAAATGAAAGGAGTGTTGCAGGAAGTGCTATGCATATTCCAAGACTGAGTCTTTATAGAGAAGACTGTTTGCTTCATGTCCAGATGGAGAGCTATTATTTTGAAAGTACCAAACATACAGTGTCTGAAAATTTTAGATAGACAATATCTTTTCACCACCTCTGAACTGAATGAAAGATATGTAGAAAGGAACCAGGAAGGAACCTCTAGTTAGCTCAAAATTACATGTTATCATCTTGAATTTTTGATATCACAATGTAGATTTTAATTAAGTCATGTAACGTACATCTAAGAGGTTACTTCACAAATATCTTTATAGCATAAAAATGCAAGAACTTCAGCAGTAGCATTCTAAATAACTTGTCAAAGGTTGCCTAACAAACCAGGAAGACCCAGAGCTGAAAATCAAATCTGTTTACAAATGTGCCTTTCCTTTTCTAAAGGAAAAGATTTTCTGCTGATATCCTTCCCTAGTAAAGTAATATACTTCTCATTAAATTTAAACAAAAGATAAAAGCTCTATTTTCCTTCACACTGTGGTACAGAAAAAAAAAAATAATAAAAATATTAAAATAAAATCTAGAAAGGGAATGTAAGATTCAAAGTAATGCTTCAGCCACAGGCCTTAGTTGAGCTGTAGAAAATATTGAAAAACATTAGATTAGTGTACTTCTAATCTTTGAATCTCCTTTTATTTATCTATTTATTTATTTATGAGACTTCTTAAAATTCCAGATTCAAATGGTTTGGGGACTTGGTCTCCTTAGTCCAACAAAAAGTTACCATTTCTTTTATAATATTGTGCCTCTGGCCTTCTATGGTGGTTTTACTTGGGTGGGCAGTCAAGCTCCACCACAGCTGCACACCCCCCCCACCCCACCTCAAAGGGGAAGGAGGAGAAAATATGATGTAAAGGGATCAAGGTCTGAGATAAGGACAGGGAGATCACTCAACAGTTATCATGACAGGCAAAACAGACAGAGTAAGGAGAGAGTTAAGATTTATTGCCTATTAGTAACAAGCTAGAGAAGTGAGAAAGGAAAGAAACCAAAAACACCTTCCCCTTCATCCACCCTCTTCCACCTCCTCCCTCCTGAGTGGCTCAGAGGATTGGGGGAATGGAGGTCAGTCCCTAACGTTTCATCTCCACTGGTCCTTCTTGGTCACTCTCTGACTCTGCTCCAACATAGAGTCCCTCCAATGGGATGCTGTCCTTCCCAAACTGTGTGGGCTTCCCACAGGCAGCAGCTCTTCCAGAACTGCTCCACATATGGGTCCGTACCACAGGGTCCATCCATCAAGAGCATACTGCTCCAACCTGGGTCCCCCATGGGCGGCAGCTCCCCCCAGATCCCGTGCTCCTGTGTGGGCTCCTCTTCATAGCCTACAGGTCTGGCCTGGAATCTGCTCCTGCAGGGGTCCTCCACAGGCCTCAGCAAGTGCAGATCCACCTGCTCCACCATGGTCTTCTCCATGGGCTGCAGCATGGAGATCTGCTCCATGTGGGACCCATGGGCTGCAGGGGGACAGCCTGCTCCACAGGCTACAGGGGAACTTCTGCTGCATTCTTGGAGCACCTCCTGCCCTCCTTCTTCACTGACCTTGGTGTCTGCAGGGCTGTTTCTTACTCCTTTCTCTCCCAGCTGCTGTTCCCCAGCTTTTTATTTCTTATTTTTTTATTTATTATTTATTATTATTATTATTATTTTTCTTAATTCTGATCTCACAGAGGCACAACCAACATTGCTTATTGGCTCAGCTCTGGCCAGCAGTGGGGCCCTTATCTAACGTGTGGCAGATTCTTTTCACAGAAGCTACCCCTATGTCCCCTCTGCTACCAAAACCTTGCAACATAAACCTACTACACCTTCTAGTCAAAAACACTTAGTTTACATTTAAGTGTTCCTAACAATAAATCACATATCTGATTTTCTTAGTTTCTATATATACACACATACTGAGGAGTGAAAAAGTCTTATTATTGTTATTATTATTTTAAAATAACGTCCTTACTATGGATGCTAATTGGAGGGAAAAAAAAAAAAAGTCAGTGGAAATTAGATGTAATGACAAATCAGAAGACATTTCATAAGAGATATCCTCAGCTGTATATATCTACCCTACGGTCTCATTCACATACGAATCATTAGCTTGATTCTGAAAGCCAGATCTGAATTACCAAGACTGTGCTGGAGACCAAGTTTGCACCTAAACCAACTGGACAAGAAATAAGACTTCAAAGACAGACTTGGGAATAGGTTCCAGCTGCAGAGTACAGGATATCAAAATGTCATTTTGTATAAAACCAAAGATGAGTTATTTTTCAGTCTAGCTAAATGAGTCATGCCTGGTCACCATGGGTCCATCATTATGCACATATTATGTCCGGCAAAGTTGTTACATTGCCAGCTTCAGGCAGGTAAGAGGATCCCATAAAATTCTGTAAGATTCCAACAGTTACACCTCAAGACACTATAGATCATGCATAGGCAGCCTGATGCAGACATGCAGATTGTGAGTCTCGGTGGAAGTTTTGCCCTTACTTCTTGTCGGACCCTAATCAGTCTTCTAACTTATGTGTTGCCTGCCAATTCCTATATTATTTTGGATGTTTGTGATCAGAATTTCTGTATTAACTAAAAACAGATGACAATTCACTTTTTTATCCCACAACCTATGCTGACAAAACTATGAAGTGCTCTTGCAAGGGTTAATGCTTTGCCATTTTTATATGACTTGAGGAGTCAAAATTACATGGTCTTTCAATCACAACATAAGGAATGAGAAGAATGCAAAATGGCATTTGTACAAAAAGAATCCTTTGTAGTAGACATTGTCATTTTCATTACAATTTCTATGCTGCTAAGTGTAACAGGAACTCAGCCATGACTGGTCTTCTGGAAACTATGAAAAATTTTAAAATGCATCTTTGTAGACGTATAATATGATTTCTGCTGCTTCCAAGAGCATTCTTGATTGCACATGAATTGAGAGTAAGGTTTCTGAAGATAATTTCAAACACAAATTAAAACTCACAGCTCTCCATATACAATGTTTTCCCTTTCCTTAAAAATTGAAAGTGGTTTGTGATAAAGTTCAATATGATGGGTGCCAATTATTTGATTCTTCAAAGAAAAACAAATTTTCTTTTCTTTTTCTTTTTTTTTTTTTTTCTCCCTATAAATATCATATTATCAAAATGAACATAATTTTAAAAGCAGAGAACAGAAAGTTAGAAATAGACTATTTGGGACAGGAGTATCAAAAAGGGAGAAGCAGGTTAAGCTATGAAGTATGGAATATTTTCTCATTTTCTCATCTAACCTTCTAATCTTGCAAATAAAATGCTTGAGGCAAATATGAACAAATAGAGAATCACAACACCAAGACTGGAAATTAAATAAATAGACAGATAGATAGATAGATAGACAAATAGACAGATAAATAGATTAAAAAGAAAAGATGGAGATAAAAGGAGAAAATATAATTTCAAATGAACCATATTATAAAACATGTCAATAACATTTAAAGTATGAACACACACACAAAAAAAACAAAAAAAAAACAAACAAAAAAAAAAACTTAACATGTTGAACAGAAACCTGTAAGTTTAGATTTAGTTTCATCACAAGTTAACATCAAGTTTTAGAAATCTGACCAAATATGGGAAAGCAGTAGTAAATCAGGAAAGACAAACAGATAAAATGGAAGTATATTGAATAGTCTCTTTGATTCTACTAGACCGTTTGCAATAGTAGTAACTACAGTTTTATTGCAGGGCTGTGTGCCCTCTCTAAATTGGTTTCCTGGCCTAAAAGAAGCAGAAGCAGCAGGCAGAAATCTTGGAGTCAAGGAGATAAATGTACTATTGAAAATGTTCTAATGATAGAAATACCTTTTCACTTTTTACATAATTAGTTCTTGTATAGTTATAGTGAGGGAACAGAGAACAAAATTTGGATGGTAGAGTCTCATTAATATCAGAACCCGTTTAAGATATTCATAAAGATAAGAGTGATAAGGACACTCAACACAACAGTGATATCATTATTGAGAATATGCAATAAACATGTATCTGTTAACTGTACAAATTAATGCTCAAGCAGAACACAATAAAAGTGTTTTGTTTTGTTTTTAATAACTTTTAAAACACTTCTATGTTGATACAGAAATAAAATCTTTGTTTTAGAAAAAAGTTTTTTTTTTTTTTTTTTGTAACCTAAGAACTGCTTAAACTAACAAAAGAAAAAAAAAAAAAAAGGAGGGAAGAAAAGGAAATAATGCACAATAGTTTATTTCTCTATACTATTAGCAATTCTATATACTATTCTCTATACTATTAGCAATTACATTATAATTTTAGATGAACCAATGGAGATATCTTTAGACTAACAGCTACTTCTACTTACAAGTATCAGATGTTATCCATTGTAAGCCAGGGAAACAAACAAACAAAAACAACACCAACAAAAAGGGCAAAAACTCTCACCCTCTTTATTTATGATGGTGGAAAAATGAAGCACTCCAAAACAGACAATTTTAATAGAAGCCAGTATTTGATATAAGAAGTGAACATCAACAAGCTTTCCATCAAATTAATTATCTGAAATTTGGAAATAAATTGCTTGAAATTGTCCAGTTTCTATGCAGATTAGTGATATCACTACTTGCTTTTCATGTTTAGAATTCAGTGCTAATGATTTATTGCCGACATGAATTTGGAAGTTAGTCTATGAAATCAACGCCCTTTTAAATGACTTTTAAAAGACCTTTAAATGAATGCCAAATTAGAGCTAATTACTTTTTCTTTGAAATCCTAGATTATTTTCTTGTATTCTGTTACTTTAAATATAACATTTCTAATCTAACATCTACAGAAAAGTATATTCTAAATGTACTGACTTTTATATTATACACCATTTTAGCATTTTCAGAATTTATTTTCATTTTTTTCTGATGAAGTTCATTAAAGGAAAAGGTAAAAGAGAAAAATCATGAGTGAAATGTAGAGTGAAATGTTGCATATATTGCAAAATCATGGAAGGCTTTGCTGAAGTGAAACAAAAATATAGTGGTGGGCAGAAAAGAGAAAATTACAGATACACATTAAGACTTCACACATAAATATTTTTTTTTAAAGTATTTTGGACAGAATTTCAAGGAAGATTTAATTTATTTTTTTTTTCCTGTTTTATTTTCCTCAACAAAACAGTAAAAAATAATGAACAAAAAACAATAGAAATACAAAAAATATTCAGTTATTTAGTTTACAATTTGAAATGCTGAGGCTTTCAATGTTTTGTCCTTAAAAATAAGTTTATTTTTAAAGTCTAAGTATATTATCTCTTTTTAAAAAGAAAATGAAAATACTACTTTCACAGTTGCTTTTTACAGATGGATGTTAATATACAATAGAACATAAATATTAACATCTTTTAAAAGCAATGTCAATAAAAACAATAGTGATAAGGGAGGAAGTTAATATTGAAACCAGTACTTGAAAGCTTAGAATGAACGAAAGAAAAACACAATGAAACAATTGTTAACAGACTGAAACTGGCTTACTCTTCTCTGGCCTTGTGCTGTAATCCCACCACACCTGAAAAATGAATCTCATGTCATCCTCTCAAATGTTCATTATGAATGAACATATACATGCAGCTGTTTTAATAGCTGTAAAACCTCTCACACCAGAAACTTCTGTGAAGAACCTAAATAAAAAGAATAGTCATCCCAGTGAAACTAAATGAACAACTGCCATCAGATGTGATAGTTGGTGACATAAATCCTGTCACATATTGAACGACCAGAATTTGTCAGTACCTGGTGCTAACTATGTGCCCTGGATCCCAGTCAAAGTACTTGGTGGACTCAATGCACAATTCTGCAAAACACATTCAGGGCAAAGGATACCAACTGTGTGGAAGCACTTATTAGAAATGCTTTATATAGAATTTAGGAATATGTTGGATTTTTTACTTCTCCATAGGTAGTCACTATGGGTAAATCTCATCACACTTTGGAGCGGTTCAGTCTGGAACAACATTCCTTCTGGCTAACAATTTAAGTTTTTGTTTTGGTATGGTTGGTTGGTTGGTTGTGGTTTTTTTTGTGTGTGTGTGTGTGTTTTTTTTTTTTTTCTTTTTTTTTTTTTGGGGGGGGTGGGAGAGGGTTATTTATTATTATTTTTTTTACATCAAGCCTAACTTACTATCAGCCAGGGAAACTATCACATAGGCCCTGAAGTTTATTCAGAAAACCACACAGTATTCAGACAGCCTGAAGTGTCACTACGTTAAATAATCTCTGCTTTTGCTCTCTAGTTATACTCTCTCATCTTTCGTAGTGGACATAACATTGATGCAAAAAGAATAACAAATCTCACCCTTTGTATCTGAGAAATTGTAAAAAACAAAATAAAACAAAACCAAAAAAACCCACACACATATTTTCAAGTATTTGATACAAGAAAACACAACCCAGGTTTTTCATACAGAGCACAGATATCTCATCATAAAGAAAACATGTTTCTTTTCCTTCCTGTTCTCTCCATCCCAACAAGCATGGGTAATTCATGAAGTTTATTGCTTTAGTAGAATGAGTTGGGTAACAAATTACCATTGTGTGCCCCCTAGTGCTGTAGAAATGTGTATCTGCTTTCCACATAGCGCTGCTGAGAGCAGGTTGTTTTGTTTAAGTTTGGAATTTATCACCAGCAAGGAGGATCAGGTGAGTATTTCTTGCCACTCTTAAGCTCTGCCTCCTTTAAGGGTGAGCTGGTTATTTCATTTGCAGCTCAAAATCTGTGACTTTCCTACAGAGACAACTGCAATCTCTGAACACCAGAAGATGGAATGAAAGAATGGAGAAGGAATGAAAGTTCTGTCCATAACCCCTATTATTTTTTCCATTTTTAATATAATAATCTTTCTTAATTCTTTTCCTTAAATATGTTTTTAAGTAATGCTTTTCTTTTGTTTTTTTTTATTTCTCAATTTGTGCAGCCTTTCAAAGCTCATCGTTTATGGCAATAATATTTCTCTATTAGCTGGGATCTCTTACTCTACATTCTTTTTATTTATAACAATAATAATGACAAAACAAAAGAAGCAGCTGCTCAACTGCAGTAAATTATCTGGCTTTCCATTCTCTGTTCAGAGTAAAAATAGCTGAAGTTTATTTCGTAAAGTGTATGTTTTCAGGATATAGCCTGCCCAACATGAGTACTGCTGAAAGACAGAATTTAACCTTTGTTCTTTCATGGCTGGTTTGAAGTGCTCAGCTACTTTCCCATAATTTTCTGCAATTTCTGGCCTCTAGTTTCTGTAAGTCTTATATGACCAATTAATTAGAAAACATAGAACCACTTGAAGAAACAAGTAATTTATAATGAAAGGTTCACTTCTGCAATTTGCAATGTTATTGGATGCTGTTAGAGTAGTTAACTCACAAAATACTTATGTCTGTTCCCCTGAGAAGCTGCTTCTTTGAATTTGACCTCTAAGCGTAAAAGAATCCTCACAGAATAAATCAGGGCTAGGCTAATATTAGAGCATCTGTCTGCAGAGAGGTGCAGGTATAGGTTTTTCAGTGCAGCCACCTTTAAGCAAGTTACAATTTTGAAGCTGCCTACTGGAGCTGGGTTTAGACACAGTTAGTATAGTTTCTTATATAAAGGCTTGATTTTGAGCCAGAGCATACTCTACAACTTTTTATGTGCTGCATTAGATATCACCTTCTTGGGCACAGAAGCTCTTATTTTCTACATATGCATTAAAGTAAATAATCTCCAGCTACTGAGTGTGGATCAATATCCACAGGCCAACTGTTTGTTCTTCCACTTAGCTTTACCATGGCTACAATTTTAGTACTTGGAGGTGAAATCAACTCATGAGGCAGATACACATTGCACTTAGAATAGGTTAGATGGATAAAAAATGATGTAAGTTTGAATAGCCTAAAATTCAACTGAATTGATGGGCACTTCTGAGACAGAATAACTAGTTTAGCTGGAACTGTCTTAGAACACACAGATCTTAAGAGTTCTACTACGTTTTAGGAACTGTATCACCTGAAAGCATCAAATTTTAGCTTATCACATACATATCAATAATAAAAATAGAAAGTAAAATAATTATTTCATAAACAGAGAGCAGTAACCTTTTACAGACTGAATACTCCAGGCTGCTGTTGGGTGATGACTGCTTAGTTTGGGATTCAAAACTTAACACTCAGAACTATATAGGTGGGCATTCTCTAAGCATGATTTTTCTTATTTCACTAATATCCCCAAATTAATGACAGGTTTTAAGCCAGCAGGTTTCAAAAACTGTGATAAGACCATTGTTAACTTTTATGTTCCCATTATTTACTCTTTTCTCCTCTTGACCTTGAGATAAACCTGTAAGCTACAAACAGGCCTGATTAATTTAACAGTGGGTAATGCATTAATACTCATGTGTGATTCAAGACAAAATTCACTTGGAGATAAAACCAAATATGAAATATTGAAGTTTGCAAGCTTTATATATTTTGAAATGAATCCTTTAGGAAAGAACAAGAATTGTTTTCAGAGTTAGTTTATGGAAGGCTGGGGAAAAAAAAAAAAAAAAGTAGATGTAGAATAAAGACATTTCATGTGAGAACAGTGTATTTCTAACCAAAGTGCTCAACTGAAAACTGACATAAACTTATTAAAACCTAGAATTAAAAATCCCATCCTGCTGCCACTGAAAAGTTAATCACAGTGTGAAGCTAATCCTGGATATCAGGATTTTCCCACCAGTAAGCTCTGTGGTAGACCTACGGTAGATCTATGCTTTACATGCTAAGACTCGAACCCATATGAACCATCTTAATGTTAAAAAAAAAAAAAAAAATAATTGTTTTTTTTAAAGAAAAAGAAACAGAGCTACAATAATCAGCATTTAAGTTAATATAAGAGCATGAAAGGATATAATCATCTACTTAGTGGAATCTGCTTGCACAGTAATTCTTGGTAAGCATTGGCTCTTCATGTCTCTTGTAGAGCAATAAAATTCACTACTTAAATGTAAAAAAAGGTTTTTTTTTTTTCTTTCATTCAGCTGAAAAAAAAAAAACTTATAGTAGATATAGTCATAGTTCATTAGGATTGTTTCAATAATTTTGCAAAATAAGCTCAGTGCATGAGAGCTTTCAAATCTGTAAATAAGCATATGACAGCAATGAAGACATTAGAACTGAATTTCAAAAAAAAAAAAAAAAAAGTACTTATTGCTTTACTTTGATGCTTTGCAATGAGGTGCAGAAAGCTAATAACCAACTGATAAGGTTCTCAGTAAAGTTTTGATGCTAGTACAGTAATGCAGAACATCAGTATGAAAATGTTGGACAAATATTTTTAGAAGAAAAAAAAATACACATTTTCAGGACAATAATACGAAAGCATTGGACAAATAATTTCAAAGTTATTTTAGTATTGTATCAGTTTATATTAAACTGCTCAGTGTTAAAAAATGAGTGTAGCACTAATGAGCCCACATTTCTCAGATACTTAGAACTTCCATCACAGCAACTGTTTAATACTTTTTACCCCCATCCATTAGTCTAAGCAAAACTGTGTGATACATTACCACTAGTAAATAGTTGAATACTAAAAAAAAAAAATAATAAAAAAAAAAAAAGTCACTATAAATATTTCTACAATTAAAGTATTTTAAGGACTTTTTAAGATGGTTCTGCACAGTGTAAATGATTGGAATGATTGGTTGCCCGTAGCTGACCATCACACTAAAAAGAAAAATACATTCTAAGAAAATCAGTAGCTACCTTTATTTATTTACTTATTTATTTTTGCTTTTAATTATATATATATATATATATATATGCATACATATATACATATATGCATATATATATATAAGTATATATATATAATTTCTACTTGTTTTGCACAGGGCAGGGATAAGTATCCTTTGGGGCTTTAGCATATCTGTTTCAGGTGACAGGACTTTATAACACACGTTGAAAATTGGATAATAATCTTTATAATGAGGAAACATGGTTAAAAAATAGAATAAAATAAAATAATAATAAAAAAGGCAATTGAGACCAAAAGAAGAAAGGTTTTAGAAACTCTAATGTCAGATTAGCTTAGGGATATGGTTTAGTGGAGGGCTGTAGCTTAGGGATATGGTTTAGTGGAGGGCTGTTAGCGTTAGATTGGAGGTTGGACTCGATGACCTTGAGGTCTCTTCCAACCTAGGAAATTCTGTGATTCTGTGATTAAGCTGGACCATTACCTGGAATGTGTCTCTGCTCAAAAATTAGCTCAAAAATTGAAGTGAAGATAGAATTGAAAAAAAAAAAAAAAAAGTCATCTGTCAGAGAATGATTATTTTCTACATTTAGACTGTTTCCAAGTATGTACTTTTGAAATCTCAGAGGTTGGGTCAGAGTATAGTATTTTAAGACAATGACAGAGCAAAGAAATTTGACATTTGTATCTCAGATTCATCTATAAAACTTACCTTTGCCTTTTCAAGATTTGTAAAATATTTTTTGTTTGTTCTTTTTGTTTTCAAACATAGATTATGACTTGATTTCTAACTTCAGTTTTGAGTTTCATGCCTTCTATGTGTTCACTCCCTCTCTTCCCACATTCCTCTCTAACTTACATGTTTTAGGGATTCCAGTTCAACAGCTAATAAGAGCTATTAGTAGTAAGTAAGTAAGAAAGCGGTATAAGTTGTAAGAAAGTAAGAACACAAAAAAAACCCTCCCCCCTTTTTTAAGGTTAATTCACATATGTTTTATTGCTCCTAACTGTGATCAAAGAAAGAAGTAAGCAAGAGTTTCTGTTTTTAGGATGATGGTTTTTATCTGAAAACAAACAAACAAACAAAACAAACAAACAAACAAACAAAAACAGTTTGTATGTTTTCTCAACCTAAATATACACGTTACAATATTGGCCAAAAAAAAATGGCCTCTTGAATCACAAAACATATACAAATTACAATATTGACCAAAAAAAATTTATACCTCTTGAATCACAAAACAAACATACAAAAAACAGAAAGCCTATCCTTTGAGCTTACCTGTGTGCTAACAGCTTTCTAGATTAGCAGATGTTATGCTGTTTATTGTGTACCTCTCTCAGCTAGTGTACTTCTCTCCCAGTTAGAATAATTCTGGATGTAACTATTTGGCAAATCTTATCTCTAAAGTTAAATTGGCTAACATGTTGATTTCCCTTCTGAGTTAGCTAAGAAAATGAAGTGACAGTGAATATCATATTAACATATGAAACTCCACACTCAAATAGTTTCTATATCCTTAAATTTATTAGTGTCATTTGGATACCTGTGTTTCTGTGTTTTGTTACTGCTGTTTTATTTAAATCTTCATTCATTCATTTTCTTATTTATATGAATAAGTGAACTTTGTTTGTAGGTGTCTTGCACTGACAGTCATAAAGTAACAGTTCCTTACTATTTCAGCATACTGTAGAAGTGAGGTTGTTGGTCAGCCTCTGCATCTAGCTTTGTCAGCTTTGGCATCCTTGCCCCTCAACATACTGAATGATCCTCCCAGTTTGGTATTGTCCACTCTCTGAAGGTGCTTTTCATACTTTTGTCCAAGGCATTGTTGAAGATGATAAGCATTAGCAAACCCTAAGTTACACCAGTAGTCTGGACACTGCTGAAGAATGTGCCACAACCCATAGAGTCCACTGGTCCAGCCAGTTTTTCACCCACAATGTAGTTCACCTGTCCAATTATACTGATCTTTTCTTCTTGGGATAGTATCTCTCTCCCTAGGCTCTGCCACTAAGTTTTATTTATTAGGAAGACTGATGGTAGATCTTGCCTGTGAAGAAGACTTTGTGCATGTTGGTCTTTTCCATGTCCCTCATCATAGATGTGGCTACTTCATTCTCAGTGAACCCACATTTTCTTTGTGTTTTCCTTTTTTAACTCATTCTTGCGGTTTAACTTGGCCCGCAGCTAAGCACCACACAGTAGTTCATTACCCCACACACACACACACACGCGCACAAATCCACCCCAGTGGGATGGAGAAGAGAGTCAGAAAAAAGAAGTAATGCTTGTAGGTTGAAATAAAGACAGTTTAATAAAGACAGTTAATAGGACAGAAAATTAAAGGAACAATAATAATTATTATGACAATAAAAGAATATACAAAACAAATGATGCACAATGCAATTACTCACCACACACTGGTCAATGCCCATCCCATCCCAGAGCAGTAATAGCACACCCCACACTGGCTAATTCCACCCTGATGCCATATGGTATGGAACATCCCTTTGGCCAGCCTGGGTCAGCTGTCCTGGCTGTGACCCCTCAAGCTTCTTGTGCACCCCCAGACTCCTTGATGGCAGGGCAATGTGAGAAGCTGAAGAGTCCTTGACATAGAGCAAATACTGTTCTGCAACATCTAAAATATTGGTGTGTTATCAATAGTATTCTCATCCTAAATTCAAAACATGGCACCATACCAGCTACTAGGAAGAAAATTAACTGTTCCAGCTGAAACCAGTGAAGGGACAAGTCCCTCTTGTCTTTCACATACCTCCACAGTTTAAAATCTACTTAATCTTAATTTTCCTAATTATATTCTCATATACCTAAACAGTGTTTTTACATTCGTCCTGTATAGCTTGTTTGTTCTTTCACCTTCTCCAGGCTTCTCTTCTGTATTTAAACAGCCAGGAATTCTTCATTCAGCCAGCATGGCCTTCTGCTATGTCTGCTATGTTTTCTTCACAAATTATGTTTAAAGCATAATTTTCCATATCCATAATGAGGCTGTCCTTGATGATCAGCTAGCTCTTCTGTGCCCATTTCTTCTTCAGAGAAGTATACCATGGTGTAATGCTTACCAGTTCCAAAATAAACTGAGATCAACTCTCCCACAATCTGTGAGCTTAGTTCTGCTACTTGCTTGACTCATTTGCTTCAGAAACTTACGGTCTTCAAATCATGACAGCCAAGTGTCTTTCAATCAGGTCTCTGAGCAATTCTAGCTTATTCATGAGTACCTGGTCTGGCAAAGCACCTCCTGTAACTGGCCCGTCCAACTTGTACATCAAAGAGCTGGTGCCTGACATGCCAAAAATATGTATTGCTTTTGCACCCTACTGTGCTGCTCTCTGAGCAGATGTTGGGATAGAAGGAGAGTCCACTATGAGAATCAATAGGACTCCTGTCTTTTCTTTTTTTTTTTACTTTTTTTTTTTTATTATTATTATTTTTTCTGTGCAAACTGACATATAGGTTTCACTTTTCTTTAAAATATGCTCTTAGAATTAAAAAAAAAAAAAAGAAACAAAAAAAACCTTCAGATTTCAACTATAAAATTATTTCAAATTATTAAAATTAAACAATCAACAGGAATATGAGATCTGATCATCTGTAAATTAAAATCCTGGTACTGTCTACCTTAGAAATATCTTTATCATTGTCAGCTCCCTGATAAGGGTGGAAAAATGCTTCACTCCTAAACACACTGTTCTAAGTTTAACTTCTGTATTAAAATATCTATAATATGCCACAGTAAGAGAGCAAGAAAATGTAAAAGATCTCCGTAATAGCAGGAAAATTTGTAGGTGTCTGTGACAGTATTTTGTGGCCTGCAAAGGGGGAATAAAGTTCCAAATTCTTCTTTTGTTAGAAATTAAGTTGTGGAACTCCTGGTAAGATTCATTTCTGATTGTTTTTCAAACTGCATTATACAGTGGCATTTTTACCTGCTTGAACATGCTCGGACCAAAGAGTGAATGCCTTTCAGAATCTTACAGTCTGGTACTTCAACAACATGGAGAAACCTGGAAATCTAAAATTGATCTGCATGGTCTCTGGAGTAAACCTAAAACTGTGAATATCACAAGGCGCTTGAGGAAGAGTTAATTCATGCCCTGAACACGGTGAGGGACAATTAGAAAAATGATACAAACTGTATACACTTCTCAGTGTCCAAAAGTATTATTCCATTCCATTTACCCTGATACTCATGCTATTTGTGCTTCATCCATGAAATCAACATTGCTATAAGCAAGCAAAAATCTGCTTCAATCCCAAAGATGGACATGAGGTTCTAGCTACTACAACAGCTATTGGTATTACTCTCGCAATTATTTGTATTGCAACGTATTCCTGGACAGAAAAAAAAAAAAAAAAAAAAAAAAAAGTAACCCAGAAGAATCTTTTCTGGAGGATTTCTGCTGATACAAAACAAATCACCAATTTATAGCAGAAATATTCACTTTATGGATTTTTTTAATTTTTTTTTTTTTGAATATTTGCTCTCTAACCCCTAGGTCCTCACTGACTCTCTTCGATATCAATCTAAGATAAATAACACAAACCAGATGTACTAAGTATTGCAGACTATTAGTGTTTTGTTGTTGTTGTTTGTTTTTTGGTTGTTTGGTTGGCTGATTTTTTAGGTAGGAGTGGGGGAGTGGTTTGGCTGACAATCGTCACTGGAGAATTTTGCAATCATTGAGCTCTCTTTCTTTTATCTAGTATCTTTTTGCTTCTCCAAAATTAACTGTTGAATCTTAGTCATGGACTGCTATTTATGAAGTTTCTGTAAGAAAGAATTCTGTTAGAGACCTCTGTTTGCTAATGCTTTCTATTTCCTTTAAAGCATAACAAGGCATAAGTTATACATAAGGGAGAGGACAAGAGACTTTAGTATGTGCAGGATATGTTACCTTGAATGCTGTGGTGCCCTTTACTTTTTTTTTTTTTGTTTTTTTTTTTGACTTTCATGCACTTACATTTACTCTTGGGAAAAAGCATTATAAACCAGAAACTAGCATTTGATCACATGCAAAAAGTTATTCAAAGCGACCAAACTCAGGTGTTCAGAGCATTTATATTTTTAATTGCTTTATTATACAGATATATCAAGAAAGCACAAGTAGAGTTGAAAATAAAATAAATAAAAATAATAATAATAATTAAAAAAAAAAACCAAACACATAAAAACAACACAAAAACAAACAAAAAAGCAAAAAAACAACAACATGTAGTCCAGCGAGCTGGGCAGTGGACTAAATATTTCAGGATTTACGTGTTGTTTCCAGCTCAGGAGCTGACCTGTTACATGAATCATTTGACCTGGTTTTGCCTTGAGCTCATGCCTTTTGCAAAATAGTTACCTTCACAAATAGCAGACTTCGAAACTTTTAGCTGTTAGTAGGATACTATGAAACAATACCAATCATTCAAGATTAACAGGCACTATTTTCAAAGGAAAATGTTTTTGAGGTTGTTAAAAATAATCCCATAAGGGAAAGCAAGAAGGCAAAGCAGAGTCCTTATATCCCCATAAGGCTGGGGAAAGCAGATGAAGTTTTGGGGTGATTCATAATGGGTTAGAGTTGTCAGTGACATGATGGAGATGTGTTTGCAAGAGTTCTTCAGTGTGGAAAGGCTGCTGTGTGTAAGCTGTTCCCATAAGGAGGGATTCCATGTTCATTTTGCAGTACTGGAGAGTGTCCAGACTACCCCGAATTTCTGAGACATTGGAGGGAGTGGCATGCTGGACTCACAGCAAAAGGGGAACATGGGATGGGAAGGAAGAGATTCATCTTAACTTGAATCATCTAAAGTTTAGGCTTTGACTATAACTAACCTGCTAGACTTCTGCTATAGTAAACATAATGAGACTAGCACTTCCAGACAGAGACTTTGAGCATTCTTTTTTGGGTAATTGAATAACTTACACTAATTTTGATACGGTGAAAGTTGGGTGAGATGAACTACAGTGGGTGTAAACATTTTTATAGGCTAACTAGAGTGGTTTTATGTTCAGTCATGGTGGCAATGGGGTAAGACTTCTGTGAGGATAAGCTTTTTTGACAAGAACTTCAATGAAGTATTACTAAAGTTGCTGTAATGCTTAATGATTCAAATAAAATATTTCTCAAGTCATTGTAGTGATATTTTGAATTCATAAGTAATGCAAATAAACTGGCATTTATAACAAATGAAATTAGGTTCACCATATGCAAAAAGTGTATATTGAATTACACTATAAATAGAAAATTTTAAGGATAACATCTTCTATCTCCTCTTTTACATCTGTTGGTCACCTCATTTATTTTGCCAGAGTTTGCAAGTATAAAAAAATTAAATAAATCGTCCTATGAAAACGCTTTAACAAGTAATATTA
Source organism: Aythya fuligula (assembly GCF_009819795.1). NCBI lineage: Eukaryota > Metazoa > Chordata > Aves > Anseriformes > Anatidae > Aythya > Aythya fuligula. The sequence continues at coordinate 102,794,241 of NC_045560.1, read as the reverse complement.
GAATTGCCTTTGAGTTAGTGTTTAAGTGAACATGTGATGTTAGTGTGATTGGTCAGTCTGACAAGAAAAAATGAACTGCCAAGTAATTAAGCTTTTAGGTAATCAATCTCAATCTAATTTCATGGTCAACACTTTCTTTTGCCTGTTTTATTATTTTTTACAGCTTTGGTTCACATATGATTTTCTGGGTTGCATCTTGTTGGCAGTTCATAGTAAATTTAGGAGCCTGTCTTAATTACCCTAATGGGTAAATGACCAATATAATTGCAGATTTTTTTAAGAATTATTTCTAGACTGGATGATGTTGTATTTTGTGTCATTTCATTTTATACATTTTGTATTCTGTAGTCTTCAAGGCTAGTCTCTAGTGTCCTCAGTATTAATAAAGGAGGATATTTTTTGACTTTTATAAGGTCAACATACAGAATCAGCATACAAAAAATTATTGTTCCGGCTCATAACTTACTGAAACAGTTGTTCAAGATGTCATTTGTGAAGTCATTTTTTTTCTGTGGAATTTGTAGTGACACAGATGAATTTACTCAAACAGTGTCAGAAGAGATCCATCATATGTTGAGATTCAACAAGGCTAATTGCTGGCTCCTGCACTTGGGGCATAACGCCCCCATGCAATGTTACAGGCTGGGGGAAGAGTGCCTGGAAAGCTGCCTGGCAGAAAGGGACTGGGAGTATTGGTTTGATAGCCAGCTGAATACGAGCCAGGAGTGTGCTCAGGTGGCCAAGAAGGCCAACAGCCTCCTGGCTTGTATCAGAAATGGTGTGGCCAGGACTAGGGAAGTGATTGTCCATCTGTACTTGGCTCCAGTGAGGCTGCACCTGAGTACTGTGTTCAGATTTGGGCCCCTCACTACAAGAAGGACATCGAGGTGCTAGAGCATGTACAAAAAATGGACAATGAAGCTGGCAAAGGGTCTGGAGCACAAGTCTTATGAGGAGTAGCTGAGAGAGCTTGGGTTGTTTAGCTTGAAGAAGGCTTGGGAGAGACTTTACTGTACTTTACAATTACCTTAAAGGGGACTATAGTGAGGTGGGGTTTGGTTTCTTCTCCTAAGCACCAAGTAATAAGACAAGATGAAAAGGCCAGGGGATGTTTAAGTTGGATACTAGGAAAAATGTCCTAACACTGGAAGGGTTGTGAGGCACCGGAACAGGCTGCTCAGGGAAGAGGTTACGTCACCATTCATAGAGGTCTTCAAAAAACATGTAGTAAGTCAAACAATAGGTTTGACTTAGAATAGCAAGCCCAGTGGCCCAGTAACAGCTAAGAATGGCTTCTTACTTTGGAGCAAAAAAAATGGTTTTATGCCTTTTTGACTAAAGATCATGTAGTAGCCATTGCAGACCACTGCTTTCTTTCACTTAGAAGTCACTTGATATGAGAGTAGTATGTATTGGTTACAAAAATTAGTTATCATTAAAGTTCATTATAGTAAATGGAGAAAACTGTAATGTCAGAGAAAACATGGCTAGATATTTCCCCATCTAAACAGACAAATATCTGGATTGGGAAAGGATGGGATATTTTCATCCTATTTGTACTAAATACAGTCTGAAATTATGAGGAATTCTATTAAAGACACCGAGACCATCTGTGGAATAAGGATTTATCTAGTGTAAAAACTGCATAAATATATAAATTTATTACTAAAACTGTACTTCTCACCATCTCCAAAAAATAAAGGCACATATAGTTGCACTCTGTCTATTCCTTGCCATGGATGAAATTATAAATGTATACAATATTATCTCAAAACGAATTATTTTATTACATTTGCTTAAGAGCCACTGAACAACAACAACAACAACAACAACAAAAGAGTCATTTTTTTAACCATGTCAATGGTCAATGTTTTAATTATTCACTGTTTAAAGGTGTTTTGTACTCACTCGGTCATACTCAAGGCCTTGCATGAGACTGGAGAGAGCCAATTTTTCCTTATGATGCTGTTTCATCTGCACCTAGTTGGATGACCCCCCCCTTCCCCCCATGTTTTACAGCAATTAATATCATGAATAATGTTTCTGCCCTTACTGGACCTCACATTGGAAATCTCTCCTGATTTTCAGACTCCTCCATGTGTTTTATTTTTAGCTGACATTTGAACTCAGCACTGGCGTTTTTCCACTTAGCCTATATGCCTTCCTTTTTGTTGGTTAACAGCAATTGTAGCTAGCATTGCAGCACATATTACATGTTACAAGCCTTTTTTTTTTTCTTTTTCTTTCCACAAGCTTTGTCTGTCTGGCTCTTTGTAATTCAGTAATTCATACCTAATAGTTTTTATGTATTTATTTATTAAAAAAATGAAAAGAAGGAAAATATCACATAATTTTCTTTATCCAGATGACAGCTTTTAGTTGTGGAAATGTTGTTTTACTTAATTACAAGATGCGATCTCTGTAGTATAAGCAGCAGATGATTTTGATGATTTTGATGACTCTCAGATCTAAAATTGCTGCTGGGTAGCTGCATATATATGAGTAAAAAATATTCTAAGACACCTTTATATTCATTATAAACTACTTTTAAAAGATACAATGGGAAATTAATCTTGAAATCTGATTCAAGTTTAACTGAATGATAAAGGATCATTTTCAGAAGTGGATTAACATTAAAGCATTTTACTATCTTATCATCTAATGTTATACATAAAGTTTTATAACCATCAGCTTAGCAATTTAAAGATCCTTAATACAGTTATAATAAAATTGACTACTGCAGATAATTTTATGTTCCATTATTAAAAAAACAAACAAAAAAAAAACCACACACACACAAAAAAACACCCCTTTAACTGGTTCCTCCCTCCCTCCCTCCCTCCCTCCCTCCCTCCCTCCCTTCCTTCCTTCCTTCCTTCCTTCCTTCCTTCCTTCCTTCCTTCCTTCCTTCCTTCCTTCCTTCCTTCCTTCCTTCCATCTTATTTGCTAAATTAATTATTGTGTTTATGCATTTCCCAATAATACCATTAAAGAAATTAGTATCAAATACTTGCTGTTGTTGCAATATATCATTGTTTTATTGCAATACATCATTATTTTTTTTTATGCTTATATGAAAAGAGACTTGCTTTATTTATCATCCTTTGAACAATAAATAGATGATTCATTTAAATGCTTCTGACAATTGTATTAGAATATCTAGGGTTTACTTTTTTCACATAAGTCTATTTATATTATGAAGCATTATACAAATATGTAGGTTTAACTTTGGTTAAAGAATATATTCAACTGCCACAGCGGAAGTCTGTCTTAACTTTGGAAACTGTATAAAGCTTATGAATGGCAGAATATTTGCAATTCTATTTATCATTTCTATTTGGCTTCTGTGACCTTCTGCACCTGCAGGACGCAGGTGTTATGTACCCAGAATGGGACTTTGATATCCAAAGCAGTACAATTTGCATTCAAAAAAATTCAAATAGACACTAGATTTTCAAATGGAGAGGTCCTGTTCCCTCAAATCATGAGATTATTTGTATGATTTTTCACAAGATCTTCACATCCAAGACTTTGGACTTTATTTTTGCGCATAAATGTGGGATGATCTTTTTTTTTTTTTAAAAAAAAAAAAGAGTTGGTTTTGGTTGCTGAGCATTTAGGAAAGAACAAAACCAAAAACAAACAAACAAACAAACAAGCAAACAGTAACTAATCCCTTACACTCATATGAGAAGCATACATTCCTGCAAGCTGTTTGAAGTGAGGTCCCCAATCTGAAAGGTAGTCATAATTCTGATCCACATCTGACATGTCTGAGCCTAAGGAGCTGAGAGATCCTGCCAAAGAGCCAGTCCCCTCAAACGCATATCTCTGAAGTGAGTCATATGGAGGAGCACTAGGATCTGTATTGGCTTCTTCAAGCTTTTCTGAAATAAATTGCCTGAAGATGGCACTGTCAGGGCCAACCTGTAGAGACTGTCTGTAGAGGCTGTGGATTTCTGTGGTGATGTTCTTTCGAGGTTTGCATGTTCTCATGACTGTGCGGGTCCTCAGTGCTGAAATATCAAAAGCTTCTGTGTCCTCCTCACCACCTCCTTCATCATCATACCTGACAATGTTCTCTCTAAATTCTTCCACTTTCTCTGAGAAGAGGGACTTCTTCCTCTGCTGTCTTATGGCTACAATTGCCAAAAAAAACACTGACAAATAGAAACAAAATAACAAATTTTGAATGTGCTTGGAAATACTTAAAAAATAGTAATGTTTCTTAACATTGCTACAATTACAAAGTGAGGCTATCTTAACAAATGTATAGAGCTGTGATTTTTATAGTTTTTATGGTTTTGAGATTATCACAGCAGGTGGTAGAAAAATGGCTACAGAGGGACTTATAAAATGGGTGAATGAAATGGAGCAATTCTTTGGGTAGATGAGGGTTTGAAGCAGTGATGGAAACAGATAATTATTTTTTTTTGAAACTGCTTTGTTTTATCACATAATATATTAATTCAACATTCAAAATTTATTTATTTATTTATTTTTAATCTCTCCCTCTCTTACATTAAAGCCCTAGGAAAAGCAGATGAAAAATGAGACAATGTGTGAGCTATCCTACTCCATGGATTGAAAATAATTCAGGTCCATAGACCATGCAGGGTGTGGTTCACTTGTTTATACTACATTGATTTGGAGATTTGAAGAATCTGAAGAATTTTTTTGTGATGTTGTAGCAGTAATTACTGTTGGGGTTTTTGAATGAGAACAGCTTGTTTTTTTTTTTTTTTTTTTTTTTTAAATAAATATTTTAAATCATTCTTTTCAAATCCTGTATCATTTCATTTTTAGCTGAATGATCCATTTTAAATATTCTATGACTTTCACAGAGATTAATGATTTCATTTTCTTCATCTAAATCTTACTGCAGTTTTATTCAACTATTCAGTAAGTAAGTAGTTTGTGAACTGTAATTTTTTACTCGGGACATAATATGACACAACTACTAACCATGACAGGATTTTACCTCAGTTAGGGATATGACACACCTGAAGTAGTTCTTTATTTCCCTATATACTCTTTCCTATCATTGTGAAATAGTAACATAAAACCTGAAAGCCCTGGAAATAATAATTTCTACAATATTATCATACATTTACAAAACCCAAATAGTTTCAAGCTATTTCAAGCTATTGCATGGTGAAGTAACTCATTATATTTTAATGATAAATACAAGGATAAAGTTCCAAATAATAATAATAATAATAATGTTCAGATTATGTATAGGAATTTGTATATCCCATTTTGAATATTCATAAAAATGCATTAGAGGATTTAATGCATTTAAAATATGTGTATCTGTAAAGAGTATGGAAGATTAGTTTCTGTCCCTTTTAAATTTATTTTTGTGTCTATATTCTTGCTTTGACATTTATGATGTACATAACCCCAGACAGTGAGTATTTATTCCACCTGAAGAGAGTACCTCTCCACAAGCAGCCTAGAATATTTAATAAATAATGTCATTGATGGCCTGGATAATGCAGTGTCAAAGTTTGCCTGATACTTGACCCTGTAAGTGCATAACACTAAGTGACCAGGTTCAAATATCCTGCAACAAGCAAAGAAGCTTTTAAATGCATTCATGCCTGCCAGTAAGCTTGCACTGACAAAAAGGTCTTCAGGGGCTTCAGTCAAGGGAGTTGCTTTTCAGTGCCACTACTGAAAGTAAGGTGACTCTGGAAGTACAGTAAAGTCTAGAAACCACAAATCCCAATCATATATTCCTGATTTCTTTGTTGGAAACAGGGAGATGGAAGTGGGGGAATTAGTTTATTCCTGGACTTTGTTATGAAGTCAAAAATGGCTAGTGTCTGGCCAAGAGCACACCCATCTAGATACAACAATTATGAAGTACACTTTCATTGTTTCAATCCTCATTCTATCTACTCAAATTGTTCTAAGGAATAAATAGAATTGGATTTATTTTTTTCGGAGGCCATTGTTTTGCTTCAGTTTCCTGCATGTCACATAATCCTGAGACACCAAAGCCAAATAAAGTTGCTGATTCATAATTCATAAACATTTTGCTTCTGCAAAACTCATATAACTGTGGGACTACATTATGGGGTACATTTTAGGAAGATTCAATAACTCATTTCAATGAATTATCACCCAGAGATTCAGTTGGACAATCAAAGGTAAAACAATGGTAAATAATTAGATCCAGATTCCTAATGCTGAGAAAAATCAACCCATAAATTTGTAGGCAGAATGCAGAGTAAGGGTGATTTTTGACTTATTCAATATCTTTTTTTTCCCTGGTGTAAAGTCCAATAATTCCATTAGCTTTATTGGACTTCTCTTTCTTTTCTTGTGTTGCTACTACAGCGGATCAAAATACAAAATCAGTATAGAGCTACCAGCCACCATTTTCAAGCCTTAGTTTTCCTGTGGTTACCAATGATATACTTTATGTGATGTTATGCATAGATTAGATGAGATCATACTGTGTAATGAAGGTAGATAAAAGAATGTTCTTCACCTAGATATGTTTGGAAAATAAATAAATAAATAGGGGTTACTTAAGATTGTTTTTTATTTTTTTTCACTGATATAGAAGTTTAAAAATGTTAGTATTGTATTTTTTCTCATTAATAAATACATTGAGAGAATCATTATCCTTGAAAGATGTAGTTTTAAAAATAATGTGATTTCTGCTATTATTGTTTCTTTCTCTCCTGACATTACATTTGTGTTGTGACACTGTTTGTTAAAGTTTACCTGTTCATTTTGGATAATATTTTTTCACATTTTTTAATAATTTTGTTGAAAAACAGGTTGTACTAGGTTTTCACAATTTAAAATGATTTGATATCACATTACTCAGTAAAACCTTATTTTACCTTCATTTTTTCTGACTTTGAATTTATTTTTTTTTGTTTGTAGAGTTTCACTCTTGGTTGAAAAACTGTTTCCCTAACATGATCAGTCAATTGTTTTGTGATATTTCTGGATATGATATTTTATGCGCTATGTAATTACAAGGCATAATATATATATATATCATATTCTTACATAGGTAACAGTCAGAGATGGAGTTGGAAGTCTTTCCATGTTGCTTTGTTCTCATCAGCTTGAATGAGGTCTTCAGGTCCACGACCACCATCAACAACCAAGCTTTAAGATCAGTCGTTTTGTCTTGTAAAACAAACCTACCCATCTTTATCACTTCTCTTTCTTTCTAAGCTACCATACCTTAACCTTTAGTCTGTCACAGACTTACAGGATGGATGAATCACTGGAACATATTGCCCAGAGAAACTGTGGATGCCCCATCCCTGGAAGTGTTTAAATCTAGGTTGGATGGGGCCCTGGGCAAGCTAGTCTAGTGGATGGTGTCCCTGCCCATGACAGGGATATTAGAATTAGATGATCTTTAAGGTCCATTTCAACCCAAACCATTCTGTGATTCTATGAATGGTTGCTACTGTACACCTGCTGTTATGGTATGTCAGTGTCATCAAATCACTCATCAAACACTACACTAATAATGTGTAGCCCACTAATAATGGGGTCTATTTCCTTTTTCTGAAAAAGATCAAATGCAGTGATTGCATTAATTTAATTAAGCAGTGATTGCTGCCAGGTATAGTTTGCAACAGCCGTAGCCCTGAGCAGGGCAGGAACAGCCAGCCTTGGCTGGGTAGGTCTGGATTTGTAAGTGCCATTCACCAGCTATGCATGACTAGGGCTTTACATTGCAGAGGTACAAAGATATCTCCTATGCATTTACAGTGTTCACTTTTCACATCCATAATATACTTTGTAATGGAAATAAACTTGGTGTCTCCTGACAGAGAAAAATGCCCAACATTGGAGAAATGTCTTTCTGGAGATTTTACATAGAGAATAACAGAGGTCACCTGGTCCAAACCCCTGCTCAAGCATGACCATCATAAGCAGGTTGCCCAGTACGATGTCCAGGCAGCTTTAGAAGATCTCCAATGAAGAAGACTCCACAACCTCTCTGAACAGTCTGTGCCACTGCTTATTCAACCACATAGCAAAGAACTGCTTTCTGCTGTTCAGATGGAACCTCTTATGCTTCATATTTTGCCTGCTTATTCTTGTTCTGTCACTGGACACCACTGAAAATCACAGAATCACAGAATTGTCTAGGTTGGAAGAGACCTTAAGATCATCGAGTCCAACCTCTGACCTAACACTAACAAGTCCTCCACTAAGCCGGATCACTAAGTTCAACATCTAAACATCTTTTAAAGACCTCCAGGGATGGTGACTCCACCACTTCCCTGGCCACCCGTTCCAATGCCTAACAACTCTCTCGGTAAAGAAGTTCTTCCTAACGTCCAACCTAAAACACCCCTGGCACAACTTTAGCCCTTTCCCTTGTTCTCCAGACCCCTCACCAGCTTCATCACCCTTCTCTGGACTCACTCGAGCACCTCGATGTCCTTCTGGTAGCGAGGAGCCCAAAACTGCACACAGTGCTCAAGGTGCGGCCTCACCAGAGCTGAGTACAAGGGTACAATCACTTCCCTAGACCTGCTGGTCACACTGCTTCTGATACAAGCCAGGAGGCTGTTGGCCTTCTTGGCCACCCAAGCACACTGCTGGCTCATATTCAGCTGGCTATCGAACCAATATTCCCAGGTCCTTCTCCGCCATGCAGCTTTCCAACCACTCATCTCCCAGCCTGTAGCTCTGCTTGGGGTTGTTGTGCCCCAGGTGCAGGACCCGGCACTTGTCCTTGTTGAACTTCATACAGTTGGCCTCAGCCCATTGGTCCAGCCTATCCCTATCCTCCTGCAGAGCCTTCCTACCCTCAAGCAGATCAACACACACACCTAACTTGGTGCCATCTGCGATTGAAAAAAAAAAAAAAAAAAAAAAAGGGCCTGGCTCCATCTTCTTTGTACCTTTCATTCAGGGATTTATACATATTGATGAAATCCTGCTAAACCTCCTCTGCTTCAGGTTGATCAGCCTGGACAGATACAGTTGCTCAGTTTCTGAGTGTATCAGATTCTCTTTATCTTTTATTATTTTGTGTTGATCTTAGCTGTACATACCTAAGGCAGAACGTATTATTATGTATCTAATTTATTCTTATACTAACCAATTTCCTTTACTAATGCTGTCTTCAGCTTTACCTCAATATTGACTTTGAATTCTCAGATTTTTATTATAATTAATGCTAAATAATTAAAGCAAACTTTTAAGGCATGGTGTTAGGATTCAAATTTTACTGAAAACTTGAAAAAATATTTAGATTTAAGAAAACAGAAAAGAAATTAAAGATTTGACTTATTGATTTTTTTTTTTTCTCAATAAAACTGCACTTCCATATTTCCTGTCTGGGATTATCTTTATTTATTTATTTATTTATTTTACATAGTCATGATTACTGTAAAAAAAAAAAAAAAAAAGTCATTTATCTTACTTCTACTTACCCAGGAGTATTAGTATGCAAGCCAAAACAGCAACTAAAGCTTCTGTACTGAGACCCATGGAATACATGAAAGCTCCATATCGACAGTAGAAGGTGTTCACTTTAGTGTCACAGTCACAGACAGTGACAGTGAGAGTATTTGTGCTTGTAAGTGGTGGGGATCCATTATCCAGAATTAATATTGGCAAATAGAAATAAAACTGTTCTTGTCTATTGAAACCACTTTTTGCTGTGAAAATCCCAGCTGTGTTATCTAGAAGATAATTTTTGTACATGATAGGCATTTATCACAATAAACAATAACAATAAACAATAAAAACAATAACAATAAAAATCCAGTGGAATATGACCTATTTAAAAACAATGCTACTGTTCAACATTAGCAACGTTAAGAAAGTAAAGACAGCCATGGATATATGAACTGTCCTTGTGTCAACTGTGAATAATTACATTTGTTTTGTCATATGTGTTCCAGGTTCAATAATAAAAATTGACCTTAAAGCTGTTTTAATGTTTGAAGCTAAAAAATTCCAGTTTATAGTATCTGATACCTGCTCAGGCCAATAAATTGGTTCTTATAATGGTTCCTGCAACCAGCTGTTAACAATCCAGCAGCTCACAGATGAAATATAGACAGTTTACCAATCCAAAAGGTCCAAAAATGTGCCTGACAGCACACAGAGAAAGCAGGTAAAAAGTGAAAGAAGACAAAGAAAGAAATAAAATAAATAAAAAAAAAGACTGAAATAGTCTTTTATTTCTTTCCCTGAGAGAAAACTGGAGCTAGCTTAGCACCTATTATCTAAAGGAAGGAAAAGTTGTTAGTCTCTCACCTTGCTTTAACTACTAGTGTTTAATAAGTACTGTATAAAACCCAATAAACAGTTTAAGTACAGCCCCTTCTGAACTGAACTCCTTATGAACTAATTCTAATCTGAAATTTAGCTCACTGGAAAACAAATTAAGACTATTGAAATCTGCGCACAAAGAAAAAAAAATATTTATACATGTATGTCAGGTTTTTGATCATGGCAGGATGAATAACCACATGAGTTCATACATTTTTATGAACATACATCCATTACATTTATAGCATATTTATCCAAAGTCTACTGAAGTTAACTCCCCATATTTAAGACTTTCCATGTTTCTTAGTCATAGTTCAGAGGACAACTGTGAGATAAAAGACTCCAGATCTTTAGACTCACTTTTCCTCTTGCCTACTACTATCCCAAATCACCCAGCCATTTGTGTGAAATGCAGCAGAAGGGTAGAGACTGAAGGCTGAGCATATGATGCTGGAAAAGATTTTTCTTTTTTTCTTATCAATAGCCTCCAAAAGGAACTGAATATACTGCATATCTTTGCTTGGACTTTGTGCTGAATGAGCAAATGTGGGAAAGGCTCCTTGTACACAATTTGATCTTAATGTAACAAGATATCTCTTCTTGGCACTGAGTGAGAGGTTAATGAAGCTGGGAACTGAAACATATTAAAACATTGACTTTAACTTTGAAGATATTAAGAAAAGTTGTTTGCCATTTAATATAGTCTGAACTTTCCAAAACTTACTTCCATTGATTTATTCACCTAGCCAGAAAATTCAAATAATTAGCAACGTCAATAAGAGCAATGTGTACTTTAGCTGAGTCTGAAGAAGCTCTTCATACTCTCAGAAGGCTGACTCTAAGTGGTTGCATTTCCTGCAGTTACTGTATTTACATTTTTTGCCTTGGACTGGTTTTGCTTGATATCTATGTTACTCTTTTTAAGAGTTTCAATCAATTGCAGTTCTGAATAACATTAAAATTCATATAGGAGACATTTATATGGTGTCATCAGTAACCAATTAATGTAGTTTAAATTGTTTTAGGAAATAAGATTACTTTCCTATTAATTTGTGTTTATAATTTTGGTCTTACTGAAGTGATGAAGTAACAGACTTGTACTAACAACAATCTTCTCTTTCTGGAAATCTTATTTCTTAAATAAATGCATAGCTTTAACAATAAAGTTGGTACTTTCCACTACATCCTATATTAAGAAGATAAATTATAAGGAATAGCAGTGGTTTTTTTTTTTTTTGTTTGTTTTTTTAATCTCAGATTTATTTATTTTTTTCTTTTCATTAATATAAAATCATCTTTTGCCATTTAGTTTACTTGACTGAAAAAGGAAAATAAACTGATATTATCAAATTATTGTTTTGAAATATGCTTCATGTTGTGTTCTTATAACAACATTCTCTATATAAGTGGAAATTTTTATAAAATTGGTGATGTGAAGACCATTCGAAACATCCATCTTTCATTAGAAAAGCCTTAAAGAGCCACATGAATGACAGTACCTTGATTATCTTTGACAGTAAAACGTGAGTTGTTTGTACTTTCCTGAGCCAATGAGAAGTAAAAATGATGACTTTCTTCTGAATCATCTTTATCCACTGCACTGATGCTCTGAATTAGCTGGAAACACATATAAGTACAATTGTTAAACTACAAAAGTGTTCAATGTTCCTTTAAAATGATAAAAGGACATATCATGTTAAGCCACTGATGCTAGAAATGAAGTTTGTAAATACATATTGAGTGTATGTTATATACTCACAAAGATACAGCTCCTATATCTAAACAGTCTCATTGAGACTGGTAATCTGAAAATATTCTGGTTTTATTTTTCATCTGTTTGAGAGCTAGGCATTAAAATCTTGAGAAAATATATGATTTCCTGGATCAAAAGACAAGGTGCAAGTTTTATAAAGTTTTCATAAAAGAAAAAAACAATCATATATATAGTATTTAGTCCTTTTTTCTTCTTTTTCTCTCTTTCTCCTACCCTACCTCCAAGGTGCCAAGGTGAAAGGTGATTCTACATTTAAACAAATTATTCTATACAAAATACTTTTCCTTCCAGCCCACACACATATTGATATCATTCAACTGATATTTTGTAGCTGCAGTAAGAGAGATATGCTGACAAGTTCCTGTGCTGAAGTATTGATTTTGAATATTATAATAGACAGATTATGGAATTTCTTGGGCATTTTTTCTCAAGAAAATAAAATATCGTTCATTTAAAAATATGTCAAAACAGATTGTCATTTGTAATATAACATCAAAAGTAACATTTAACATTTGAAAGATTCTATTTTATGTCTGTAAAGAAACAACTAAATAAATACTTAATAAATTAGATATGTTTCTGCTAACAAAGTGCTTAAATTTTTTACTTTTACCAGAAAACATTTAGTGACCTGGCCATCAGGATATAATAGTAAGTGAGGATCATTGATCATGCTGCTTCAAGTCTACCAACTTTAAGAAAAGATAGTGTCCAATTTTAACTTGGGTTCTATTTTATCAGTCACCTCATGCCTTATTTGTACCCAAGAGACCTACATACTCAACTTACCCCAAAAGAGAAAGCACATATATGCTACAAGAAGTACTTTAAAAGCAAAACCAGCAGTAAGTCAATACAAGTGACTACAGCCTTCCATCTGTGCTTTTGAAAACTCTTTCCTGATTAAACATTTTTTTATTTTTTTTTTCAGTGAAAGATCTAAAAATTCAACATTTTTTTTTTCAAAAAAGCTAAGTTTGATGAAATCAACACAGCAGTGTGCAAGTTGTGGCTTCTACCCTAGAAGCTTTTTACTCCTATTACTCTGTCTTTTTTATACATTATATATATATATATTTCAAATCTATATTTTCACTCCATATGAGGAACCTCAATAGGAACCTTTACGCCTCAAATGAGGGCGTAAAGGCCTTACAGAGGGATCTGGACAGGTTGGAGAGCTGGGCGATCACCAACCGCATGAAGTTCAATAAGAGCAAGTGCCGGGTCCTGCACCTGGGACGGGGAAACCCTGGCTGCATGTACAGACTGGGCGATGAGACGCTGGAGAGCAGCCTAGAAGAGAGGGATCTGGGGGTCGTGGTAGACAGCAAGTTGAATATGAGCCAGCAGTGTGCCCTGGCAGCCAGGAGGGCCAATCGTGTCCTGGGGTGCATCAAGCACGGCATCGCTAGTAGGTCAAGGGAGGTGATTGTCCCGCTCTACTCTGCGCTGGTGCGGCCTCACCTCGAGTACTGTGTGCAGTTCTGGGCACCACAGTATAAAAAGGACATGAAACTGTTGGAAAGTGTCCAGAGGAGGGCTACGAAGATGGTGAAAGGCCTTGAGGGGAAGACGTACGAAGAACAGCTGAGGTCACTGGGCCTGTTCAGCCTGGAGAAGAGGAGGCTGAGGGGAGACCTCATCACAGTCTACAACTTCCTCGTAAGGGGGTGTCGAGAGGCAGGAGACCTTTTCTCCATTAACACTAGTGACAGGACCCGTGGGAACAGGGTTAAGCTGAGGCAGGGGAAATTTAGGCTGGACGTCAGGAGGGGGTTCTTCACAGAGAGGGTGGTTGCACACTGGAACAGGCTCCCCAGGGAAGTGGTCACTGCACCAAGCCTGTCTGAATTTAAGAAGAGATTGGACTGTGCACTTAGGCACATGGTCTGAACTTTTGGGTAGACCTGTGCGGTGTCAAGAGTTGGACTTGATGATCCTTAAGGGTCTCTTCCAACTCAGGATATTCTATGATTCTATGATTCTATAACCTTGATAAATTTTTATTATTACTATTGAGAAGAGATTGTTGAGTGATATACTTAGTGACAGTGTACAAAGGATGGAAATTCCTTAGGAACAGGTTTTTCTTTTCTCAGAGCAAACAAAATATCTAAGGTGATACGAATTTGGGTATTGGCAGGAAGTTCAAGATATCAGTGAAGAACAATAGCTGATCCCTAGTGTTACACTGGGAATAAATAATAGTCTTTATTTTGGTAAGGGGATAATATTCCCAGAATATTCCTAATATGAACAAGAACAGAGAGCAAAACTATACATATGGTCTAAAACATAAATGAGTAACATATTTTTATGATATTGTTCTGCCATATGCTACAAAAAAAAAAAAAACAAACACCACCACCACCAACAACAACAACAACAAAACTCTGTTGGTATTTGATGAGGTTTTGCTGGTACTATTTCCATGTCCAGAGGTAAGAAAAAGCTTTTAAAGGTTGTATATTTGACCATAATATTCAAGGTCTATCAAGTTACACTGAATATGCAGATTCAGCTTGCATATAGCAGTAAGACATAAAGACAGCTTCTACTACACTTCATTTCTAATTTGGCTACTAAAATATAGAACTACCTACCATTGGCAATCTATTAAAAAAAAAAAAAAAAAAGTCCAAGAATAGATGATTTGCTTTTTACACATCCAGTTTTTGTTCTGACTAATAATTATTTAACCACATATTAAAAATATCTTTGAAATGTATATTTTTAGAAATGTATAATTTGAAAAATCACAAAATTACTGCAGCTTTAAATACTGCTTTGCTATTTCATTATTAAGTTCTGTAATTTTATATACAGAATGCATTAATTCCCATAAATTTCATCTGTATCTGTTCCAATAAATACAATACTGAGGAGTACATGTCTATCTGAAAAAAAAAAAAAAAAAATCCCTTGTTTTGGTTTGCACTGTGCTGTTCTTACACAAAGCTAAGATTTCTATGGTTATGTTCAGCATATTCACATGTTTTTAAGGATTCACCCTAGAAGTGGAGGACAGTGCAAACCCTTAATGTTTATTTCTTACTATACCACTTCCATTAAGACTCAGCAAAACTGAGATGAGTCTATAAAATATTCAGAAACCAATAGGCGGCTCTGATTTTGCTGAGCATACAATAAAATTCACCAGGAGAAAAGCTGTATATCTATATCTATATAAATAGATATAGATATAAAACACATTTCTTAGACTTCTGTACATCTAATCTCAGAGATTCTAGCCTTTTACTGGGGACATCATCACCACAGACAGAAACACTGCACTTTTTACTTGTGAGTCAAAATTTAGGAAAAGCTTGATATTTTTGTGTGTGTACAAACAAATAAACAAACAAACAAACAAAAAGTGAATATTTTGCTTCTGATTGTTGTATTGACTCGAATTGCTGAAAAATTTCTTACTTCAGGTCTTATTTTAGTATAGAACCTTTTATAATCCAGCAGCCCACCTGAAAATGTTTGTTGGAGAGGAGAGGAGAGGGGAGGAGAGGAGAGGAGAGGAGAGGAGAGGAGAGGAGAGGAGAGGAGAGGAGAGGAGAGGAGAGGAGAGGAGAGGAGAGGAGAGGAGAGGAGAGGAGAGGAGAGGAGAGGAGAGGAGAGGAGAGGAGAGGAGAGGAGAGGAGAGGAGAGGAGAGGAGAGGAGAGGAGAGGAGAGGAGAGGAGAGGAAGACATTTACTTTAATGCTTGCCATTTGACCCGACAATATATTAGCTGAAGACCAAGGGATATGCCTTTCTCCAGCTACTTCTGAAGCACAGGTAGCCTTTGCAGATGGAAAACTACCACGTGCATAACAAACAAACCAATTGCTGATGTAGAAACATATAAATGGATGCAAAGAGCTCTATAAAATTCCTTTTTTCAAGAGGAAATCTTTATTTAACTGCAAACTAATCAAGGTCTGAGTAAATCAATCTGATGTAAAAAGAGAAAATCTGTGACTTAGAAATCAAAACAGAGCAAAATATTTGAACAGAACCATCACAGATATCCCAAAGGTCTAATTTTTAAGTCAAAAGAATTCATTACAGGATTAAAAAACATACATATTTTTTTCTCTGTTTTTAGGTATTTGTTGGTCAGTTTGAACCTAAAAAACAAAACAAAACAAAACAAAACAAAAAAACACTTTGAACATCCCCCTTTTTTTTTCTTTTAGTTTTCTTGTCTGGAGTCTGGCTGCACTCTTTTTGAAGAGTTTGTCATAGATCTGAATAACTTAGAAAAAATGTAAAACAATGAAGAATGAAGAGTGAGCAATGTACATTATGGGTATTAGGAGATTAGAGAGCTATTGGATGTGATAATATGCACGTGGGGAGGAAATAGAAAAAAAAAAAAAAAATCCTGGGAAGGATATTTGATACAACAAACCCTACATTTTCCAGCTATTGAAGATATAAGTATTTGACTTAAAGACTTGCAGGTATCTTGCAGGTACTCAACTGAATTCACTAAGGTTTGAATTTAGTTCAAAACACATGGTTTCTAACCAAAATATTCTAAACCACACACATGAAAAAAAAAAAAAAATCTAAATGTTGTCTAAATCTGGTTCTCCCAGATGATGTTATGCTGTGACTGAAAATCTCAGGCCTAGGTCTTATACCTGTGACATTAACGTGAATCAAATCTGTTATTTATTTGTTTGTTTAGAATGTTAACTGTCAAACAAGGAGATGTATCTTTCTTTTACATGTTCTGTGGTGCTTTATTCAGTAAGGGAAAATACCTATCAGTCTTCTGAAATTTGTATTTCAAACTGTACACATATCAACAGAATTATTTTTGGAATTAGACAAAATATATCCTATGCTTGTAGTACTAAAATAGTCAATCTCAGAGGAAATAGTGTCATCTCAGATCAGATCTTCATGGCAATGAGAAAAATGGTAGCTAACTCCTTAACACTTACCTGGTTAGAAACCGCATTTTCACAAACAAATGTTTCATAAAATTTAGCGAATTCTGGTGCATGATCATTAACATCAAGAACTTGGATATATACATATGCTTCTGAAATTTTTTCAGGATTTCCTAATGGTTAAAAGAAGATGGAAATAAAAATTTATAAGTTATCTGCTATATATTTTAAAGTAATATAGACAAGAGAGAATATTATTTATATTTCACAGTGGAAAATAGTTACTGACACTTACAGACACATTAAATACTAAATCTTTTAAAATAATTCTGTTAATATATAACCTGCAATATGATTTAGCATGTGCTTTTGAAGTTAAACTTCTAGTCTTAATTGCTAACATAGAAATAAGGGTGCTTTTTTGCTTTGCTGGGGTTCTGTCTTGAAATGACTTTGTTTTTCTTCTCCAACATTATGTTAAATTACAATAGAATGTCATAGTACTTCTTACAAAAGTTTAGATATGTTCACTTTTTCATTTACTAAGTTGGAAACTGATTTAAATGTAAAAAATAAAATTTGATCTGCAGAAATTAAATGAGGTTTTGTTCATGAAGAGCATCTTATTATCATGCATACCACAATGATTGGTCACAACTTTTAAGAAATTCTATTACAATCCCTTGATATACTTATACTTCTTTACTACACTGTACTCCTTTCATATTTTGAAATTTTGAAGTTTTTAGTGAAAATCTCACCAAAATTTACATAATTTCAAAATACTTGTGCCACTGCTAACCATGAATAATTGTAATAGACACTGATAGTTGGTCCTAGCCGAAACGGAAAGTTGAGACTTCTATAAAGAACAGAGCTGGAATTTGGAAAAACAGAGCTATTCTACCCACTGGTCCCAAACATATATTTGTAAAGAAGTCTGTGTTTACCCAGACATGTGTACAGCTTTACTCTTGATGGAATTGTTAGATGGGATTACAGTTATTTTCCAAGTACTATTCACACAGCAGATTTAATACATAGGCATTTGATACTCATGAAAGCTTTAGAGCTTCTCTTAGATGAATATACTTTACTACTGTGGCTATGTAAAAGCTATGTTAATATGGCTTGTTTCCAAATGAACAGGAAAATAAAGTTGCCAATATAAGACACTTCAATTCCTGCATTTACTGCATTTACATTTGGTTATATTGCTGTAACTGTCTCAGACAAGGAAAATCCAAACCTAATTATAATAATTTAATGATAGAAAATTGTGTGTGGAATAGGCCCTAAAATCAATCAATCAATCAAAGAAACAAAACCTTATGCAATAAAAATGTTCATAAATGTCACCTTGTCCTGGTTTCAGGTGTGATAGAGTTAATTTTCTTCATAGTAGCTGATACGGTGCTGTGCTTTGGATTTACAATGAAAATAATGTTGATACCAGTTGTGGTTTAACCCAGCTGGCAGCTAAGCACCATACAGCCATTCATTCACCCTCTCCCCTCCCTCTCTGGGGTGGGAGAGAGAATCAGAAAAAAAAAAAAAAAAAGAAGCCTGTTGGGTTGAGATAAAGACAGTTTATTAGGACAGAAAATAAAGGAAAATTAACAATAATAATAATAATAATAATAACTTGTACAAAACAAGTGATGTACAATGCAGTTGCTTACCATCCACTGACTGATGCCCAGCCTATCCCAGAGCAGCCAGTGCCCCCACCCCAGCCAGTCACCCCATATTAATTGTTCAGCATGATGCCATATAGTATGGAATACCCCTTTGGCCAGTTCAGGTCAGCTCTCCTGGGTCTATCCCCTCCCAGCTCCTGCTGAACCCCCAGCCTGCCCACTGGCAGAACAGAGCGAGAAGCTGAGATATCCTTGGCTTAGTGTAAGTACTGCTCTGCAACACTTAAAACATCAGTGTGTTATCAACATTATTCTCATCCTAAATCCCAAACACAGCACCCTACCAGCTACTAGGAGGAAAATTAACTCTATCCTAGTCAAAACCAGGACAATACCATGCTGATGTTTTATTTGTTGCTTAGTAATTCTTGCACTAAGCCAAGGATTTTCCTACTTCTCGAAGTGCCCTGAGAGCAAGGAGGGTGGGGTACACCAGAATTTGAGAGGTAACACAGCCAGGACAGCTGACCCAAACTAACCAAAGGAATATTTCAAATCACATGACACCTTGCTCAACATTTACATTGGACATACCCAACCTTTAGGAAGGACAGGCTAGGGAGATGAGTATGGAGTTTCACCCTATATGTCAATGTCCAATTGGAATGTATGTGGCTCTGCCTTGGGATGTTTGAGGAGCTAAAAGAGAATTTATGGGTTAGGATTAAAGGGAGGGCAGGGACAGGTGATATTATAGTGGGGGTCTACTACAAGCCACCTGTCCAGGAAAAAAAAATAAAGATTAAAATTTCTAAAAACTGTTAGGAAAAGTCCTGGTCCTACTTGGAGACTTTTTAACCACCCTGACATCCGCTGGAGGGACAACACAAAAGTGTATTAAGCAATCCAGGAAGTTCATGGAATGCATCGGTGATAAATTCTTTCTCCATGTGATACAGAAGGCAAAGAGGAAAGGTGTTGTACGGGACCTTGTTCTCACCAACAAAGAGGGACTTGTGGGGAATGTATAGGTCAAAGGTAGTCTTTGTTTCAGTCACCATGAAAATGTGGAGTTCAAGTTCCTTAGGGCAGCTAGGAGGTCGCACAGTAAACTCACTAAACCCCATCCAACCTGGCCTTAAACACTTGAAGGGATGGGGAACTGTGTTCAGTTTTGGGCCCCTCGCTACAAGAAGGACATCGAGGTGCTTGAACGGGTCCAGAGAAGGGTGAGGAAGCTGGTGAGGGGCCTGGAGAACAAGTCCTGTGAAGAGCGGCTGAGGGAGCTGGGCTTGTTCAGCCTGGAGAAGAGGAGGCTCAGGGGCGACCTTATTGCTCTTTACAGATACCTTAAAGGAGGCTGTAGTGAGGTGGGGGTTGGCCTGTTCTCTCACGTGCCTGGTGACAGGATGAGGGGGAATGGGCTTAAGTTGTACCAGGGGAGTTTTAGGTTAGATGTTAGGAAGAACTTCTTTACTGAAAGGGTTGTTAGACATTGGAACAGGCTGCCCAGGGAAGTGGTGGAGTCACCATCCCTGGAAGTCTTTAAAAGATGTTTAGATGTAGAGCTTAGGGATATGGTTTAGTGGGGACTGTTAGTGTTAGGTCAGAGGTTGGACTCGATGATCTTGAGGTCTCTTCCAACCTAGAAATTCTGTGATTCTGTGATTCTGGGAATCCACAACTTCTCTAGGCAACCTGTGCCTCACTACATTCTAAGTAAAGAATGTCTCCCTTATCCTAATCTAATTCTCTCTTTTAGTTAAAGCCATTACTCTACTCCCTGAACAAAAAGTCCCTCCCAGCTTTCCCATAGCCCCCGTTTCGGTATTGGAAAGTTATTATAAGGTCTCCCTGGAGCCATCTCTTCTCCTGACTGAACAACCCCCACCCTCTCAGCCTGTCTTCATAGGAGAGGTGCTCCAGTTCCTTGAGCCCCCTGTGGCCCTACTCTGGACTTGTTCTAACACATCCATGTCTTTTTTGTGCTGGGGGCCCCAGACATGAATGCAGTACTCCAGGTGGGATCTCACAAGAACAGAGTAGAGGGTGAAAATCACCACTCTCAATGAGCTGGCCATGCTTCTTTTGATGCAGCCCAGGATAGAGTTGGCTCTCTCAACTGCAAGTGCACAATGCCAGCTCATGTTTAACTTCTAGGCAATCAACACACCCAGGTCCTTCTCATCAGAGCTGCTTTCAATCCATTTTCTACCCAGTCTGGGAGGAATACAGAGATGTCCAAGCAGCGAGGGATCAACTTAAGAAGCTTAAGTCCAGATAGAATTGAATCTGTACAAGGACATCAAAGCAAACAAGAGGTCTTCTACAAGTACCTCAATGACAAAAGAAGGCTAGGGAAAATATGTGCCCTCTCTGGAAAGAAACAGAATACTTACTTATTCAGAACATTAAAAATGTTTAGGTAATGAAACCTCTGCTTTAGCAAGGGGGTTGAACCAGATGACCTGCAGGGGTTCCTTCCCATGTTAACCATTCTGTGATATTGTAAACCATAAAACTGGGATGAGTTAGCCGGGGGGGGGGGGAGGAAGATTGCCTTTACTCATGGATTGGCTGGGTATCACATGGCTGGTGGTGAGCAATTGCATTGTGAATTACTTGTTTGGTTTTTTTTTGTTTGCTTGTTTGTTCTGTTTCCTTCTCTCTCTCACTTTTTTTTTTTTTTTTTTTTTCTTTGCTCTCTTATTAAACTGCCCTGTTCTCAACACACAAGTTATGCAATTTTCTTTCCAGTTTTCTCCCCTATCTCACTAATGACAGATCTGAAAAGAATGTGTTAGAAAGAACAAATTGTTTATAATCTGTTATAAATAACAGTAATAATGAATAGTTACTGGTCACAATGTTGAATTTTTTGCTTTTGAAGTTGTTGTACTTGCTCTCCAAGTTGTACTATGTAACCTCTTATTTGCTGTATATGCTTCTTTTTTGCTGCTTTTTTTTTTTTTTTTTTTTTTTTTTTTTGCTCTGTGGGCTGTTTTAAGGTCACTTTTCATTTTATCACTTGGCTGTACTGTGTAACACTCCCTCATGAATGATAAAAGCAGTGATCACAAGCCTAATCTGATACCTGGTCTCAGCATTACTGTTAACTTTGGGAACCATCTCTTGAAAACTATCAACAATTATACTTACTACCTTTTCTCCTCAGAGATCCGATCTGTGGAGGAAGGACAAGGAATGACACCTTCCCCTTCTTCTTCACCTTCCCTTCCTACTCCAGGCCAGATACAATAGCTCTTAAGAATTTTGAATTTCTTTGGATGTTTAAACCTGTACTGATGTCTCCTGAATGTGTTTCTAGTTTGGTGAAAGGTTAAACATCTATTTAAGAATATCACCCAGAGATCTGCTGGGAAACAAGCTAGTTATGAATGTCAGGGTGTGGGAGATAGTATGGACAGGTACGCAGAACAGTGGGCACTTCCACTGTTTTGGAACTTTACCTCTGAACAAGTGCAGAATCCTGAAAACTGGTAGTGTTTGGAAAAATATGCTGTCACTGGCAATTCCAGAGAGATGTAAATCACTGCAACATTCTGCGGCCTGGCCCATTTCTACTGAGCTATGTTCAACACTATTCAGCACCCTCAAGGGGAAGAAAATGTCTCTGGATCTGATGCCAAGACTGAGCTTTGAGAAGCTAGAAAGCCTTTGACTTAGTGTAAGTACTGATCAGCAACAACTAAAACATCATTGTGTTATTGACATTTTCTTTATCCTAAATCCAAAAGACAGCATCTTACAAGCTACTATGAAGAAAGTTAACCCTATCACAGCTAGAACGAGGACACACCTGAAAACAGCAGAAGGAAGATCTCAGGGTACTGAATACCTCTTGGAAGTCCTTCACCTATCAGCAAATTCAATCCACGTTTAGATGGCACTAATCATCACTTAGCTCTTAGAAAGGTCTGCTTTCACCACAGTGTAATATATCTACACCAGTAGGCAAGAAGTTTTGTAGCAACAATACTATTCATACTTACTTGAATGTATTGTTGGATAAGAGACACAACGGAGACATTTTCCAATAAATAAAATCATATTAAGATATTCTAGGAGCACTAAATATCTATTAGATTACACATGTCAATATCTCAGTCTGCTCTGTCTAAAACACAAGTATGTTACTCACAGAACATTCATTACAGTTAAAATATGCTTCACGATGTGTATAAGTGTCACTGCTTATCACCCATTCAGAAGTCCTTAAGACATTTTCTTAAAATAATCTAATGGACTTTTAAGAGAAACCTTTCTGCGTCACTTCAAATTATATGGCTTTGGGTGGTTCTTACATTTCTTTTTAAATTTATAATCCACTAGTTCCTTGGAGCAGACATTTGATTTCTTGGGACTTATGGAATCTGTGTTGATAGCTTTGAGTCTTTTGCCAAAGAAATGACAGCAAAAGCAAGTACCACTGAGATAAATGGCTAGATAGTCAGCAGTTTCACATAACTATTCCTCCTGTGAAATCATTAGAGCTGTGTTAATTTACCAAAGCTTATGATCTGTCAGTGTCATCTCAGAGATAGTTCTTTGGGGAATGACATTTCTTGTGTTTAATCCCAATATTCACAATAATATAATAGACAATGAAATAATGCTTTGTTTATTTATTTTATTTTATTTACAAAAAGTAGCACACATCCCTTTTAGAAATCATACACAGAGCGCATGACTTAACCTTTTTAGTTAGGTCAGAGATGGGTGTGTAATAGACTGTAATTCTATAAGGAGTGAGGGGAAGATTTTAGTGCCTTCAGCCATACACAAAGAGGCATGGGTAGAGCCCTGCCATCTGTCTTGGCTTATTCTTAACTTGCTTGTTCATCAGATTCACGGATGCTGTGTTGACTTACATCCTACCATCAAATAAATGCACACACAAACAGCACCTAGGTACTAGTAGGGACATTGGAACTAATCTGAAAAGAAGTCTATCAACAAAAGTATATATGGCCAAAGAAGGGTGACAATTACACACTGAATTAATGATATGATCCATGACTGAAACCTTCAAAGAGCTATAAATTCTGCAGTCATGAAGTAGCTCTATAACACAATAAAAATGGACATCTGAAAAACCCTATGGACAAATGACTGTTGTCTCTTTAGGGCAAGTTTAAGTAAGACTAACTTTTCCACCAGAAATATAGAGAAATGAGAATCAAATTGAGCTCAAGCCAGTTGCTATCATGGGGATTTTTTTCATTCATGTTTAGTTCAATTGAGGGAAAGCTGAGCCAGTCATTCTAATTAAAAAATTAATTAATTGTCTGAAAATCATCTTCTGACTCAATAAATCACTGTCATGTAAATATAATGGCTTAAGGATCTTTTGCTGTCATGTTTGCTTCTGTTATGACTGTTAGAATGCTTCTATTTATGCTTTAGACTTGCACTTGGTGGAAGCTTATTAAAACCAAGTAAAAACTGATCAAATAAATCTTGATTTCTCTTGAGCTGGAAAAAATCCTATGTATAAAGTGGAATAAGGTTCAGCAGGTTGCAGGTTTCCACTACTTGAGTTTAAACTCACGTGAATTAGATCTTATTCTAGGCTCCTTTAAACACAGTATCTCAACTGAATGATCCACATCACAAGTCATGAAATAACAGGCAAATTACTCTCAATAATTTCTGATCTCTGTCATCACAGTAAAGGCAAAAGGCTTGGGTCCTGTATAAATGCCAGGACATTGAATAAGCCCCCAGAGAGGTTGCTGCTGTAATGCAGTTTCAAGTTCTATCTCAACTTCAATGAATAGCTAGTGTGGATGAGGTCTAATGTCATTTTGATTTGGCCTCAGTGGAGCTACAATGTCATCCACATGTCATCCACAAAATGTCTCATGTACATAGTGTATGGTAGGACTATATTTCAAGGAATAAAATGTTACTAGTTCAAAATATAAATAATTTCAGGTATGTCCATAGCAAGGTGACCTAATTCCAATGCTTTGGAATATATTTTTATAGACAGTGACCTTATCATCACTAAAGAAATAAAGAATAAAAATAAGAATGTGGAGATAATGATTCTGTCTGCAATAACTTTCATTACTATGAAAGACCTGCTTTTTTTCTGCTCAGGAGATACTTATTCATTTGTAACATTTGGTTCTTTCCTTTTTTATTGTTTAGCTAAACAGAAAAGTCCAGACCAAAATCATCCTGCTGTGTTTCCATAGTGTTATTCAAGACATGACAAAAATATGCCAGAGATCAACTTTACCATCACCTGCCAGCTGTCCAACAACAAGAAAAGTGAGATATATTTATATTTAAAAACACACAGAGAAGCTGAAAAGGAAGGTAATACTATCAATTTTCAAACACAAAATAAAGACTTCACTGAAAAAGGTTACTGGATATGTTGCATTGAACTTCTAGCAGTAAAATTCTGACATATATACAGGGAATGCTTCCTTTGAGGAACTAATGAATATATGTTTAAAGTAGATTTAACAATAAATAACATTTCAATGAGATTCAGAATTAAACTAACATGCTAAAAGTATTTAGCAAATCTGTTTGGTTTATTGATTAGCCAGTTTTGTATATTTGTATATTTTGGCTTTTTCTTCTCCTTTGTAGGGATTGATATGAAGAGTTTTTAAAAAGTATCTTAATAATCTTGTTAAACCACTTTATAAATTAGTAGCTGTTAATTTTCTAGAGCATTATCCTAGAGTTAGGGCAAGCAGGTAACCAAAAGTACAAATGGAGGCAATTGTATTTGACTTTCAAACAAAAATGAGAGATGAAAACTATATAAAGGAGATTTCAGAGATTTAATTGTCACTGAAGAGAAGTCTAACTGATTTAGGCCTTACATTCACAATTAATTTGAGCCACAGGTTTCTGACTGGTGTTAAATTAGACCCTGGCTAATTTCACAGTAGTCAAAAATCTGGTGTGAAATTAACCAGGGTTTAATTTAACATAAGATCTTGCACTGCAGGAGCAATTCATATGCTTCAGTGTAACTTGAAAGTGTTACATGCACAATTCCATTACAATTTCTTATTTATTTATTTATTTATTTATTTTTTATAAGGTCATCTTTTATGAAAGAGCACAGGACCTTGGAGCTCAAATGCATTCTGCCTCTATTTAACTATTCATTTTAATAATGTTCCTTCTTATAGCAAGCGATAGTAGTATAATGAGAAGGAAGCATGCATTCTTCATTTAAAATAAGGCATATTCAGAGGATAATTACAGTTTGCAGTATATAAAGCACAGTGTTCCTTAAATTTCTTACTCACTGGTTTCTGTGGCTGTAACAGTTATGTTGTGCCAAGAAGCAATCTCTCGGTCCAGAGGTTCAGTTGTAATGATTGTTCCATTGTGTTCATTGATGCTGAACAATCTCTTTAAATGTATGCCTTGAACAATAGAATACCTGCACCAAAAAAAAAAAAAAAAAAAAAAAAAGTGAAGCAAGAGATTCCCTAATACAGAAATGTTCCTTGAGAAGGCCATATAAAGCTATTGTCAGCTGAGAAAACAAAGCTGTGCATATATCCATATAAATGTGTGCTGCAACAACTCAGAAGTCATGAAAAATGTACATTTATAAACATTTAAAATTCACTACTGCCAAGATCAAAGCTCTTCTTTTTATAAAACTAAATATGTCTGAGATCTATATTAATGTGAACTGAATCTGAAATGCATTATTCATTCTTACATCTAAGTCAGGCTCACAGCAGGTGAATGACTTCGCTGAAAAGAAACAGCAAAAGTGCCACTTGTGAAATGAATAACACTAACAGCTAAGTGGAGGTATAATGGTAAATCTATTTTATCATTGCTGACATGCTCTGATGCTGAGGGAATGGGCATTATAAAGAAAGAAAGACAACTACGTATAATGAAGCATCACATAGGCAGGCTACAAAATCCTAAAGTAGAAGATGATTGCAAATGAGTCCACTGCTCCTGAGTCTTCATTTAAAACACTGGATGCTATGTCCATATGCAGACATGCACGTGCACACATATGTACATACATACCATTCAAATTGTTAAAGTCACAGGCCAGAGATGGACTGAAAAAAGACACCAGAGATATTGGTTCAAATGGAAAGGATATTTACCAATATTCTTTCATGACATGAAAAAAATCAATCAATCAATCAAACAAACAAACAAACAAAAAAACAAAACAAAACAAAAACAAAAACAAACAAAAAAAAACTTGTGCCACAGTTCCTAGCAGAGTCCATGTCACAGAAGTAAAATCTGTGTTCAGGGTTTAAAACGTTCTTACCATTCCACTTTGGAATTCCCACAATTAATTATTCCCTCTTTTATTGTACGCCTAATTTTGTTTCAAAAAGACTTTCTATCTCTTGTTGGTATTTAATATTGTTGGTATTTAAGACTAGGTATTTAAGACGTGTCAGCATTTGGATGATTCTCTAACTTTTGATTTAGAGTTAGCTTTTTGTCTGTTTGGAAAATCAGTAAGAGAGTAAATGAAGGAACCTTCATAACACAGACAAGGTATTTCTTTTTGTTTGAGACAAACACCACTTGGAAAAAATATATTTAGGGATTTATAATTCAATCTTTTTTAATTAGTTTATTTTTTTATATACAAATTATGTGAATATTTCTCATCCTTTGCATCCAAAGCTTGTTGGAGGTTTCTGACACTTTTTTTCTTGGATTTTTGTATTTTATTTTTTTTTTTAAATCTGATTACTGATGAATAATTTTTAGAAAATCAATGCTGGATAATTTGTTTGTTTGTTTATTTATTTATTGTGATTTTGCAGACCACAATATGCCTTTATGTTTTTTGTTTCTTTTTTTTTGGTTAATTTAGAAACTGGAGTTCTGATTCAGCACAGCCAGATATCTAGATTATGTGTACCTGCTGTCATTTATAATATCAATGGTTTCAAAATTAGATTCATATGTGGAAGTTAGCCAAATATTTGTATATGGAAGTGACATGCTCTATTTTAAAGCAATTCAGTGATGCAATATATGTTTCATTGTTCAGACATACTGACTTCCTAGCAAGTTCCATGAAAGTATTTCAGATTCAGAAGTCATAGATAAGCACTATGTTTGCATGTTTTATTGGAGATGCTAGAAAATCATCTAATTAAACAGCAAAACATGTCATTTAAACAAAAAGTTAAGTATATAACCAAGAAACCAAACCTAAATTTTTATACAGTCTTTTTTATTCTTATTTAATCTAACCTATAACTATCTTACTAAATAACATTAAATTAATCAGAAAATATAGTAAATGGCACTGCATACTACTGAAACCCTAATTATGCTATATTTGTGTGTGTGTGTGTGTGTGTTTGATTTTGCTGTCAGGAATCTGACAAATTAATCTATACACCATAAATTATTTTATACATCATTCATTTGTCCCTGTATCTTAGCTTCTTTAAACTGCTGAGTACAGTGAAATCAAGTAACATGAGAATTCTAAACCCTGTGTTAAAAAATAATTGCCTGTTTTCTCCCTTAAGAAACAGCAAAATTAATTTTCAAAATTATAATCCTGGGGTATTTGTTTATATATTTACATAATATAATGTGGCAGATGTAGGGAATTGGTAAATTTTGGTCTTGCTAAGTTGAACAGATATCAGAGGAACTTTTCTGTTTCTCCCTCCTAGCAAACAGTCCATCTCTCCATTTCTACAGCAGATATGGGAAACAGACTGGAACACCTCTAGGCACTTACAGCTTTGACTATGATACCCTGGCTCTGCTGTTTTGCAGAACTTCTTCCAGGCCACTGTATAATAAATTTTCCCATCTCAAAATGATCTTAAAGCTGTACAAAGTTCATTTATTTAGATTTTGGGC
Organism: Aythya fuligula; assembly: GCF_009819795.1. Classification (NCBI taxonomy): domain Eukaryota; kingdom Metazoa; phylum Chordata; class Aves; order Anseriformes; family Anatidae; genus Aythya; species Aythya fuligula. The sequence goes on along the minus strand of NC_045560.1, from coordinate 102,765,766 downwards.
TAGGGATCAGGATTTAACCTAGAATAACACAGGTTATCACAATGAAAGCACGATCGATTAACTACAATCATGAGCCAAAGTAAGGAATACAAATAGTCTTTGGAGACTTTGAAAATCCCATCTCTGATTATATTTGAGGACTATTCAGATTTTTAAGTTAGGTACCTGACTGGGCTGTTAACATTGTCCGGATCTCTTGCAGAAACAACGCCTACCAATGAGCCATTTGTAACCCCTTCAGCTATCTCCATCACATAGTTCTCCAAGTTGAAAACTGGAGGTTCATCAGCATCTTGCACACTGATTTTGACAGTAGTTGTGTCCTCAAATGGTCCTTCTTTCAGAAAATTGTCATCAATGTATCTGTTTACAACTTTAACACTAACACTGTGTCTCCTCTTGCTTTCATAATCCACTCTCTGTTAAGAAAGAAAATGAGATGTGGAATATTTCCTTTTTTTATGCATTTGAATTAAAAACAGATCTTTAAGTGGTGTGAAATTAAAGGCAAAATAATGTTACCTTTCGGATTTTTTAATAGATACTACTAACATTAAGCAAATATCTTTAAAAACACTTTAACAATTAAATGATGCAATGTTTTATTTGCTTTTACATGTAGACTGGTTTTCTTGTTACCATTAAACAACACTTCCCACAGAAAGTCACCCCTAAGAAAATACCTTCTTTTATTAGTACTTGCATTGCCACCATAAGTGTAACTTTAGCAAACATTATTCTTGACTTTAACATAAAGAATGGGAATCAATTAAATTCCGCTTTAATTTAGTCTTCCAGATTGTTAGCATTTACCCTCTAAAAGAAGAAAAGAAAAAAAAAAAAAAAAAAAAAGCATCAGAGAGCTTAATAAACACCATTATATTATTATATTTGACAGTCATTATCACCTGAAACAAAAACAAATTAGAAACCTTCCTGACCTGTAATAAACTGAAATTAGAAAAAGAAATAAAACCACCACCAGCAACAACAAAAAATGTTATAACATTCAGTTCTTCAGGCTCCTGGATTTCACTAGAGACTATTGAACTTTATCTCAGCAGAAGACCCAGATGGCCCAAAATGCTTCCTCTTCCTATGTGATGTCAAAATAAGTAATACATTCCCAAATCCTCTGAAATATTGTAATTAATAAGTTAGTATATTTAGTGCCTTTATAAAGCTATGCCATTGCAAAAAACTTGACTGCCTACCCAACATTGTAATACATTCTGGTTTCAGTTGAGTTTAACAGGAGGTGTTGAAGTGCAGGAGGTATTATGTGTACATTTTATTGATAAAGATTTTACGGATGATGCACAGAAGATATACTCATAATGGGGTACACTTTGTTACACAGCTAGGAATAATATTAAGATACTTTGACTATCAGTATTGTATTTAACAGTTACAGGAATGTGGAAAAAAAGTAAACAGAAAGAAAAATGTTTCTTTTTATCCCCCAAATATTCCAGTCAAATCACAAAGCCTGAGGAAAAAATAAATAAATAAATAAATAAATAAAAATAATAAAAAATAAATGGTATTTTATAAAACATCCTTTTTATTTGAGGAGGTTCTTTTCTCTATTTAGGGATTTTTCAGAAAGCTTCTGATGTCTCACCTTTTTTAATAAGATAATTCCTTCTTGAGTCTCATTGTCAGTAATGATGTCAAAAACATCTGAACTATCTCCTTCAATGAAATAGTTCATGGCTGCATTCTCCCCAATGTCGCTGTCTTCTGCCATGATTTTGCCTACCGTAGTGCCCACAGGAGCATCTTCAGAGACATTCAAATAGTATAGTCCTGAGGAAACAAATACTATCACAGTTCAGTGATCCATGGTTTATAGTTATTGAGAGTATGATGGCCTGAGGTTCTCAGAAATCAGGAAAAAGTCCCCAGCTTTTAATACTTTTAATAGACCTATGTATCTAATCCAGTAATGGACAGACAGGATAATCAACTACAGCAGGGTGAAAAAAAAAAAAAAAAAAAAAAAAAAAAAAAAAAAAAGCAGTGGATTGCAGCACTTTCCAAAAAACATTTTATTAGTTCTTCCCGCCAGCGTATCTCCCACGTCTGCAACAAACTCCCTGGACACAGACTGTCACATCATTTGTCAAAAGCTCACAGTACCTCCCAAAATAAATAAATAATCAAATATTAAAATCAAAACAAAACATAACATTACAAACAAACAAAGAGGAGAGGAGAGGAGAGGAGAGGAGAGGAGAGGAGAGGAGAGGAGAGGAGAGGAGAGGAGAGGAGAGGAGAGGAGAGGAGAGGAGAGGAGAGGAGAGGAGAGGAGAGGAGAGGAGAGGAGAGGAGAGGAGAGGAGAGGAGAGGAGAGGAGAGGAGAGGAGAGGAGAGGAGAGGAGAGGAGAGGAGAGGAGAGGAGAGGAGAGGAGAGGAGAGGAGAGGGAGTTGTATCCTATTGTTGAGCACAAAATATATATAAAGCAAGATATTTATCTCCAAATATGTAAGATATTTATCTCTAAGATAAAGATTAATATATAAGATATTTATTTCTAAAGCCTCATGATAAAAACAGAAGGCCTGAGGTCCTTTGATAGTGGTTGGTTTTCTGTTCCATTCATTTTTTTTGTCTTTATTTTTTGTTTGCTGTAAACAAAGCATAGACTTGTTCAGAAATAAATAAAAAAAAAAAATAAAAATATAAATAAACACCCTATCATCGAACTTAACAGAGCTACAGTAAATCTAAATTTCCTAAAGTCTTCAGCTACTGTAAGAAGCTTATACTCACTCTCTATGAATTTAGGTGGATTGTCATTCATGTCAGAGAGATTGATGGTAACTGTAGCTGTTGCTGAAAATGCCCCAGCTTGTCCCACCATATCTTTGGCTTGGATGATGACCAAATACTGATCTTTTGTTTCTCTGTCCATTTGGGAAGCCATTCTGATGACCCCTGAAAATATAAAGCCATTTTTTATATCCCTGACATATAATAGTCATGCTTTTTCCCAATATCTGACTATATAATATGGGTATAAAATGGAACATTGGTCACAGTTGTGGATTTATGGTCTACACTATGCACGGCACACCTGTCCTAATGCTGGAAATTAGTACTCATGGGAACATCTACACTGTGTTACAGATTCATTCTTAGAGTTACAGGGAGCAGAACACACCATATATCTTCTCTACCATATGTAACCATCTTCCCCAGAAATCAAGATTTTGGAGAGATATCACATATCTGTGGTTTCTCCAACTACATAGAGATAGAAATGGTCACATAGTGAGTCTTAGAGCTGCTAAGTCAAAAGTGTGTCTCTCTGGGTCCACTTGTTGAATAGGGTACTCAGAATCTAACTAAATTCTTCATTCTCTAAAAAGAGATGTAATCTCAGCTTCCCTTGGGAAAGAAAGTAATGACTTACTTATTTGTTTGTTTAAATCTAGGAGTTATGCAAAAATGCAAAAATATATGGTGATATCAATTGATATTCTTGCAGAAATGAAGAAAGAAATATTTGCTTGTATCTACTTTATGTTTGTTTGTTTATTTATTTATTTATTTATTTATCAGGTGACAAGATCATTCTGTAGTACCTGTCTTTGGCTCCACAGAGAAATAAGGCTGACCCTGAATGAGACTGTAAATCAGACGGGCACTATTCCCATAAGAAGGATCATCACCATCAGTGGCTGTTACCTGTGCGACCGAAGTACCTCAAAAAAAAAATAAAGTGGATTATATTTATTCATTGTCTACAAACACATATTGAAGTTACTTATTGCATTTCTCTGGAATTATCTACAGGGCTATTTTAAACTGTTGCTTATGCCTCTTGTCCTCTCATTTTTTTCATTATTGTTTCTCTTCAGTGTTTTTCATCTTGTATAAATTATTTCATAATTACACAGCACAAGCTCTTTAAAGACATTTTAATAAGTCAGTTATATTATCAAACCCTCCTGAAAATTTGCAGGAGCAAATTCACCTTCTAAAATCCATCATCAGAAATGGAAAATATTCCATAGGCAACTATTTTGATGCATTCAGATTTTCAATTAAAATAAAATGAAATAACATACAACTTTTCAGCACTGTCTATATATTGCTTAAAATTGTACATCTTATGCCTTTTCCCCTAATTTTTGGCATGTAAATGAAGTAGAATAAATTGTTTAACCTCCCCTTGAATATTCTGCTAAGTATTTTATGGAACTTTTCTTTAAGAATAAGAAAAAAAGCGACTTTGTCACTAGTAGGCCCACTACCTGACTGAAAGAAATTACTTGTTAGCAAGGAAAGCAGCCAAGAAGTATGACAAGGCTCTGATAACATTTCATATTTTTGAGTCTTTAATGAGCCTTTTCCATGGCAGAATGCACAACAGAATCAATCTGCAGAGCTTGATTTTCATCTCTAACTGAAAGCTGGCTATATTCTATAAACAAGATTGCAGAAAATTCAGGGTGCCATTAATGATGATTATTCTTTGAAATGTATTATTCACTGTAGCATAATTTCATAAGGTAAACTTTATTTTTGTCTCCTTTTTTTTTTTTTTTTTTTTCCTTACCTAGTTCTGCACAACATAAATATCACTTCTTGTGAGAAAAAGCAGGAAATACTTTTTTTTTTTTTTTTTTTTATCTGGTGTATGTTCATGTTTGCACCTACTTAGAGCTGTAACATATACTAATATATATATTAAAAATCTATGTATAGTTATACTGGAAGAGAAAAGTAATGATGGAGCTCAAGGAATTAGATCTGAATCTTTTTATGGTCAAACTACAAGTCAATAATTATTACCAGAAAAACAAATACGTTATTTGTTGAGGCATATATGCGCTTCATAAATAACAATATTCTTTATCAAGGCTAAAAGATAAACTAAATGAAAACATCTGGCTATACTGCAGCTAAGTTCACATCAGCTGCAATCTATGGAAAACTGTTCTGTATTAACTAATACTGAAAATTTAATCTTTAAGGAATTTTAGCATGACTATAATGCACTTGTTTAAAAAGAAATTGAGTGAATGCTAAAAAGGAACTGATCACTGTGGATAATACAATATCAAGCCTGTTATAAATTCAGTTTTCTACTAAAGAAACCCAAGCAAGGTACCAACAACCATATTCAGAAATGGACTTGTTTACAGCACCATATTTAACAAGATAGAACAACAACAGAATGAAGAACTGCAAGGTTATTGTTACAGCTCCTTGAGTCTCAAACATTTAAAGACAGATTCATTTTCTACAGTTTCTGTCCATTAGAAAGAAATGTTGAAACTAAAATAGCATTTGCTGCTTCTCTAAGCCCCAGAATAATTTTTTTTTTTTTTTTTTTTTTTTTTTTTGCTTGCTTGTTAACTCTTCCATAGTATCACAGAAGGGAGAAGGATGGAATTTGCCCAGGTGGGCTCAGGGAGAAGCAGCGTAATGGAAACATGAAGCAGGCAAGGGACAAATATTTCATGATCAGTACATGAGCTTCTAAATTAAATATGGACTATGAAGGGAGCAGAAGAAAAATGTTGCCCAGATTTGGAAAACTTTTTTTTTTTTTTTCATTTTTTAGTCTTTCACTGCTATGAAACCTCTATTTCTTTGTACATTTAACCCATATCAAAAAAAGCAAACCATTTGCCAAAAGGAAGTATGCTTTTACCTAGACATTTGTGTTTGAATGATAGAAATTAGAGCAGTAATATTAATGTTCCCAATAAATTTTGAAAAGAAAGTTCGGCCATTTTTTTAATTCCTTGGTTGGAAGAGAAAAATTGACCAGATAAAATTTATTTATTCATTTATTTATTTATTTTTCTGAACAAACAAATAAACAAGACCACCTCTTGACATTCCAGCCATTATATAATGACAGCAATCATATAATTGATATAATAAAACTCCAACATAGTTTAACATAATTTATGTGAAAACTGCTATAATGCCAGAGACAAATCAACTAAATCTATCTGTGAGCTTTAGAACATGCATTTTCTGAATATGTGAGTCTGTGTGACATCGATATAAAGTTTAGCTCCAAATATGTGTTGTGTCTACATAAATGTCTTAAGCGGCATAGTAAACATGTTTACACATTCTGTGCTTTTCATTAGGTTCTATTTAAAGCAAATTACTTTTTTTTTTTTTTTTTTTTTTTTTTTTCTGATTGTTATATAAGATTTACTTTACATTCCTTTGCCGTTGGTTTTACTTCTTTTGGACAAAATATTTATTGTGCCACTTATATATTGCAACCCGTTAGGTAAACTAGAAGGCCCTTGTATAAAAATAGTTACTCATTTTTCTAACTAGAGTTTGAAATCTACTAAAACAGTAATTACTGATATATTATTGCATCTGACCTAACCATTCCATCACATATACCGCATTTGTACACTTTTAACAGCTATATGGGAAGCACTTAATGTAAAACTGCACGGAATGCCCAAGGGAAAACTGCAGTCCTGTACTCTTAGAAGAGTTCATTTGCTGACACACTTTTCATTCACATTGACACTTGCATTTAAAATCCTAATAAAGTTTAGTACTGAAGATAAAAGAGAGCTAAGAAAGAAGTAAAATATATTCTAATTTGTTGTCACATTAGTATACATTTAGATATTTGTACCTAACTTTAGGTACAAATTATCTATGCCTGTTTTCTGGTTTTTCTGTGGTTTTCTGAAGCAAGTAATACATGACCAGCTGTGAATTATTCTCTTCGCTTTCTTAGTTCCAGACAAAAAGCTCAGCAATTGTGAACTACTTTTCTGAGTATGGACCATGCTTCCTAAGCAAGTTTTTTCATAAAAAGATCCCAGGTCCAATATAATTGAGCTGAAACATCATTAGAGAGCTCTGAAATGGAGCAAAGACTAAGACTCTCTATTGCACTGTGCCATTTAAAGTAATTCCGGTCTATGTTCTTACTATGCAGAAGGAGATTCTGTTTTACTGGGAGAAAAGCACTGTGATTTTGATTGGTTAGTGTTTCTGTCCATTTGGGAAGTTCAAAATTCCCTTCTAAGGATTAATGCTTTAAGATATACATCAAATGAGCTTTCACCTCAGAAGTGCAATACTTGGAGAGGCAAGGTAAGTGAGCCCAGAGAGGACAGCATGGTGTGGCTCAGCTGTTTCATGTATTGGAGCTATTAGGGTGTATACCAGTATATACCATTCCATTTATACTCTGTATGTCTCGAAATACACTTTAGTATGCCAGTATCTTAGTTTAACGTGGGTAGGTAGCTGAGCACCATACAGATGCTCTCTTATGCCCCATCCCCAATAGAACAGCGGGAGAAAATATGATGAAAGAAAAGGCTGATAATAAGGACAAGGAGATCACTCACCTACCACCACAGACAAAACAAACTTGGCATAAGGGAAATTAATGAAATTTATTACCTAAATACAGAGCACATATAGCAGTCTAAAGAAGTGAGAACTAAAAGCAAACTAAAACACCTCCATGATATCCACTCTCTTCTATGTCCTCTCTCCAAAATGCACAGGGGAACAGGGAATGGGGGTTGTGGTCAGTCCATAATGCCTTTTCTCTGCTTCTTCACTCGCTTCCTCTGCTCCAGTATGGGATCTGTCCCACAGGATTCAGTCCTTTCGCCTGCTCTCCAGTGGGGGCTGTCCATGGGCCACAGGCTCCTCCACGCCATATCCACCTGCTCCACTGAGTGCTCCTCTACAGGCTGCAGCATGGACATCTGCTCCCTGGACTGAAGGGAAACAGCCTGTTCCACCAGGGGCCTCTCCACAGGCCACAGCGGAACTTCAGCTCTGGGGCCTGGAGCACCTCCTGCACTGACCTTGTGGTCTGTAGGGTTGTTCCTCTACATTTTTTCACTCTCTCCCATATGCTCTTGCACAGCAGATTTTTCCTTTCTTAAATATGATCTCACAGAGGTGCAACTAGAATTGCTTACTGGCTCAGCTTTGCCAGCAACAGGTGCTGGCATCCAACTTGGAGCTGGATGTAGCTGGTTCTAATTTAACCCAGGGCAGTTTCTGGAACCTTCCCACAGAGGCCACCTCTGTAGCCTCCCTGCTACTAAAACCTTGCCTCATAAACCCAATGTAGCCTGTTGTGTACTAGTATCTACACAGAAGAAGCTGATGAAAAGTAATCTCTAAAATAACAATAGCAAAAGTGCTAGAATAACAATAACAAAAGTGCTAGAGAGGCCAAACATAGGAGTGTAGAAAATATTTGAAGATCAATAGGGCCATCCTAAATTCATGTTATATAATGGTTAATTGCAAGTCTATGAATTCACTATCTCAAGAAGTCTGTGTCTAAGAGGGGAGGCACACAGATATGTTGTTTTATTTTTTACACATTCTGACAAATTGAGAGAATGCTGTTACTTCTGATTTATTTTTCATATTTTAGTGGGATATTTTATTAAAAAAATAAATAATTAATAAATCTTATGTTGAAGCGATGTAGTATTTTAGGAATTTAAAGATACCGTAGATGACAGATTTGATAAAGACTGCTGCACCTTCTATTTTCAGATTGTCAGTTATAGGCAACTCAAGTGAACACAGATTGAAGCTTCTCATCTGTCAACTGCTTATTGGTGAACTGAGGTGAGAAACAGATAAATGGAAAGAGAATGCTACTGTTGCTTTGATCCATAAGTACTACCCTAACTGACTTCTTTTTTATTATCTTTTCCTTTTTTTTTTTTTTTTTTTTTTTTTTTCTTAATCATCCTCTCATCACTAAGACAGGAACTTGTCATAAAGACAGGACGATAAAATAGAAGGGTTTCAGAATTGAATTCTTGATATAGTTCTGTGAAAGGTTATAGGTTAGGGTGAGTGTAAATGGAGCCATATTATATTATCAGCTATTTAAAATTGATTTTTTATAAGAGATCTAGTGTCTTATCAATAATAGTGAATCACATGGAAAAAAAAAAAAAAAAAAAAAAGCTGTATCAAAGACCCAGGTCTGTGTAATCCAAGATAAAAATATCCAGATAATTCTAAACAATAAACTGTTCTATATTATTGTGGTCACTTATTGTATTATTATATCTATGTTATATTATATATATAATATATATAATAAAATATATAATATTTTATATATAATATAATTATACATTATAATATAATATAATATAATATAATATAATATAATATAATATAATATAATATAATATAATATATAATTATATTTTATATAATATATATAATATGTATTATATAATATATAATATATAATAAAATAATCTTCTATAAATCTATCTTATCTTATCTTATCTTATCTTATCTTATCTTATCTTATCTTATCTTATCTTATACTATATTACTGTGTCTATATTATTGTAGTCACAAAGCAAATTTGCTTCATATTTGTTTGTACTAAGTTTCCAGGTACATGGTCCAGATCTTCTTTTTATGTATAGATATGTGGAAGAAGTGGTCCAGAGGTTAAGTCATCACTTTTGATAGGAAAATCCTTTTGCAATTTTTGTGCTTATGAAATTGAAAGACTGCTTTATTGCCCACCATCTAATCCAAACAAAGGGAAGCTTTCCAATGTGGAAAGAGGCTTGGCTGTGTAAATAGGTAGGCATCATACAAGATATGAGGATGGTCATCATATCAGCCCACTTCATTCCTGTTCTGAACCCATTACTTACAGAAAGGAAAATATCCCTGTATTTGTGGGGAAATCATGAGTGCTTGTCATGTGATTTTGACTCTTCTCCAGTTACACTATAGTATGATTTATACTAGATAGGGCATAATAAAAGCCTATTGTTTAATTATTAAGCAGAATCAGAGGAAACTGAAGGAGGCTGTTGAGTGCTGTTCAGCCAAGCTTATTTGTGTGCTTAAAGAGTCAACTTAGGTTAGAGGCTTTTAAAATTTAAGTGAATGCTACTTTTGTTTCACAATAGTCTGAAGAGCTGACAGGTTATAATAATAATAATACATTAAACAATTTTCTAGATACTAGGGTGCTATACTGATTGAAAAAGCAGTGAATTCTGTCTGCCTAAAATCTCCTTTGCAGTACCAACTGGTTACAGTAGTCTATCTATTCTGAAGTGTGATGCTGTATTTTTAAACAAGTACCTATTTCATAGCTATGCCAGTGACGGAAAAGACAGGTTTCTATATTCAATACAAGCATGAATCCAGAATGTGTAAAAGGACTCTGATACATGTAAGACTTTGGTTTATGGCATGTCATACCTTCAGGTGACATCTCTGGAACAGTAGCCACATAAGGTCCATCCAAGAACTGTGGTTCATGATCATTGATATCTCGAACCTTGATAATAAATTCTGATTCAGGTCAACGGGAAGATGAGTGTTCCTGTTAAGTGCCTGGGCTCTTAGAATATAGAAGGGTTTCTCTTCTCGATCCACCTTTTGTATCACATAAATTTTGCCATTATATTCATCAATGATAAATATACTTCCAGCTCCTTCCCCAGTCAAAATGTATTGTAAGTTGCCATCCTGTTTGTCTAAATCTGATTTCAGCTGTAAGTGAAAAAAAAACAAACAAACAAACAAACACAGAAGTGAAAGAAATTAATGTTAAATACATAATTTAGATCATTGGTTTATCAGCTCCCACAAACTTCTGCTGAAAACAAGGCAAAGGACCTTAAAACATTATCTAAATTTTTATTATTATAAATTATAAGTGTACTTTAAAAGTTTTATATATACATATATTGTTTTTATACTCAGCAATACTAGGTGTGAATATGAGAGTGGTGTTCCAATTCTGTTGAAATATTAAAGAGATGAAAAGCCATTCTGTGGTATAAATCTGTATTATTTATTCTGAAATAAATTGACATATTTTGTAATTCCTTCCTGGAAGACCTGCGTCCTCTGTTATTTTGCTAAGATCAGCTTTATGAGGATGATTCCTCTGATGAAGCTGAGCCCTGGAGACCACTGTGGTTCAGCTGCATTTGTTCATGTCAACATAATTGTTCTGTTAATGCTAATGATATGCAACATCACTTTTGCGACAGCAGTAACTGAACCTTTCAATGTGCCAGTCATCTACAGTTGAGTTTGTTTGTGAACATCAACTTCCATCATATTATTTCTCTGACATTTATTTATTTCATGCTTAGACAAAATATTTAAGGGCCTGGATAAAAATTTAAAAACCCAATTTAAAAAATAAATAAATATGTATCCAACTTGCTCATTCTACTAAGTGGAATGCTTTTAAACGTAAGAGATATGTCTATGTGATTATTTTCAATAACTTTTCTGTTTTGTTTCATTCTTATTGACCTTACAGATCAGTGTAGAATATGAGGTCACATACTGAGAAAGAATTAATTATGGCACATTTCTCTATTATATTCACTCAAATATTTTGTGACAAATGCTGAAGTGAAAAACAAATCATTTTAGCTTTTCCTTGGAACAATGACTGGTTATTTTGAATTGTTTAATTTTTTTTGTATGCATCAACTGGATAGTTTATTAAAATGAGGTTGGGACACTGCTCAGAGATATGAGGAACACAGTTTTGAGTTCTTGCACTGAATCCTAACAAAGTATTCAAATTATGCAGAGTTAATTTCCCTTTCAACACAAGATAAATAATTTTCAGTGTTATGGTGGTTAAAGTCTCTAAAATTTAAACAACTTAAAGCCAAAAGCTTTCAACATATGTACTTTTGTTTAAAACATGGGGCAAGTTCACTTTATAGGGTGAACCTAAGGCAGGACTCCTTTATGATTGGTTTGGTCCCATTCGTTTAAACATCATCCAAGAATGACATCTGGCTAAGGGGCACCACAGGTTCTTTCCTAGAAACCATAAATCATAGTTCCTTGTCATGAACACCAGGACATGGGAAAGATAATGAACATCTAGATCTTTACCTTAAGATATGGTTGAGATATGATCACAGAGTGTATCAAACCCTTAGAGACTGGAAGCCTGGAAGCCTGACTGGGACTGGGTGTTTAGACAAAACCTATGATGAACCATTTCGCTTAGTATAATTATGTCCAACATATTTTCATGACCTTAACGATAATAAATGAGAGGTCTCTAATAAATGACATATGCTGGGAAAGTAGACAGAAGGTTCTCAGCTTATTTTTGTATTTTGTTTGTTGTTTGTTTTATAATAGATAATATACTAAGTGGTCTTTTCATTGTAAATGAGATCTGGGACAAGAAGTATGTGTTGTCATTATCTATCTTACACTGCAGTACTGATGAACACTTTTTCTCAAACATGGTAATGGAAGATAATTCTATGTAGATGAAACTTGAAGATTAAGCTCTGAATCTAACTGCAGAAAGAAGTTGTGATAAGGCTAACAGAGACTGTCTACCTTTGTCATTGTTGATGGAGTTTCCTCCTGGGCCTTATTACTATAAAGTTGATCATAGAATGCCAATTTACTTGTTGATAACAGAGCATACTGTACTCACAGAAAGCCACAAGTAAATGTGTCTGATTTAGACAATGGTTAGACTGCACTAAATGAACAATAATCTTAAATTAAAATTATCCATAGTTTACCTATGAGAAATAGAAACACAAGATTTTGAAAATTATCTACAGCAGCGTGAAAATGTTTGGCATTTATGACATTTCTTTTTATGGGAAACAATGCTTTTCAGATATGGAAAAGTAATAATGATTTTTTTTTTTTATTTTATTTTTAATGACTATGTCTATACTTGTTCTTTTAGAGGTAAGACATCACAAATCACAATTCCGTAGTAGTTATTTTGAAGGGGTTGAAAAAAAGCAATTAATGAATTTTGAGCACCTCACCCTTTGGGCCCAATTAAATTTTAGTGCTAGTTAATTAGCAGTTAAACTTATTTTGGTTCATTCACCTAGAAAGTGCCTTAAAGAAAAGAAACTAGATCTCAAGACTACAATTACTTCTAGCTTACAAAAATAAATAATAATAATAAATAATAATAATAATTGTAAGTAGAAAGGAAAAATAAGGAATAGATAACGTATCATAAGACAATTATCTTAAAGCACATTTTTAAAGGAGGGTGAAAATAATTGTTCATTGTGCTAAAGCTACGTTAATCTAATGAACCATGCAGATTCCTGTAGTTTCTCAGTGGTAAAGGATTTAGTATTAATCTGCTTCATTAAAATTAATGAGGGGTAAATCAGCTGCTACTTAGTGTAATAGAAAATCATGCTAAATACTGTTTGTAAATTTCACTCACTATGGCCTTCTTTGATGAAGTGCCAAAAATAGCACAAGCAAGTTGCCAAATGTTGATAAATGAGTCCCTTAACTTTCATTCAGAAGACAGGAAAATTTCAGCTTGGTACCTCAGCTACTCTGCACAGATTTAGTTTTAGTAACAGGATGTGAGTGGTGTTTCCTTGACTGCAGAACCATGACCTTTAGCCCAGGGAGTTCTCTGACCCTAAATCAGGTTGCAGTAAGTTGAGATGTTGTGCTGCCTGATTACAGCTATCTCAGCCCTTTTTGTATCTTTCTTGATATTTCCAAGTCAATGAGGATGGTTGATCTTCCAAGTCAAGGCAGTACGATGATAATAAGCCCATTAAATCTAACCTTGAACTATCCTTACATCATGACTTACCATACCTGTCCAACTACACAGGCATCCTTGAGGTCTGTTCCTCAGTTACAAAAGCGGGCTCCCATATCCAGCCACGTTTTACTCTTCGAACTGTTGTGAAAGACTGATCTGTGTTTGGGCACTGTATTTCTGTGTGGTTGGAGAGCAAAGCCAAAGCTGAATCCACTGTCAGCATGAGACATAGCAAAGTGGAACAATTCATGCTGAAGCCTGTCTTCAATCAATTTTCATCTGTCGAAGACGAGAAGGAGAAAAAAAAAATAATAGACCTTAGACAAAGTTTCACAAAGGCATCACTTTTGTCTTCTTTTGTCTTCTTACTTTTACTTATATATTCTGTGCTAATGTAAGAGCTGATTTGCAATATTAAAACCTCTTCCTCTTCCTAAAAGGAAAGAGCTGGAACAAAGTCTGTTTCTGATTAAAATTGAGATACTTTTAGAGACTCTGGCATGAAAGTCAAGTGTTTAACTTTCCTTTATGAATATCCTACACAGGGACTTTTTATGCAAAAAAAGAAAATCATCCTCCAATTAATTTCATCTTCAAATTAAGCTGGGTAATTGTGTTGTGTAACCTAGGAATAATTTGATTGGATAATTGTATGTTTCTACTTAGAGAGGACTCATTTTGAGCAGCAGTTACAGAACTGCCTGAAGGGTGCATGACTACCCTCAGTGGCCATGATGACTGATAACTGAAACAGAGCGGTGCAGGTTTTTGTTTGTTTGTTTGTTTGTTTTAACCTCTTCTTTCCCTCTTTCCCAAGTCAGCAGAACACCAACAAAAATGCCAAAGGAACAAGGGTACCATGTAGAAAAGCATGTCTTTGCACAAGCTATATGATATTATGTTCTTTCCTGTGATTTTTGGCACAATAAATAAAACTGAATTTTAAATAAAGTGCAATTCTCAGTGATAATCACTGTCTTCTAAGAGGCAAAGAGGAGAATTCTGAAAACCTTTGCCCCACGTTCATTTCTTAAAACCTATTTGACAATAGATCTAGAAATTTTCTTCAGGTCTTTAGCAGGAAAAATAGCATTTTCTATGCAAGAACAAATTGTGGTTTATGAATTTATCTCATGGCGGTCAGTTTGTACAAACACACTTGGAAATATATATAAATATATATATATATATATGGCTGCTTTTAATTTAGGCCTGAAAAATCCATAAACTGGATTTATCTATTTATCATTTATCTATTCAGGATGAAATACAAATGTATATGTCTTTTAAAGCCACGGTTTAATAACAGAGCTATCAACACCTGTCTTTTGCAAAGGAAAATATTGTAATTGCTTAAAAAAAAAGAGATATCACGTAGACATTTATTCATTCCTTCCAGAGTGATATGATGTTAAACTAGATTCTGTTAAAATGTAATCTGTGTTTATATGTTTACTGAGAAAAAGATAAAGGAGTTTTAACAGAAAGACATATATAATTGTAGAAGTTAGAATGTTGGTTCCAGTTCTGTATACATTTTGTTTTTCAAATTCAAAAGCTATAACATTGCAAGATGAGATTTGAATGGAAAGGGTGTGACTTGTGTACTCTCATTGCAGTTTGCTATGGAAACTTACTAATTATCCTAAGTCTGTAAGAATAGTGTTTGCCACATGGAAGACGATGTCAACAAAAGCTCAGCTTGTTTCTCAAATAAAGCTTGAGCAAGTGTTATGCCTTGAGTGTCTTTTTACAATGGGTGCATTAGTGCTAAGAACTAATTTGCTCGGTATAAATCTTGAAAATGGTTCGTTCATTTCAGTACATCCTGCACCTGGGGAGGAAACAAACCCCCGATATAAGAAAAAGCTGGGGGCCACCCACTCTGGAAAGCAGCTTTGCAGAAATGAACCAGAGGTCCTGGTGGAACAAGTGAAACGAGTCATCAATGTGCCCTGGCAGCTAAGAAGGCTAATGATGTCTTGGCTACATCAGGCAAAGTATCTCAGCAGGTCAAGAGAGGCAATCTTTCTCCTCTACTCAGTACTTCGGACATATTGTGGAAAAATAAATATTTTCAAATCTTGAGATGTTGCACACTATTTGTTATGTGTATAATGGACTTTTAATTGAAAATACAGATGCTGAACAAATTGTAAAAAAAATAAACTAACATAAAAAAAATAAAGCTATGTAAGGAAATTCAGAGTTGTTATGTCTCTGTTTTTTCCCTTCTCTGCTACATCAAACATATTCAATTTGCCATTACTTTCAAGACATTTCAGAGCACATTTATTTCCAGCATCTTCCTACTCATCTGGCAAAGCCTCCAGCTGTCGGCCAGCATAAGTTACCATTCTTTATAAGCCATAAATACCAAATAAACAATTAAAAAACAAATAGCTGCAAACAATTGCCTTCTTTCTAAACTTCAACTCACTCTCCGAAGTAACTCTTACAAATAACCAGGAACTAATTTCCTTATTTCTCATCTTTCTCTTAAAACAACAGCAACAACAACACACAGTATTACTTACTTAAAGGAAAAAAGATTTCACAGTTTTAAGGCAGTTCTGTGCTGAGTCTGCTGCCTATCACAGTGTTTTCTATCTTCCCCTGTCAGTTGTTTCTTTTATTCCCCTAATTGTAAGGTTATTGTAAGTGAAATGACCTTTTAGTCCATGTTATAGCTATAATATGTAGCAGAATGGAGGATTAGTAAAAGTACGGAGCTTTTAAGTAATATAATCATATAATTATAATATATATATATATTATATATATATATTATAATCATATATATATTATATATATATTATTATATAAATTATAATATATATTATATAATACATATAATATATTATATATATTATATATATATTATATATATTATATATATTATTATATATATAATAATAATAATACAAAAAAAAATTCTTAATAAAATAATCCCTCATTAAGAAGAAGACAAATATATTTTCATATACAAAAAAATGAGCTCTCACTAATAATTTCTCAAGGGAATAAGAGAAATCGGGACCATGTCCTATTCTTCAGTAAGTAGTACATCTCTCTCACTTTTGTTGGATTACACTGGTTTAATAAAGACTGATATTGAGAATAGAGTGATGACAATATCAATTGTGGTTGTAATAAGTAGGCTACAGTTTTTAAAGTAGTATTTTCCTTTTATATGTGGTGAAATCCATGATTTTCCTGTAGACTAGGGACAGATTTACCTCTTGGTACAAAGTGGTGGAGTACTTTGGTTTGTTCTAGTATTGTCCCCAGATGAAATCCTAACATCATTTGAAACTGGATATTAGCTTTAGGTGTTCTAGTATTCTGACTTGGTTTTGTATTCCCGTTGTCATAGTAACAGTAATTTATTATGAATTATGACCTGGTCATTGCATTACAAAATAATACTTTTACTGCCTAACATTTCAACAATAATAATAGGAAGAGGAAAAGGTTCTAAATATCCAACCTCTGGGATATCATGAAGTAATTTGTGTGCTGATGGAAAAAAATAAGAGTGAAATAACAGCCTTCCAAAGTATTAATATATATAGAATGAGAGATAATGAGGATAACTACTGTTAGCTGAAGAATAAGGACAAAGCAGCTTAACTTTTTAAGTTAAATCATTATCAATATAATCAATATCAATAAATAAATCAATATCAATAAATCATTATCAATAATAATAACAACAACTTTATATAAGAAAAGTCTTACAATTAGGGAGTAAAAACATACCAAAACACAGTAACAAGGTAGATGTTGACTAGATAGTATTAGAAATCTTCTATTATCTTGTTTTACTGCGGGCTTTTGAAACAGTGACTCCTGAGGAAAACAGTTCTTTCTGTCCTTAAAAGTATTGTGCAGAACCAAAAATGAAAGAATGAAAAAAAAAAAATTCTTGAAAATGGATGGTCATTTCAAAGGTATTTCCTTTTCTGAAATTTGGTGTTGTCTTTGCTTGTTTTTATATCAAATAAACAACAAGAATAGAAAAATAGAAAATTCACGAGATAATCAACTTAATTATTATTCAGCTTCTGAAACATGATTCTTGTCTCAAGCAGAGGCCTCACATCATGTGTTTTCTTTCGTGCATCAGTGTTGTTATGATAGCAACTCATTTTCATTGGACACTTTAGGCTCCACCCAATGTAGCAGACACTTAAGCTATAATACTCATATAACCCTCAGGCAATTAGCAGACCTCCCTCAACACACACATATATACACTACGTTATTTAATGTATATGTTTTTTGTTTTTTTTTTTTTTCCGATACTTATATGTAGCAATCGTTTTGTTTTGAAACTGAAATATTATTATTTGTTTGTTTGTTTGTTTATTTTTGTATCATAAATAGATAATTTAGATAATTTAGGTAATAGAAAGATTGATACAATCTTTCATTTTGTGCAAAATGATGGACTTAATCTTATACTTGCTGCTTCTTGCACTTCATGAATTTCACATAGAAAACAATATTTTACACAGATTTGTTATGTTAGAAACTCTTTACCATTTTCATAGTTTTTTATCTGTGATTTAATTATTTCTAGTCAGTGCCAAGTTTTTTTTTTTTTTTTTTTTTTTGTAAGTTTTCCATTCTTCACATGTTTTAAGAATTTTCTGTGGTGACACCAGAAAAAGGCATATTAAACTTTTAAGAATAAATACGGTATATTTAGCTCCAGCTATGTAGGATTCTTGATTGCAGGTTAGCACAGGGTAAGTCACTTCTATAACAGTAACAATTAGCTGAACTGGTGAAAAACATTAGTGGGAACTAAAAAATAAACATTTATAAAAAAAAAAAAAAAAAAAAAAGTGTTATTTAAACTTTGTATTTTACTGAATATCACTGTTTTCATATGCCACCTTGCATTTTTTATTTATTTTATGTGAGTTGATACCTGTCCTGCTCAGGTCACATTTTCAATAATACCTCTGAGCTTATGTTTTGTTTGTTTTTTTTCTTTTTTGTTTGCCTGATTTTTTTTTTTTAATTAGTTTAACATTTAGTATTGTTTTAGCTTTATTTGTGCTGAATCTAAATATTTTAATTGAGTCTTTTTTGACTTTATGTCTTTCACACATTGTGTTTTTGATAATTTGGACTATTACATCTAACAAGTATGCCAAATTTAATTATACTCTGCCTAGAAGAGCTAACATCTAAAATGTAATATCTTCAGTCAATTAATTAGAGCTATATCAACAACAGCCTTGCTAATCTGTGCATGACTAGTTATTTTAAAAGCTATTACTTAACCTTGAGAAGTGTCTCCTTTAACGCACATCTTGATGTAACATTTGACCAAACCATATTGACTGGTATTGCATATTAACACATTAACAGCTACATGGCTTCACTAGTCACCCAGCACTTCACTTACTTGGAGAGCAATTACTTGTATGTTATGAATATGACATAAATTTCATTTTATTCTAATTGGGACATTATTTTTTTCATTTTGTAAATGTGAAATGATACCTTTAGGGAAGGACTTCAAACTATTATATAGGAATTGCCAGAGTAATTATCTGTCAGTTATACATGACACAAAATAGCATTAGAGAAATTAATTTGTCAGTATATTAGTGCCTTTAAATCTGTGGATTTTAATCAATGTAGAGCTGACTGACTAGAAACACAGTCATTCCTATCGCTTTATAATGGTGTGTTGATTATCTTTTTTTAGGCAGTATATTAACACCCAGCATTTTACTAGAGTATTTGTAGAAATATAGAAAAAGCCCAATTGACATTTCAGATGACAAAAACTGAGCTTTCAATGCCCAACAAGCAGTGGAGGTACTACTAGAGAAAAGAAACATCTTTTAAAATACCAAATTGTGATATTTATTTCTCAAATCCTATCTCTAGTATCAAAGTATGTAGGAATTTAAGGAAAGGTAGGACATTTGTTTTAAAAGAGGGGAAAGGTCAAAGCTGAATGATGAGATTTCCTACTGTGGCTGAAGAAAAGAGATGGGAGATTCATTCCCTCTCAGACAAAGATAATATAGACAGTACAGACAGACATATTCCCTGCTTTACAACCTTAAACCACAGTATGTCTGTTTGTTCTCATTCCTTCAGTGGAACTATTTTAATCACCAAAGATGATTATGAGTAGACCAACAGGGAGCCAGAATTAAAGCCAGTGACTATTGGTGTTCATACTCTTTCTGAATTTTGTCTGATATACCTAGCTGCAAAATACTTATTTGACTGTGAGTATACAAGAGGAGATAGCCAGTCTATTGCCCTTTTCAGGCCTGGTTCACCAGTATTTTTAGAACTTAGCAATAGGTTATTGATCTGCAGTTTCCTAGACATACAGGCAGCTGAAACCAGCTCATTATTTCTGGGTCTATACCTGTCTTCCCTTAGGTGACTGCTACCTCTGCTGTGGACAAAGATTCTCATGATTTGAAAAACATTAAATCATTATTTCACTCTTCTGTCTATACATGATGCAGAGTTGAAAGTGAAGCTTCAGACGCCCATGGGAGAAGGAAGCCTAAGTCTTCCAATTGCAATTCCTTGGAGCCCCTTTAGAAACAGCCTGCAGAAGGCAACACATCCCATCCAAAAAGTCTCTGGGGCAAAGAAAGCATCACCTACACCATTTCTATCAACAGAGCATAGCTCTGTGGGATGGATAGACTTCTTTTTGGAGTTGGACAGGACTTGGACAGATTGCTTTCATTCTGTGGCAGTGACCTTTGGAAGTGCTGGTTAAGATAGGATGCAGCCCATATAAGTTCTTTTGTTACTGGATTTCATCTGGAACCAGGAGAATATTAAAATTAAATCAAGGACATCAAAAAGAAATAAACAAAACTTAAAGAAGACTTTTGGAATCTACTCAAATTCCCCCAAAGGTGTAATGGATAATATTGCACTCACACACACACACACAGAGGAGCTCCAGCAGATTCTCCAAAAGTGATTTATCCTTAAAAATTTTCCCAAGTCAGTGTGGCATCTCCTCTTCTAGTGGAAGTATAGCTTCTCCACATGTTATTAACTGAAGAATAAAAGTTGGTGTACAGTTTCATAGACAGTTTCATATTCCTACTTTATTTTTCTTCCCCATGAGAAAATGAAGTAAGCATATCTACATGGTTTTATCTAAATACTGGTAAATTAAGGATTATATTATGTTCTTTCTCGCAAACTATTCTGCCATACATCTACATGTTGTAATGTAGATGTTGAAATGTCCAGACATTTCTGAGCTAAAGAAAAGTTGAAATATTCTGTCTGAGAACTTGACATTAGAAGAAAATATGTTCATTTTCTGCAGTCCTTCAACTGCTTCAGCAATTATATTTACACTAAAATAAATAAATAAATTCGATTTAGTAAACAGATGCTGAGATGCTAAGACATTGTTAGATCTGTGGTGGTATACTGCACTATACACATTGAAATAAATAAATGTTTATTTTTAATTTTAGCTTTCTTTAACTACGACAATATTTATTTTTAAGACAATTTGAAATATTGAAAATTATGACTAAAATCATGTATTTTTTTGTAAATATTTTGCTAATTAAAAAGACCAACATACATACACAGTAAAAACAAAACACTTGCCTTCTGGCATTTGCTTTTTAATTGTAAAGATTTGCAAGAATTTGCAAATCGAATTACAACATGTTTGATTCACTGGGCAAATCCTACTGGAACATTTTCAGCTCCACAGGATACCACTCAGTACTGAAGAACCACTTGTCAGCGTAATGCTGTAAAGGACCACATTCTGTGATTCACACTTGAATCTGTTTGCCAGATGATTTTCAGGAAAACACTTCATGAAATGCTCCAAAACTCTTTTCAGGATTCATGTTCCTTTTTGCTTTCATTCATAATTCCTTGCAGACATTAATAACAAAATGCATTCACCTTCCCATGGTTTCTGAGGAGATTTAACTCCCCCAAACATGAAACACCAAGGATAAAAAGAATTTTAAACATTTCACTTAAGCTGATGCTTTTAGACATATTCTGGTGTATTGCTAAGCTGTGGTTTTGGCTTCTGAGACAATTCTACACGTAAAATGAGCTAAATCAGAAGAACCCTTAATGAAATCATCCAGGCTATGCCAATGGGAAACTAGAATTTAAATCATATTCAAAATCTTATATTTAAGGAGTATTCCTGGATAAATTTTAAATGAAATAAATAATCCTAAAAACTGAAAAAAAAAAAAACTAAATTTAACTACACGTTAAATGTAGTTATTGATATAACTTGTAGTTATTATATACATAACATATTATATAACATAACATGTTATATAATAACTACAAGTTAATATATTATATTATATATATATATTATATATATGTTATATATTATATGTTATATTAAGTTATATAACATAACATGTTATATAATGTTATATAATAATATAAATATGTTATTATATAACATGTTATGTTATATAATAGCTATGTTATGTAGTTATTACATAATATGTGTTACTTAATTACAAAGAGTTAAATAAACCATGCCTTCACATAAAAATTAAGGAAAGAAAAAAAATAAATATTTTATTTTCAATATCTGACTTTGACAATGAAGTAAATAAATCAGTGAAGTCTTTTAACAAGACTTTCCTTTATAAGCTATAATATTTCCTCTAATGCTTAACATAAAAATAGAACTAAACAAACAAACAAAACAGAACAAAAAACCCTGGTCAGCATGCAGTGATCCCACCCTATGTACCACCACAATGGATGTCATTTGGAAAAATGGTGAAAGAATGCTGAAAGATTCTAGCATCCCTCAGAAACTTGCAGTAATATGAGACAAGAAAAACAGAATTTACCTCCTTTGAGATAGAGAAAACAAACTGAAGAATATGTATAATTTTCACAATCATGATAAATTGAGATGGAAAAGACTTAATTGACAAACTTATAAAAGGATAATATTGTTTCTTAGATTTTATTCTCTTAGGCTATATTTCAGTTGATAAATCTTCCATTATCTCCTGCAATGACAGTAGTAATGACAATTTCAGTTCTATTTAGCTCCTAGTGAGCAAAGGCTTGTCTGTTACTTTAGGTCTCCATGCTTTATTTGTTTATTTTTTTTTTTTCTTTAAAGATACATATTCCACTGTTCTGCCTCATCAACCAGGAACACTATTTCATACTCTTTCTTCATACATACTATCAATTTTGTTAAGGCTAGTATCCTTTTCTTATTGTGTTTCTTATGACATAGTTATATTAATTCAATGTTGTTTCTTATTTGATTTCATTCAACCTTGTAAGCACTCTTTTTAGGCAATGAGATATTGAGAGGGGGACAGGAACCAAGCATTAGGTTATCATTTAGGCCAGAAAAATTGCTGTTGCATGATACATTCATGTCAAAGATCTTCAAACAGGTTTTCTTTTCTTTGCTGTTCTGTTTCAAGTTTTTGGAATAAGATATTCCAGGTATAACACAATTATACCCCATCAGATTTGCAAATTGTGCAGAGTTTAAGCAGTTTTTAATGGAATGACATTTTATGAAATTCAAAAGCACACATGCACAATTCCTAATAATACAATGCTTTTTCTAACTATTGATATTTCACACTCTAAAAAGTCTTAAAGGATATGAGTTAATTTAAACTCCTATGATATTCAGTATCCTAACGAACATCAGAGGATAATCATCCAGGCTAAGTCTAAAATAATAAATAAATAAAGAAATATTTTAGTTCCTGTCTTGTTCAGTTGCATAGTATTCTAACCTAGTCCTTGATATTCTTAATAGCCAAGATGTCTTTTATTTCATGTGATATCTCAAAGATTTAATTTTGTTGATTACTTTTGTGAAAGGAGTGCTTGCTTTTCCAGAAAATAAAGCCCACTTTGTCCAATCCTCTTGCTAGCTACTTAGTACGTGTAATATAACATTTCCTGTCAAACGAGGGGGAAATTACCATTTTACTTCTATGATGATTCAACACAGTTCAGTCCTTACTTGGAATCAAATTAAAATACCTTGACTTCTTATTAATTACAAATTCATTTTTACCTAAAAAGCATTAATTAGAATGTCAGGAACACAGCTTTTTTGTTGTTGATGTTGAAACTTACTATTCTTAAGTCATTGTTCTGATTGTACTGTGTTGACATATATTTTTTAAATTGTAGGAAGTAGACTTTGAAGAGTTCTTAGCAATTATTTGCCTTGAAAACCCATACTTACTTCAGGTAAAATGATTGCTTTTTTAACAAAGTTTTATTGATGCCCTTAAATTTTGGTCTTTCTTCAAGTATATTACATGAACTTAGAAGAAGAAAACAGTAAGAGCAATGGAGAATGGCTAATTGTATTAGTTCATAAGATTATTATCTTCTGGACTAATACTCTTAGTTAAAAAAAAACAAAAAAGAAAAAAAGAAAAAAGTTCAAGACACACAGATGAGGATAGTAAAATATTTTGTCGTGTTGTTTCACCTTGTTTTCTGTTCTGCATCTTTAACTCTTCATTCCTTTTTTTCCTTTTCCAACCAGTATTCACCTATCACAACATGATCCTTCCTCTTCTCATCCCATGTTGAATTATCCTTTCTCAATTAGAATGCAATTGAGGCTCCCCCTCCACTGTTTTCTCATTCTTCACTTAAAACCTGTTCTTCTGTTTGGATCTTGGATTGATGAACTACTTGCTCACTCATCACTGCTGTACCCACCACTGACGTATCTACAAATAAGTTTCTTGCATCTTTATGAAAGTTTGTTGTTGTTTGTGTTTTTAACCTCTCCTTGAATCTTTATGTATCTTTATCCTCTCATTACTGTGTGAGGCCCTGTTGCTTCTCTGTTCAGTGTCCTCTCTCAATCATATATCTTTATTTTTCTTTAAATATATTTTACTTCATATATTTACTTTATGTATTTACTTCATAGTAAAATCTAGTACAAAAATTAAATACACTGTATTTTTGTTGTTTAGCCAGAGTCCCTACGGGTCATTCACAAAGTAATTTTGTTTATTTCAAGAATACCCATTTATTCTGTAGCCTTAGTTTTTGTACTGCAAACTGTGAGATATGTTCATCTGATTTGTGTCAGTATGGAACAGTGCTAGGGCCGCATGGTATGATGAATGTGACCTTCTGTCTTACATACCCTTGTATAACCATAAGTCTAAGAAAACAGAGTGGTTAGTGTATATAATACTTGTATCTTGCAAAGGAATGTTTTAGCAATTCATATCAATAGAGAGCTTGAAGGGAAATGTATTTGTAGGTTTTTCCTTGAACTCTCTGATATCTGGGGGGTTTCAGAATAACTGCTAAGTATTATGACTATTGCATGGGACACTATGGAAGTCTCTGATATCTGGTCAGGAGATTAAGGAAATGGGGAGAGCTGAAGAACAACTAAAAGACAAAGCTTGCAGGGGATGTTGCACAAGTCTCTGCCATACAGCCAAGTTGGACAAAGGAGAAGGAAAAGAGGGAGGAAGACTATGAGCCTTCAGCACAAAAGACCCCCAGAGACCCCCAGAGGGACCACCAGAGACTGATACGCATGCTCCAGTAGGAGGGTTTGGATTCTGGAAACTAATATAATAACCCTGTTTTTTTTAGAAATAGTAATGAATATGTATCAGCCTAGGAGCATAAAAATCAGCTTCTTGATGTAACTGGTGTGCGTCTTGGTGGAGCAGAGACTCCCGGCATACCCAGCGCTGTTTGCTTACCTCTATTCCTTTAATAAATTGTAAACTTTGATTATAGTCCTATTTTGAAGACTGAGCCATTTATTACACAAACTAAGCAGGTGTCCTTAGTACATGATATATTGCAAGAATGTTAAAATACAGAAACTCAACATTTTTTAAACTTCATCACCTACTTTTTCTTTCACTCAGAAAGGCTTCTTAAACCAAGAAGTAAAGCATGGGTAGAAACAGGAGGCATTCACACTGGAAGTAAATCCTGGCTAGCCTGAGATAAATAGGGTAGGAATCAACATGGAGAAGTGAGGGACTAGGAGAATCTTGGTGCTCTTAAATTCCAGATTGAGGTAATAGTATGACTTTGTTTTCACATAGTGAAATGTCCTTACAGGACAGTAAGAAGCTTGATATGGAGTCAGGCCTAGACTGGAATGAAACACTCAGTATGGTATGTCATGGGGCATTTATTTCATGGGAGACATTCACAGGGTGTGTGAATTTCCATCCAGTCTGTGCACACTGCCACAGATCAGGGCTGTGGAAACCAGCAAGCTGTTCTGTTGCATTTTTTTATTCTCTCTTCAGCTTCAAGAGCCAGAATTAACTAAAATCTAAAGGTATATACAGTTTATCTCAACAGATATTATTCCAAGATAGTATTCTGAAATGTTTTTGTATCCTTTTAGCTGCAGACTGAATGGAACTGCAGAAATACAATGCAAAAGCTTCATGTCTAGAAAAAAAATAATAAATAATAATAATAATAAAGTGCTTTCCTAGTTCTTTCAAAATAATATTATAACCACTGAAAGCCAGTGTTGGTGCTGTGACAGGAGTGCTGTTCATTGCAGTCAAAATAATTTCTCCAGACCAAAGGAGGTAAAAAGAAAATGAATGAAAAAAATTCACTTAGAAGTTACTATGATCAGACTTTGCTGATGAAGTGGCACAGCACATAAAAGCAAAGTAAGTTTTGATGTCAAGAAAGAAATAGAGTTTAGGGAAGGAAGAAGAATTCTGAGAAATTTTCAAAGAACCATAAAAAACATTGTGAAAAACAGGAGACAAAAGGCTTGGGAGTTAGTCTAAGGTAGAAACATGAGGCCTTTGCAAATAACAATTTTATCCACAGATGTTACAGATAACAGCTTCCGAATTTCTGTGTTTCTTTTAAAAAATTCCAAAGAATGGGTAAAGGTGAAATATTACTTTCATGAGTAAATTTTCTGATTAAAGAATCAAAGTAACAAGGTAAAGCTAAAATAAGTAAATAATTAAATAAAACGTGAAAATATATTATGGCTAAGGCTGACATTTTATAACAGATTTTTTAATTTATTCTGTAACTTTTTTCTTTCTGATATGTATAATTTTTCTTAAATAGAATCAACTATGTAATAATCACTGTTTTGACATGGGAGATATGCCTGTCAAAATTAGAAACTTCTAGTGTTTCAGCAGGCAAAATACGATCATAAGAATTTCTGTCATAAGAATTTGTCAGTTTATGACTATTTATATTGGTAACTTTTATATTTCATGGCAACTTCAGCTAGCAACTCATGGAAAAAATCAGGAAAAATAAACATGGATCCTATTTCCCATCTCTTAATTAGTATGCTGTGAGAGAAATGGGTGTGTTTTCTTAGAAGTAATATTTTAAGAAATCTCAGGATGGAGAATAAATATGAGTAACATTACGAATCAAATATCTTTTTTTTTTTTTTGGAGACAGGCAAAAACTTTCACGTGGGGTAAAATGAAATTTCAAATGTGGGAGTTACACAATTAATTGGCTGAAAATATTTTAAAAATATTTAAAACCCAAGTTAAAAATTCTCTGAAACATCTTAATCTACTTTAAATTTGTAAGGTTCTGTCTGTTGTTTGGTTTTGATTACATAACTTTCTGTGCATTTCTATTTAGCACATAATGATCTGTGTGGACTTTCTGTGATGCCCATGAGGTTAACATGCTGAGGCCAAGTTGTAAGAAGCAGTTGAATATCCATGATTTCTGCTTCATGGAGATAGTCTTTTTTTTCTTTCTTTCTTTTTTTTTTTTTTTTTTTTTTGTATTGTTTGTTTTGTGAAAATGATGCATAAGACTTCTTTCAAGGTTCATCCCCTCGTGGTAGGGGGGGGTAGCAATTTGCTACCAATTGGTAGCAAAGAAGCACTTCAAGTCCATTGAACTGAAAAATATTTTTCAAGACAGCCTTAGACCTGGAGACTAGCATGTCTTCTTTCTAGATATTTCCTGTCCTCATGTAGCTTTTCTCAGGTATGAGAGCATTCTCTTACTCCTATGTAGATGAGTAAAAACTTCAATGCATATAAACACATGCATATGCATGAGCCCTGAAAGATGCCATAATTCACTATATCAGATATTTAAAATTGCCCCAAATTAAGTTCTCACTAAAATATGTTTGTATGGATACCGGCCTCCTTTAAATCTGGTTTCATCCACATAATTTCCTGTATTTCAGGATTCTGTCAGAGTTGCTAACTGTTTAATTCATTACAAGCCAGCTGAAGCTGGAAAGTCCATAACATTGCCATAGTAACTGAGTGGACAAAGACTTAATTCATTAGTTTATATAAGCCAGAACTCATATCCTGCAGACAGTAATGGTTATAAATTATGTATGTCTATAAAGCCCAATGTTAATGGATATATATATATTTAATAAATAGGTGTCAGTTCCTTAATAGTGAAAAATGGGCTTTGACTGCCCAATGCTCTCTCAAAAATAGTTTTATGTTAGATAGTTAGTCAATCAAAAAGTCAAGGAGAATGAAAAGACAAGAAACTGGGGTATGATAACAGTAGTGCTTTCTATGTTAAGAGAGGCTATTAATTATATTATTATTAATTTATTAACTGTTATTTTGAAGAAGTCTCCAAAACGGAGCTGTAAAACAGTGTAGATTTACAGTAACAGTTCATTTTGGAATTTTGCAGCCTGATGAGAATGACTTACCTGGAGTCAATTTCATTGTTCCTAATCCACAGATTCGGGGACACTGCTCAGGTAACAAAAGTGAAAGAGCAAGACTGAAATTTCTCTTGAAATTTCTCTTGAAAAATGTTTTCTGAATCACATAATTATGTCATGGGCAATGTGGTTTATTAGGTGCACTGTTGTTCTGTTGTATTAAAAAACAAGAAGGTAACATGGTCACCAGTGGTACTTGGTGGTGTCAAGATGGATTTCAAGAAGGAAAAACTGTTACTTTGAACTAAACCTGAAATCACACACCAACTCTGAGAGCATTTGCAGGGTTATTTTATTGTCTCTGTGAATTCTATAGCTCTTTTTCATAAGATTCCTGGGGGATATTAGTTATTCATTTTAATCCTGTAACTGTGAAAAGTACAACCCAGATGGGAATTGCCACTACAGCCTTATTTTACTTTATGTTGCTTTATTTCATTCTTTTCTTACACTTTAATTCTAGTGCCAGCTTTCAGCAGGATGTTGAACCTGAAAGTTTTCTCTGTGCATTTAATTCAAAGAACAGACCGTCACCTATATTTCTCCCCCAATGGAATTCTACTGCTTATCACCCTATTAGACTTTATTTGTTTTATATTGTTCTTTTTTTGTTTTGTTTGGTTTGGTTTGGTTTTTGTTTGTTTGTTTTTTTTGTGTGCGTGTGAGTGCTTTTTTGTATGAGAGTGCTTTTTTGGGGGACAATTTTTAATTTTTTCCATGAAGTTCTCAGGAGCTGTAAGCTGCATAGGCTACTAACTTAATAACAGATTCCCTCTCATGTCCCTTCTCCATCCTACTCTATTGTACAGCACATTTTGACTCCTTAGATATCTCATCTGGAAAGTGCATTTATTAGATGATGTCCTGTAATTGAGGACTTCTGATATAAACCTAGTTTATATGTTTTGTTTTGTTTTTTCTCAAAGGTTGTTTAAAGTGCATATGAACTTTGTATTAAGCCTATTAAGCTTTCAACAGTAAGCTGATTTTAATAAAAGTGTCTAGCATCTGGAGGCTTACATTTAAAAGACAACTCTGAAAATCAATGCCCAAATCCCAGGAAACATATTTAACTGCTTTCATAAAAGGCATTAAAATTATTTTAATCCTCTTTTTTTTTTTTTTTTTTTCCTTGTTTTTTCTTGTTATTACCAACAACTCTCAGCCAGAAAGGTAAATTCTGTGCATTTTCTTTCTCATTTTGCTAAATTTACTTTCATGGCCTTCTCACTCTTAACTGAAATATGACCCAAAACCTTGGAGCTAATGCAGATTATATTTTTGTACTATTTCATCCTGGTAGCTGTGTGGTAACTAAGGAGTAAAAATAAGGGCAACATATTAGCACAGTGTTATGAAATCGTTAGCATGTCAAAAACTTCTGCTCTCTCGGAGGGGGCCAGAGCTGTTCTCCATGAAAGAGCGCTACTACTAGTGATAGAAGAAGGAGAAGGAGAAGGAGAAGGAGAAGGAGAAGGAGAAGGAGAAGGAGAAGGAGAAGGAGAAGGAGAAGGAGAAGGAGAAGGAGAAGGAGAAGGAGAAGGAGGAGAAGGAGATAGAATGTATAATTTTCCTAAGAAGTAAATAAAAGTTTTAGATTTCTTAGTGTTTGTAGAGAAACTAATATATCTAATGCGTTAACTTTACTCATTGATTAAGAAAAAAAAAAAAAAACAAAAAAAAAACAACAATACCAAGACAGATTAAAACAACAGTAAACATTCACCCACATTCTCCAAGGAAATGATACTCTCCAAAGAGGTAACATGCCAGCTAGAAGAGAGAGCAAATGAAAGATTTTATATCTTCTAAACTTGCCTTTCAAGATATTTGCCATTTTCTGTACATGATATCAACCAAGTTTTCCAAAATGCACACAGAATATTTAAAATAAATAGAACAGTACTGTTACTTAAATTGTAATTAGCTTGGGAAAAATATTTTACCTTGAGAAAATGGTTGAAGAACTCTGAACTGTTTCAAAGTTAAGTTATTCCAAACTGATTGAATTATCTGAAATGCCACAAAGAAATATCTTTCTCTGTTGAAGAAAAAAAATAAAATAGTAAAATAAAATAGAAATAGAAAAAAATATAGAAAAATATAGAAAAAAAAAATAAAACAGTTAGTTCATATTAGTTTATATCAACAGAATAGGGGATATTAAACTACATATCATACCACTTTTTTTTTTTTTTTTCCCAAATATCAATATCCAACTGGATGCTGAACTATATGCAGCAAGAACCAAATAGAGTCCAAGCAGACTCTGTGCAAAGGCAATCTTAAAACAAAATATGACTATTATTAGGATTTTTGCAATTCAATCTATTTGGATTTACAATGTCATCTCTATGGAAACAACAACCAAATCAGTATACAGGGCACATAATTCATCTGCAATTAAAGTACTTCACATTTGAAGAGCACTTTCCTCCACCAGCTATTACTCTAATATTGTTTTAGATTAAAAAAAAAAAAAAAAAAAAATCTTTTTTTTTTGTACTAAATGGTAAATAAATTCTAAGCAGTCTCCTTTTACACCCACCTTGTTCTTTTGTAATTCTTCTAAAACTAATTTAGCATTGTTTTTTAAATAGTACCACAACTTTAAGCTGCTTTTTTCCTTCTCTTGTATTATCTGCCATTTTTAACTGGTTACCTCTCATTTTGTTTGTACCTATGAACTAAGAATTTATAGTATAAATTAAACAAACTTAAATAACAATAATAACAATAATAATAATACTATTAAATTCCCAGATTATTTAGTGCTTGTGCCAATACAATACAGGAGAAGTCTGAAGGGAGGAAGTGCCTGATAAGATAGGAGAGTGACTGGGATGCTTTCAACATGTTTATAGCTTTATCTCTTAGTAAAGATGTTATTGTTTCTTTTCAAGGCTAAGCTTAAATCTTTTCAGGTCACAGGACTTTTTCATGTACAGTGTTCAGTTATTGAGCATCTTAATACAATATAAGTAGTTCTTATGAACTACTTCTAACCTCACTACACCTAAACCCAAATGCTCATCCTTCTTTAGATCACTCAGAGAATAGCCAATGGAACAAGGTTTGGTTTCTGACTATACAGCTGAGGGAGGAAAGGAACAGAAGAAAAAATTGTATTTCAAGATAATGCCTTCTGATAAAACCACCCAAGTTATGTTTGCAAATTAAGGAGTTTAGATGTGGTGTTAATGAACAATGGCCTCAAATTATGTAACCTTTATATATATACAGTTATAATCCGTACAAAATATAGTCCTTTAAATAAAATAGCAGTATATACTATTTATACATATCTTTATGAAAAAATTACAGAATCACAGAATCATCTAGGTTGGAAGAGACCTCCAAGATCCAACCTCTGACCTAACATTAACAAGTCCGCCACTAAACCATATCACATCTAAACGTCTTTTAAAGACCTCCAGGGATGGTGACTCAACCACTTCTCTGGGCAGCCCATTCCAATGCCTAACAAACCTTTTGGTAAAGAAGTTTTTCCTAATATCCAACCTAAATCTCACTTGGCACAACTTTAGCCCATTCCTCCTCATCCTATCACTAGGCACGTGGGAGAATAGACCAATCCCCACCTCGCTAAAGATATATACAAATAAATACAGCTATATATAAATAGCTAGCTGCCTAATAGTAAAGTCTGAAAATCCAAAGCAGCTACTGTTATGGTATGCTCTCAAAAGGTCTTCATCATGACTTCAGTGCTGAATCCTTTACTGACTTGTGTTTTTTTAATAATTATTATTTTATTATATTATTAATTTTTATCATTATTATATATTATTGAAGTATTTCATTAATAATTATTATTATGTTATTAATTTTATTATATCATTGTTTTGATGATTATTGTTTTTATTAATTAATTTGAAAATAAAAATGTTGGGGATTTTCTGCATGTAGAACTAAATAGTCTAGCTTCTTAGTTTTTCAAACTTGAAGAGCTTATTTGTTTTCTTTAATGGGAGGACATACAACTTTACATTTTATTTTTTTAATGTTTTTAAATAATTATGAACTAATTTTTAATCAATATTTAACTGTTAACTTAATGAAACAATACAAGGCAAGACAGAGCAGACTGTGATGAATAAACGTGCTGCAATTTGCTATCAATGTAGCAGCAGCCTTCATGCCTGAGCTTGGTGGTGTGAATGGCAGCAGGGCTGGGTTGGCTCAGCATCCCCCACTTACCTCCTTTGTCCAGCTGCAGGAGGCAACAAGCCATCAGAAGCTGTGAGGTTGTCACCAGTGGTTCTCCCTTGCATCAAGAAATCAATGTGTCTGACAGGCAAATACCTTACATTGTCTTTTATAGAGATGAACTTGCCAGCACTTGACAGTGTTCCAACCTTTTACACCTATTAAGGAAGGAAACAATAATGCTGTCCTCTTCTCTCTAGGGTTTTCTATATGCTACCTCTGACTGTGTCCTAAATGAATCAAGAAATCAATTTGCAGCCTCTCTGCCTCAGTTAAATCAAACTTATTCACACTTTCTGCTGAGTAAAAAACATCCAGTGCTTCCCCACAGGTATCTGCTGTCACTTTGACAAAGCATATCAGAGCCCTGACCAAAACTATGATGTCCAAAATGTTTCATTTTACTTTTATATTTTTTTAGCTTTATTGTAACTGTTTTACTACTTCATGACATTGTTTTCATTAATAATATTTGTGTGAACTAATTCTACTCTTAAAATCAGTGCTTACTAAATACGACTGCTAAATAAGGTGGAAAAATTAATGCTATTACCAAAAGAACAAAACATAATATGGAATAAAGCCCATTTTTATTGAAAATTGTGACTAGAAGATGAAAGACGACAGTGTTTATTGTGGACATGGACATTACAGGCTATTTAATAACCTAAATATTTACTTATTTTATTTATATGCCTGTGAATTATTGTTTAAGGCACAGATAGTGTTTTTATTTTTACAATACATGTACAAGGCCTGAGGCTCCCATGTTTTCTAAGGATATGATTTATTAATTTAGGCACCTGAAGATCTAGCTTAATATGCTCCCTCAGTAGTCAATGGAAAGAGAAAGGCAGTGGTGTTTTATTGCACTGTAAGAAAGACAACTAAGTACGAAGTCTAAATCAACTTATTTCTGTCTGGAATGGAGCATGATAATTAACCTAAGATAATAAAATATCTATTAAATATGTACAAACAGGTCACATGAACTACATTCTTACTACCATCTTCACAGAAATTTACTTTGGGGCAAGTTCTTTCATTTCTGAATTTATATTAACATTCAAGGTGCATCTTGTTAAATCTGGTAGTTAAATCTGGTTGTTAAATCTGGTGGTTAAATCTAGTTAAATCTGGTACTCCTTACATTTAGAGCTCAATTTCTCTATCAGATATATTTTGCATTTTAGGTAGAGATGGATGATTATAGTAAAGGAAATTAGACTACAACAAAGATGTTTTATAGATTATATTGTTTAAAAGAATGTATGAAATTCTTATAAAACACACTATTTATTATCTTGAAACAAATTACCTTGTAATATAAAATAAGCACTGTTTAGAAAAAAATTGTCTCTGGACTGGACAAGAGGAATGATATTACCCAAAGGAGTGAACATTTCTTAATGTTTTCCATTATATTATATATTATATATATATAATATATATATATATTCAGGAAAACTATGTATTTTGAAACTTTACCTTATCACAGCTAATTATCAAAATATCAGAATGTAGAATGTTTTTCTGATGTAATAGTATGATTTATGATAAATAAGATTATCATGTCAGAATACTAAGTTATCATATCATATAATAAGTACGTCATGAATTCTAATAAATTTCATAGTGTAGAAATGAAATAAATATGTTACTTTTGGATATTTAAAAAAAAATCAAAGCAAAAAAAGCAAAGCTTAGTTTTCTGTATTTCCTCACTTATGATTCTATATGATTTTGCCATATGTATTTTAAAACTCTCACATCTTTTCATGCCTTTCAGTTTGATACAATTTCAGTCTTACTGACAATCAAATCATTCTTCCATAGGTTCCAATACATGAACATCTAGGCTCATCTCACTTGCCTGGTTTAGCTATAGCAACCATTCCTGCAGCAGAAAAACAGTTAAAAAATAGTCCCACACACAAAAATTACAAATTACTACAAATCTAATGTTGCTGTCTGAAAATAAATAAATAAATAAATAAATAAATAAATAAATAAAATAAATTGTTCTAGCAGAGCTAGATAGCCTATTGAAATTGTATATCTTTTAGTCTCACTTTTATGATTAGTAGTGTTCCAAAATACTGTTATTTTTTATGATGTAATGTTTTGTGCTGTGCTGCCTTGTTTACATTTGAAATAAAATCACATTATAGTAGCTCAGACTTAAGCAGTATTCCTCCACTCAAAATCTGCTATCGTTTTGGAAAAGCTATATTTAAAATTATTATTAATAATAATAATAATTAATTAAGACCACAGGAAAAAAAAAGTACAGAAAGTAAAATTGTATGTTTATGACAACTTACCAGTTATTCACAGCTTTGAATTATTTGTTTCCAATTTTTATGATATATCTGAAAGTGTGACTATGATTTCAGAGTTTTCCTGAATGCTTCATATATTCAACAAACCCATTCTTATACTTATATTTCAGGGTAAATTATTGCTTTTGAATTTCTCTTTTTTTTCAGAGACATTTTCTCATTTTCAAGAAATGGCATCTATTATCTGTTATCTATTGGGTGTGGTTTTAAAGACTTAGTATAATAAGAATTATTTTGTTGCTGTTATGTTTTGTTAATGATGCATTGCCACAATCAGACAGTTATTCATCCGGGCTGTTTGGATGTAGAAGAACTATCTAGCTCTGCTCATAAAGAGAGAATAGCTCAGGATCTGGCCTCGAATCTGAGGGGGCTCTTGCTCCCATTTCAGATAATTTGCAGTACCATCCTATGTTAGCCTCTCCTAATGACATATACGTTAAGATATTTGTAACCTATCCTATATGTGACAGCTATATGTGACAGCTATAACCTAACCTATACGTGACAGCTGTGCGAGAATGTAAGCCCCAGTTGGACCCACCATGCTGGAGTGAAAACTAGTTACTACAACAGTGAAACATTGGGTGCAATCATCCAGAGAGGTACAGCTACAGGCTGGTGTGGTGTGGTGTGCTGAGAGGATTCAAATGGACAATCACAGTTGGATAATGTCTGTGAAACCAGTAATTGATGTGGTCACTTAGGGAGAAAACTCATGGGTACATGTAGGAGGAAACCCAGATATATGGGGGGACCACAGGGGTATGTGTAGGGAGAACTACCTGGGTACCTGTGGGAAGACCCCAGGAGGGAACCAAGAAGACACCAGAGACCCCCATGGCCCCATCCTGGGCTGTGCACAACATGGCGGAGATATCTGTGCTGATCTACAATGATGGTGTCATCTCTCAGATCATGGGACAGAGGAGTTGTGTGGCTCATAAAAATTACATATACACGTAGCTGTGATTAAAATGTTTGGATATCTGAGACCATTCAATCTCCACACTGAAGCTGAAATTGATCTTAAACCATGGCAGTCTTTGAGTCTAGGTTCTGTTTTCCTGTAATCATTAAATGGGAAGATATCTTTTCATAAGACTTAAAAAAATAGCCAAGTTAAAGAGCTGAGTAGAATAATATTACATGTAAGGCACCAGAAAATGAGTCTAATTTTATAACATTTGCACAGTCCTGAAAACACGCATATGAAAAGCTGAGCAATCAGCACAGTTTATCTCTATGTGACATTTCCAAACACTATTTATATTTTTCATGGGTCAGTCTTTTACGAAAATAGCTTTGTACGCTAGCTATCTAATGATCTGGCATTTGAAACCAATTCAATTTATATGTTAAATTTGATGTTAGGAAAAAACCAATACACTTACTACTTTTTTGTTATGTAAGTCTGGTTGTCATATTAATTTGTCTGGAAACATCTTTTTATTTTCCAGAGGTACATCAAGGGATATAAAGTAACATAAATCATTCTGGCTCATCTACCACTGGGAATTACTGCTAAGGGTAAATTTTGGCCCAGCCAGTATATATCACAGAGATACATAAAAAGAGCACTAGCAATGCCCTTAATCTTCCCTGGCAGCTATCTGCATCTCGTGGAGAAAGACAGAGTGAGAGATCAGTCACTGGAAGATGAGCAGGACAGTAACTGAAACTAGCACTGCCTTCCAATTCACTGGCAAAGACGGGAGTTTTATTCAGCACCATGCTGGCACACATCCTTCACCCCCTCCCTCCAATTTTCTGCAGGAAGCTGGGTAGGGTGTTGCGAGCACAGTTGGTAACTGCAGTATGCCTCTTTCAGCAACAATGCTACCAGCTGCCTTATACCAGGGCTGTGGCTCTGCCCCAAATGCCACGGACACTGAGCAGTGAGTAGGGCAGCTAATGGCTTTGGAAGATCCTCTCTGCTTTAAAAAACAAAACAAAACAAAACAAAACAAAACAACAAAAAAAAAAACACCTACATGTGAATAATTATAATAATAGTAACAACAACGGTATAAAGCATAAGTTGCTCTCTCCATTATCTCCATGACCAAAGGAGAACTGCAGGCACTTATGTACTTCTGTTGCTTATAATACTGCAGGGAAAAGATACCAATTTTCACAAGCTTAAAAGACATCCTATTGGCTAAAGCTACCTAAGACTGTCAAAACAACTGTGGAAAACAACTTGTCTTTCAACATTCAACAGGGAAATCTCTCATTTTCTAGTTATATGGATTAAAACATTGATTTCTTGTGATGCTTTTTAAAAGTAACTTCGTTGCCCCTGAGATTGTTGTGCTACCCGTTTAAGTGAGAAGGAGACCCAAGTTAATTTTAAATAAACAAGTATGTGACTGTTTAAAAAATAATAATAATAAGCCAAACTCCATTAAATGTAATTGTAATCCTTTCCATTTCCTTTTTGCTAGTCTTCCTCAACTAATTTAATTGTGCTTTAATTTGGAGTTACTCTGTTGTAATTCTGTGTGTTAGAAAAAGGCAATTTTACCACCAAGGCTTGAATAAAAATAATTTTTGCAATAATGATGGACTCTGGGAGAAAATAGTCTCTTTTAATATTCTTCTTGTATGGATGAAAGAGAGAAGCAACGTGCACCATTTGGAGAAAAAATACCATTTCAGATCCTACCAAATATCATGAATAACAGTCCGAAGATAACAGGACTGCTCCTTGTCTGTAATGTTAAAGAGTAAGGATGCAAGGGAGTTTCTGTGGCAAATTGCATATTCATACTCCCCATGGCAACACATAACACATAGCACTTGTATGAATGCTTGTATGACTGTTTTCATTTCCATAAAATATGCAGAGAATATTTAGAGTATTGTGGATTATATAAAACCTTACATGTTTCTGCACTATGACTTTCTCTGCTCTGTTTATGAAGTTTGTTGGCAGTTTTCTTGACATTTTTAGAGTGCTCCCAGTCATTTAGAAAACACAAAATAATGATTTAGCAGAGATTCACTTCTTTTTCTTTTTTTGACTCCCATGTTTAATCACCATAGCTAAAACTCCTAAGTGAACACTGTTCACTTGGGGTGACCACATCCAGTGAAACCTGTCTGCTCTTTGTCCCATTTCCTGATATACTTTTTTTCTGAGATCTAGAACTCATATAGCAATTGTAAAATTCTTAAAAGACAACAAAGAATTAATATCTCCTGTGTTTTTATATTATTTTATATTATTTTTTGTTTGTTTGTTTGTTTTTCTGACCACTTCTGAAAGGCATCATAATTCATATTGCTGTGTAAACCGTTCTATCACGTTCTACAAATCCTATTCATCGTTCTGAAAATGTTCCCTGTGAAGAAAACAGTAAGTAACCACAGTTTCTTTTCCATTTGCCAAGCATTGTCTCTTTAAATCCCTTTTATATTTTTCAGTCTTTGTATTTTAGAGGAAGTCATTAACTTGGCTATACTATGAGAACACCAGCAATGAATAGCCATGTGTACTCTTATACTATGCTGCATAAGAATGAGAGCAGGACATTTAATACTTATTCATACAAGCATTTAATATGATATTGTTTAATATAGTAGTAAAGTTCTTTTAAGCATAACATTGCCAAGCAAAATAAAACTTCAAGAACTTTAAATTGCTATCTTATTTACCTATATAATATAAAAGTTTCTTAAAGATCTGTAAAATACTGAAAAAACTGTCTATTTTGCAGAGAGATTTTATCTTGGCTGGATTTAAATCAGAATAAATACATCAAGGCAGTGATCAATCATATTGAATATAGTTATTCTTTTGCTAATTACATTTTATAATTTACTATAGTAGGATTGGGTTTCCAATCTGTCAAAATTCCATGTAAAAGTAAAACAGGAAAATGTTAAGTGACAGCTTACACTTTCCCTGATGTTTAGTTATCAGTTTTGCCACTTTTGCCACAGTTGAAAAAATGTCAATAATGATAAACAAATAAATAAATAAATTTTAAATTACATCAGAATATATAAACTTCAGAGTCTTTGATTAAGATAGTCTTTGAAATCTTAATTCAGGCATCATTGTTTTTATTTTTTGTTTGTTTGTTTGTTTGTTTTTAAGTTGCAGTATTATATTTGCAGACACAAAAACAGCCTTGTATGGAAAATTTGATATTTTTTCTTCCCCCCCATCCCCCAAAAACAACAAAAAAAAAAAGAAGTATTGTTATGTATTTGAATGTCTCTAATTTCATCATCTCAAAAGGAATTTGACAGAACAGCTAGATCAGTGGCCTGAGAGTGAGGGATTCTAACTTAATATCACCTTCCATTTACAAGGTCTTCACCATGTCTGTGTCCCTGTTGGTAAGCCTGGGAATAATGTGCTAAATATCATTAGCAGTTTTTGCTTGATAGCTTGGTAGCACCAGCAATTGCAAATCCTTTTATGCTACAGGCAAAGCCACTGCAGAGAAGATGCTGGGATCTGTGTATCCAAAGCACAATTATGTTCCCAGCTCTGTCCCACGTGGTCTTGTTGACACTGCTCCATCCTCATTAACTTCCTCTGTAATGGATATCTACCTTTTCTGCTTAGCAGGGCCCAAAATGAAAACTCCATAATAACCAGGGTCATTCTGGCCTGGATAGCTGGCCATGGTATGTGTTCTTTGGCCTCTCCATTCATTTATCTTCAGAAACAAGTATTTTGCTGGGGTAAGTAGCGTGAAGGGATAGATAAGGAAAATATTTTATTATACCTTCTGCTTAGCATCATGTGCACTCAGAAGGGCTTAAGAATATAGTTGAAATAGACTGAAATTTAAGTGACAGTGGTTGAACTTCTTTTTTTTTCTTCTGGCTGTGGTAGAAATCAAGACTTTCTATGACTTGCAGTATAACAAGAACAACATTTTCTACCTACAACAGAACTAATACTTAAGTTCAATATTACTTCTTGTATTGTCAACTCTATTGGGAAAACTAGCAGTTTGTAATTACACTGATTCTAAGATGTAGCCAAATCTTTCTGATTAAAGCTGAACAAGAAATTTCTGAGAGTATTTAAAGTCAATATGATGCAACAGCTACACAATAAAAGTTTCATCCCAAAAAGTTATAAAGTATGAAAGCAACTAAAATGAAATGTAGTGGTAACAATATGTAACCTAAAACATGGGCATCATGAAAAATTTGCCTGTATAGTAAACTACATACTACTATATAATTTCAATACCAAAATGTACTAGTATTGTCTGATATTAGGTTCAGGTTAGTAACTGTAAAGTATTCTGAAACCTGGAGGCCATGTATTGAGTTAATTTCTAAATATTCTACATTATAGCAGTACTGCATGTAAAATGTACATTACAACATATTAAATTAAGGTTAAATTAATGTTAAAATCATAACATTTGGGCTTTAAAAATATGTGGATTTCCATAGTAAAGCTGAAATTTTGTTCTTCAATATTAATCTACTTTGCTCATAGTACTTTTTGGGCAAGTCCCTCTTTCTTCCTTCCTCCCATTTACTTAAAAATGAATGTGAGAATAGGTTTTCATCATTTTCTAGTTCTTAGGCTGATGTGTTTTTTAGTCTCTAGAAAAGCATTAAATCTGAACTCCGGATACAGCTCAGTATCCATTTTATGTGTTTGGTTCAGCACTTGTAACAGAAAAGTGCTAAAAGTTGAAATGTCCATTATAACTCTTAAAATTGAATCCACAGATTAATTTTTACACCTTAGTGCAAATGTATCCTACTATAAATTAGAAATAGTTTACCTAGAATGCTTTTACAACCACAAATGATTTTAAATTACAATCTATTAAAAATAATGATATAATTCAAAAGCTATTTAATTCCTACCAGTTTCGTACCAAAATAATCTGTAAAATGAATGAACTTACAGATACTTAGCATTTTAATAATCAATCAGCAGCTATTAAATATATCTGAGCTATATTTTAATACACGTGTCTTGAATACAGACTAATCAAAGAGTTTAAACAGGAATAATAAATTATAGCTTTACTTCATAACAGCAGGCTTACAGAAAAAACACTAAATACAAATATTTTCATAGTATATATATTGAATTACTCTTTGAAAATGAAAGTTTTTTTTTTTTTATTGAAAAATTGTCATTTTTCATTTGAGATCCAATAAAAGTAGAGTCATTCCTTTGTGTGTGTGTGTGTGTGTGTGTGGGTCTGAAAGGCTTTATATGTCTTAGATCTGAGATTATAAAGAGAAGCAGGAACAGCAAATTCAATGTAAAGCTAAGGCCAAATAATACTTTTTTAAGAGAATCTTATTGCTATACTAGAATAGAGGAAAGCAGGGCAGAAAATACTTCTTTCTGTATTACAGTATTCCTGTAAGACAAGAAATTTTTCACTCCTCTTGATTTAGTTTCAGAAATGTTAAGCACATTTTAATGACAATCACTGGAATGACTGTAGATGAAGCATTCACAAACAATCTGTCAGAGGTGGGAATCTTGAAGAAACAGCTTGATAATCAGCATGAAAATTTTAATGTGCAAGTTACAAGACAAGCGTAACAATGTTTTCATCTGGTAAATCCAATGTAGAAAGTTAGATTTCAGCAGCTAGTCAACAGACACTGAGGAAACAACAAAAGTTGATTTCCCTGTCCAGAGGGAGTTTTGGGTGGCTTCTGTTTTGTCTTTAACTTTCATGGATTTTGCACTCAAGACACCCAGATAAATGTTTTGAATTTGATTTTTGAAGACGGCAAAGAATAAAAAGATAAAGACCTTACCCGTGTAACTTCAGGGTCTTCTAGGTTTGAAGAAATGAGTATTGTTAAAGTCAAATTAAACATCCAATGAGGAGAAGTTCTTTTTTACTTCACAGATCCTTGGAAAGCTTTAAGAGTTAGAGCTTCCTGCTCTAACTCTTAAGTCACTCCTGCTTTTAGTTTTGAAAACTCACAGTATGACACTGCTTACTGCGTGCTATTTTGGGTGCCCTGAGTAAAACTATGAACACAGGCACTTTTGTGCAAAACATCATAAGGCCTCTCTGATGTTCATTCAGAGTTCAGAATTAAAATGCAGAAGGCTTTAGCAAGCAAAATACAAGCTGATTTTCTTTTTCCTAGTGGAAAAATAAAGTACTCCCTGGCAAGTAACCAAGGTGGTGGGAAGGTAATTCATTTTGTGTGAGAGTATTTTGCAAATGAAAGGGGTATGCCTTCTGTTTAGAGATTAGTCAGGAGAACAAGTAATCAATTTAGAGTAGTCAAAAAAGTTAGTAAAAGAGAGTTTCTGAAGTCCATTTTTTGCCCTTCAGCCGTTTTTTTCCCCTTAAATAATTTAATGTCAAGAATCATAAAATCTTAATACTAAAGGAAAAAAATGCCAACGATATAATTTTATGTCCTTTCTTATTTATTTTGAAAGAGTTATTAAATAAATCCTTTCATTTTTCTCACAGTTGTTTTTTTAATTAGTTTTTAAATTTTATTTTTTAATTATTTTTTAATTATTTTTTTTTCTAATAACTACAGTATTTTTTGACCAGCTGAAAATTATAATAAAAATAATATATTCATCATTAAAAAAATGAAAAAAAAACCTTCAAATTCATGTAGCTGGATTATAATTATTTCATAATAATTAAGTTTTATTTTCAGTCATTTTATGAAAATTTGAACAATTATTTATATACAGTTTATTTATTTATATACAATTTATAAATTTCTTGTGTTCTCAAAAAGAAATTGAGGATATTTTGGGAATAAACCAGAACTCTAGATTACGGTAGCACTTCTGTAGTGACTATGGAAGACAAAACTTCCTGAGAAGTCTGAAAAGTTAAAAACAAAAAACCAAAAAAAAAAAAAAAAAAAAAAAAAAAAACAACCATGACATTTTTCCAGACTTATTATATCCTACTAATGTTAAAAGTAAAAAATAATAATAATAATAAAAATAAATAAATAAAAACCACCACCAACAACAAAAACAAATACACAAGAAAATCCTTTAAAACATTTTTAGATTTTTCCATTAGTAGCTTCAGGAATAAATGCTCCTTCAGTTGGCAATTTTATTTATCTTGAAGTTTTCTGCTTGAATTAGAAAATGTTGATTTCCTCAGAAAACTGTTCTCTCCTTTTTTGTGCTTCTTCACCCAGACTACAAAGTTTTAGCATCTGTTCCTATGTGGAAATTGAGAAACTCTCATACATATTTTTATCATGTTTTTTAACATAATTTTTCTGAAAAGGAAGGAAAATAAGTTCAGACTATCTCTGCAGGTCTTGCTCCGACATTCCGGAATCTCCTCTCCAGAACACAAAATACTGTTGAAGAGGAGATGTGATTCTTCAACATCTGTAATATTATGAGAAAACACCACTAGGCGATGTTGCCAGGAGATAGAAGAGCAGTGAAGCAGAACATAGTCCTCAAAGGGAACAATGCCGGATGATGGATATGTAAGCTGGAGCACCTCAACTAGCACAGAATCACTGCTTGCTGTATTTATGTCTAAATGTCAGGAGAAAACAATTGGGTTAGAAATAAACAACAACATAAACAAACAAAACTTCACTGTTATATCGCAGGCCTTAAAACTTGAAATGAATGGGCTTGAAGGAACACAGGAAAACTGTCCTTCTGTTATGTCCATCCTGACACAATTGGAAAGAGCTACAACCTATACAAAAGTACTGTGTACAACTGTGTATACACAATTGAGTAGCTGGACTTTTTATGAGATTTGCCAGTTATTTCTCAGTATTTTGAGGATGACCTTCTGCTAACTACTTCCATCAAATTAATATAGCTCCTTTATCTGACCAGAAATTAGTCTTCAATTTATGAACTTGCATACTAATCTGCAAAAAATTCTGGCTTTAACAAATTTGAAGATAGCTACTTTTATTTTTCTCAAATTAGATCAAACATGATAAATAATATTACACAGCACTAGGTTCTTTGAAAACCCTGTTCTTAGTAATAGTTATTTAATTATTTATGAAATTAAATATCCAAAAATAAATATCTAAACAATCTAACAAAATTTTCATATTTCTTTCTTGTGCTCTTAACTCGGGAATGTTTTTACCTATTCTAGACAACATCTTGATATCTGTTTCTAAAATTTAATGTTGGATTTGAGTGAAAAGAAAACTGACGATCTAAAAACATTTTTTCATGTCTGCACTTTTTTTCTTTTTTAATAGGAATATTTGAGGACAGATGCATTTTAGTAAAAATGGTTGAATTGTTGAATTTTACTTTCAGTTCACAGTCTGACATCAGCTCTGTACAGGGTAAGGTATAATTTCTGAGGCAGAGGATGGAAAATGTGAAGGAGAATTCTATATTTAGATTTGTGGGAACTGAAGAAGCATAATTGGAATTCATTAATATATTGCCATTTATGACTTTGAATCATAAGAATGCAGAAGAGGTTTCATTCTCCAGGACAGAAATAACTAGAAATAGATGAAAGAAATTAATAAAAGCATTGTTAATGGTAAACGAGGTGTGCTGCTTTACTGAGAATGCTGACTCCTCTCACAGGATGTAACATAAGCAAGATGTGCCATCTGAAAGGAATAGAAATGAGCAGTATGAAGGAAAGCAAAACAGAAGCTTCTTGGAAGCATTTGCTCAAGAGATAGATGATGAGGCAAATTGTCCAGCATATGGTGGACTTTGATCCACAGAGCACAGCAGTAAGGGAAAAAGAAATAGGTTGTGTAGCCTGAACCTTGAAAAGGAAGTCACATAAGAAATCAAACTCCCCAAACTATGAGAAAATACTTCTCATCTGAGAAGAAAACACATACTCACACACACAGTGTAGCAATCTCATGTGATAAATAGTCTTC
The DNA here is from genome assembly GCF_009819795.1 of Aythya fuligula. Classification (NCBI taxonomy): domain Eukaryota; kingdom Metazoa; phylum Chordata; class Aves; order Anseriformes; family Anatidae; genus Aythya; species Aythya fuligula. The sequence goes on along the minus strand of NC_045560.1, from coordinate 102,721,010 downwards.
ACTTCTCTTTGTCTAGGCACTTGTTTATGACAAGCTGGCTGTTTTGATATTAACATTGAAAGGAAATAATTTTGACTGTCACATATTGACATAAACAATTACCATGTTAGCTCTTTCCTTGTCTCACAGACAATGGTATTTCCTGCAGAGAGGGATCTCAGCAATATGGTAGCTTTTAGCAGCCACTGTCACCTTAGCTGTTGTCACAGCTTACCTCCAAGGTGTGTTAAAAGCTTAACAACATCTCGCTCCACAGGGGACATCCATTGCTTGCTGACAGCAGAATTAACAGTACAATCAACATGAACGGGCAACCCAGTTGTGGTGGAATATGTGATGAGCTTTACATATCACCTGAGCAAAACTTTGGTGGAGGTTTGGGAAAGATGAGTGTACTTTAATTTATGAAAACAAATAAATAAATCATCATCATACTGGAGAGAAAATTCCAAATTCCAGTTAATTTATTTGGATTGCTATATTTTTTATTATTATTTTTTATTTTTCATTCTTTCTAATGTCATTAAAAAGAGGATTTTTATCTATCCAAAAACTGTAGTTTAAATTAGGTGATTGAGAGCAAAGATATTAAAATAAAATTGTCATTAAAATGAAATGTTTAAGGAAAATGCATTATGTTTTCACTGAAACAAAATTAAAATTAGAGAAGAGGAATTCTAGGAACATTGCTTATTTTTAAAATAATAAGAAAAAATGTTGAAAAAAAAAAGGAAATAAAAGAAAAATAAAGTAATAAAAATGAAAGGATTAAAAAGGGGTCAATTTTCATTCAAGAAGATGAATGAGATTGTAGAAACCTGCCTTTTGAAACCTGTCTAACTGAACTCATCTCAAAGATTTCACCATCTTGATTTCATTCAATACTATAGGTAAACAGTTATTTCCTTCCTCATTTTCCATTATGAGGAAAATTTAAAATACAGGCATATACTCTGGAAAGGGCAAAATGTTTTCCTGAAAAATCTTGGAAATACAAAAGGGAGGACAAATAAAATCTGGGGAGAAAAAAATATATATTTTTTTTTCTTAGTATTCATTTTTTGTTGTTTAATTAATCCTCTGCTATATCCGTGTGAGAAATTTACCCAAGGCAGGACTTTAAAGGCAAGTCTGTGATGGGATTTCAGTTCTATCCAGCTGAGAGGGAATTTCTCTTATAAAACACAGAGATGAAAAAATAGTCTTTACACCTAAAGAAAAAAAAAATTGATTTTTTTTTATTTGAAGATATTTGTCTTTAGAAAGTGAAAAACTAATGAATAAATTACATGTATGTTAGTTTGTAAAGAATAAGAACCCATGATTTTATCTACAAATAAAGTTTGTTTTTTTGTTTGTTTGTTGGTTAAAAAAAAAAAAAAAAAAAAAAAAAAAGCAATTTAGAAAGCTTCAAATTTTGGAAAAAATTCAATGAAGCTAGTTAGCATAAAGCTTCCCTTCCCTTCCCTTCCCTTCCCTTCCCTTCCCTTCCCTTCCCTTCCCTTCCCTTCCCTTCCCTTCCCTTCCCTTCCCTTCCCTTCCCTTCCCTTCCCTTCCCTTCCCTTCCCTTCCCTTCCCTTCCCTTCCCTTCCCTTCCCTTCCCTTCCCTTCCCTTCCCTTGTTGTGATAAAATGCTTGTTGTATGGAAATAACATACAAACAACTAACTATAAATGTTAAAAGGTTATTCTATCTCTGTGGCAGGTAGGTAGGTAAATATTTTTGTAGCCCTTCACATGTAGAAAAATATAAAACATGAAGGGAGAAGATATATTAGAAATGTTAACCACAAATTCATTAAGCAAATTAATATGAAGACCAAATCTATAGCTATGACTGATCAGCCTAGTGTTCTGCTCCATTATAATCTCTCAGGATAAGAATGGGTATAGAGATTAGTATAAGAACTAACCAGGTCAACCTAATTTGGAAAAGACATTTATACACACATTTCCATGGCCAAAAAATAACCCTGTTGGATTAGTTCAACAAAACTATATTACATATTCCAATTTCAGAAATGTCAAAGTGTTTTTTTAATTAATCCCTTTGACATTTTCATTCAAAAAATGAATGAAATTAAACAAAATGACATAAAATAAAATGAAGAACTCCTGTCTGAAGAATTTGAAAATGTCAGTGCTTCATCCTATGTCTGACCAGCTAAGCATAAATCATAGGTTCAAAGCCAATAGATTGAAAGACAATTGTGAAAAGAGTAAAGCCTTTGAGATGATCTGTTTCATGAGGAAAAAATCCAACTCTCGTCCTTGCTGCCTAGCAGAACTGCTGATGAAGAAAGAAAAAGGACAAAATTCTTTCTTTCTGTCCATGTGCACTAAGATTACACAAGAGGTGTCTTCTCTAAGCTCTGTGGACCACCCTTCAACTCTACTTTTTTTTTTTTTTTTGAGTGTCTAGGTATGGGACAGGGGAAAAACATAAGGCTTTTTTTTTTTCAGCTCTCTGTTTTTCTAGAATGAATAGGAAGAAAAGACTGTTCTGAGAAAAGGTCTTTCACTCAGCAAAAAGGAAATTAAAATAACCTTGCTTTATTTGATATGTCTTTTAGGGGGGTAGGTAGGGGAGGTTAGACATTCCCCTCTGTTTTTATTTTTTATTCTAATTTGGGGTGCAGAAGGTGGGGAGTTGGAAAAAGATTAAAAAAAAAAAAAAAAAAAAAAAAGCAGCTTTATTTTTTGCAACTTCTGTTTTGCACTGAGATTCTGAGGTAAGCCTTTAACATAACAGGAGTTAAATCAGGCTTTACAGTTGTATTCTGGGGACAATAATCATAATAATCTAACCTCATCTGTTTTAATAATGACATAATCTTAGATTGTTTCTTTTGTTTTTCACCTAGATTGTTTACAACTTATTCATACCTATCACAAATTGAAACAATTTCTGGTTTTGCTGAATAAAAGAAAAAAAAAAAAAGTTTAGACCATTTCACATTCCCATCTCCAAAAGTCAAAAGAAAAGGGGTTAAATGAATTTGTTAGCTGAAACAATTCACTATGCTTTCTGTAATGTATCTGAACTCAGATTTACAGTGTGATGTATTTTGCTGTATTTCTCACTATAATATCCACACTGACAGCCTCCTATTTAACATCTGTGTACATATGTAAATATTAACAGCATGTTCTGTCTAAAAGCCGGCTTGACATTGCACTAAAATCAATGAAAACCCTAAAGCAAACAGCAGATCAGTTTATATGGGTAAACTTCAGAACCCTGAATTGTGGAATATGTTTATAAACAATTTCAAATTCTATGTGGTGGTGGTTGTTGTTGTTTGTTTTTTGGTTTGTTTATTTAAATAAAAATGCTATCATAACTGTTAAAAAGTTAACATGGCATTATCTACAGATTTATAGCTAGTATAACATAAGTTCAACATACCTTTAAAAGGCAGACAGATCAGATAGTACTGACTAACTGCTGTTTGTAAAATGCTCCTGCTTGATCTGTGAGCAGTATGGGCAGATGTGAGCTTTGTTGACTGCTGTGTAGTCTACACCAATTAGACCAGCTGAAGACCTTGACATGAATGTTACATGAGTGACAGCATAGAAATATGTTGACCTCTAAGAGGCAGAGGCACAGTTCACCAACAAACAAATCCCTACATGATAAAATCTAAGGAGAAAAATCACCCTACTTACATTGAAGTATATTATAATAATATAAAAGTATCCACAGAGTCTCGTGAAATCATCAGCTACTTATGTGTTTTACCATTGGGCACCAAGGATATAAGATGTTCATCTGAAATTAATTTTTATGAATATGTTTTGTTAGAGGGTTGTGTTTTTTGTTTTTGTTTTTGTTTTTGCAGCAGAGAGAGAATATGTTTGTGTAGTTGGTAATAGTTTATCAAAATAATAATGAAACTCCAGTAAAAAATAAAAGTTAAGCTGTTCCTTTCTTTTTGTGGGGAAGGTTGTTTTTAGAAGGGTGTGTAAAGTACACAGAAAAGCTGCCTAAAGATGGAAAAGTGATCTTGTAAGCAAAAATTACTGAGTATTTTGGAAACTTTCTGCCAGCTACAGGAGAAGAGAAAAGAAAGAAAGGAATAACAACAACAATAGAAGGAAACAGACAGACTCTACATTATGCAGAAATCTAGCCAAAATTAAATATGTTGTAGATGCAATAAGTAGGCTGGACATAGAGGGTAGGGAAAAATTTTCTGTGATAAATTAAGAACAGCTAATTTGTCTTTCCAAGAATAAACCAGATGGAGAAACTGTGACTGGCTCATCTTGGAAACTGGCCAAACAGAAGACCAGCTTTTCTGGCAATCAGGTGAAGAGGAGAGCAATGCTGGAGCAGCATGGCAGAGTCCCAGTCAGATAAAGACATGGGAAGCCCAGGAGCAAGGTCAGTCCTGACATGGGTGCTGGCCAGCTCACCCGCAGCCAGATGAACAGCACATACAGCAGTGAGGCCACTGTCTGCAGGAGCAACTACACCTCCCATACAAACTGCAGGGCTGTGAAGTTTTGCACAGAGCAGGAGACTGATAAGAGAAAGAAAGATCGTTGCCATTTGATGATTATGCTCTTTGGAAAGAGTTTAGGATTTCAGGAAGCTAAATCCAGCAAGGATGCAAAACAAGCTCTTGAATTTAGATGTAGAGCTTAGGGATATGGTTTAGTGGGGACTGCTAGCGTTAGGTCAGAGGTTGGACTCGATGATCTTGAGGTCTCTTCCAACCTAGAAATTCTGTGATTCTGTGATTCTGTGAATTCTCTTCAGTACAAAATGCTGAAGCTTTTCATCTTTTTGACCTGAACTACATACCTTGCTTCCCAAAATGAAAAGGAAATATAACGTTATTTATTCCAGTTGCCCAATATTTTCAGGATCACCAGTAGCATTTATCATAGGCCCAGTCTCAAATCTGACTGTTGTTTAGAGAACTTCAAAGTAGTATTCATATTATTATTGTTATCAGACTAATTAAATATTTATTTTATTTCACAAAAAGAAATATTTTTCACTTAAGATAAAGAGTCCAGCATAGCTTTTGTTAGCACAGTGCTGTAATTTACTGGTGTTATTGTTCTTTTAATACCAGTATAACAGAAATAATGCTTAAATTGTGGCTCACAAATATAATATATATAATATTATGAATATTAAATATATAAATATATATAAAGGGAAATAATATTAGACAAAATTTCTCACTGTGTTTTGTTTGCTTATATATGAATATTTTACAAGTTGTGAAGGTTAAACCTTTCTCTTCAATAGGAATGCCATGCTTGTCCAAATGCAGATTTGAAACCAATGTGAATGTTTACACCATAAATCAGTGCACTATTTAGTGAGCTAGTGGAAACATGAGTTATTAAGTCTATAAAGTGAGATGCAGAAGTGGTATATATGTAGCTTCATTCACTGGTACCAATGCATCAAAAGTAACAAAAAGGCAGGGCTTATAAGCTTAGGTACACATTTTTAGGTACACATAGTCACACTAACTTTGTGTGATTAGATGCATTCTGGAAGGGTTGATCCACTTTGCAATAAAATAATAGGCTTTTGAATACTGGTAATTATATCTCTTTATCTTATCTGTCATCTTTAGTGATGAACACGGTATGTAGTAACAACGTAAATGTTCCCACGTATGCAGGGTCCCCTGTATGTTGTGGAGGCTGCTCTAGTGATAAAGTTTACATGGCTGCAGTATAAACGATCGCTGAAACTCGTATGAAGACGAATATTGATTTGGATCTTTTATACCATCCATATTGATTGTATTTGTTGTGGAGAAAGTAGCAATTTAAAGATTTACAGCTCATTAGTTTATATTACAGAAAACAAAATGTGATGGCATATGATATTCTAAATTCTGCCTTAAAAATATGCTCCAGGCAGGATCTGAAGACAGTAATCTCAGTATAGTCCTCTGCATGGCTCTATATTCATTGAAAAAAAATATATATATGTATATAAATCCTGTGCTGGAGTCTATCAAGACAATCAATTAATCAGTGGTTTATTGTCAATGACCTACTGGCTTGACTTTGGAAAAATTAATGACTCAGTCTTTGATCCCATAAATTAAATTAAAGCATCTTTTAGGACCATCTTTTGAAAGCAAACAAGCACAGTAGAGTGACGTCATTGCTTGTAACAAGCTGTAAGGTTTGTGTTGAGATAGCCACACATTCCTTGGGACTTATCAAATGACACTAGATGATTTTCCCAGTGGCCTGTGAAGAATATAAGGGTGTCAACTGGATGTGCAGGGATGAGATCAAGAAAGCCAAGGCACAGTCAGAGGTGAACTTGGCAAGGGATGAAAAGAATAAAAATAAAGGTTTCTACATGTGCATAAGCAAGAAAAGGAAGACTAAACAGAGTGTACCCACTCTGATAAACAAGATGGAAGAACTGGGGACAACAGATGTGGAGAAGGCTGAGATACTCAAAAAATTTTTGTCTCAGTCTTCACTTTCAGTCACTCTTCCCACAACTCTCAAGTCTGTCAAATCTCTGAACCTCAAGGAAGGTGCTGGGGGAACATAGTTCCTCTCACTACAAGAAAAGAGCAGTTTTGAGAATACATGATGAAATTGAACAGTTACAAGTCTATGTGGCCCGATGACAGGCATCCCAGGATCCTAAAGGATGTGGCTGATGTGGTTTCCAAGCCTCTCTCCATCATATCTGAAGAGTCCTGTCCCCAGGGGCTGAAAAAAGGAAAACGTCACTCCCATTTAAAAAAAAAAAAAAAAAAATTTGAAAGAGGGATCCAGGGAACTACTGACCGGTGAACATCACATAACCTCTGTCCCTGGGAAGATCATGGAACAGATCTTCCTTGAAGCTATGTTAAGTTATATGGAAGACAGGGAGGTGATTCAAGACAGCCAACATGGTTTCACTGAGGGAAAATCATGCCTGACCAATCTGGTGGCCTTCTATGATGGAGTGACTATGTCAGTGGACAAGGGAAAAAGAACTGATGTCATCTACTTGGACTTATGTAACACTTTTGACACAGTCACACACAGCATCCTTGTCTCTAAACTGGAGATAGATTGATTTGAAGGATGGATTTGAAGGATTGATTTTCAGTGGATTGCCAATCTGCAATCTGGCCACATACTGAGTGTTGTGGTCAATGGCTTGTAGTTTAACCTGGCCGGCAGCTAAGCACCACACAGCCATTCATTCACCCTCTCCCCTCCCTCCGTGGGATAGGGAAAAGAATCAGTAAAAAAAAAAAAAAAAAAGGCTGTGGGTTATAAAGACAGTTTATTAGGACAGAAAATAAAAGAAAACAATAATAATAATGATAATAGTACTGCTAATAATAGCACAGAGAAAATAAAACATGTGATGCACGATGTAACTGCTCACCACCCACTGACCAATGCCCAGCCTAACCCCAAGCAGCTGGTCCCCCTACCCAGGCCAGCCCCCCCATGTTAATTGTTCAGCATGATACCATATGGTATGGAACACCTTCTTGGTCAGTTTGGGTCAGCCATCCTGGGTCTGTCCACTCCCAGCTCCTGCTGCACCCCCAGCCTGCCCTCTCGTAGGACAGTGTGAGAAGCTGAAAAGTCCTTGGATTAATGTAAGCACTGCCCTGAAACACTTAAAACATCAATGTGTTATCAACACTCTTCTCATCCTAATCCAAAACATAGCACCCTACCAGCTACTAGGAGGAAAATTAACTCTATCCTAGCCGAAACCAGGATATGGTTCAACATTCACGTGGAGATCAGTAACAAGAGGTGTGTCTCAGGGGTCTGTCTTTGGCCCCCCAAATTCAACATGCCCTAGGTCAGGGCAATCCCAGGCATTAGTATAGACTAGGGTATGGGATATGAATGGTTTGAGAGAAGCCATATGGAGAAGGACTTGGAGATACTGGTGGATGAAAAGTTGGACATGAGCCAGTAGTACTTGCTTCCAGACCAGAAAGCTATCATATTCTGTTCTGCATAAAAAGAAGTGTGGTCAATAGGTCAAGGGAGGCTGTTCTCCCCCTCTAGTCCACCTTTGTGAGACCCCAATTCATAGAATCACTGAATCATAGAATGGTTTGGATTGGAAGGGACCATAAAGATCATCAAATTCCACCCCCCTGCCATGCACAGGAACACCTTCCACTAGATCTCAAAGACCTGAGAATCTAAGCAACCTACTCTGCAAATTGGAGACACCAAATTGGTAGCACATGTATGCGTGTACCACAGTGTTTCAGAATTCAAAATTATTTGCTCATCAGATGAGTTAATTTTTGCCTTCAGGCATGAAGTTTTTGATATTTTCAAGTGATAAAGTTTAAATGCTTATTTTAAATGCTTCACAGAGGTGGAGACATTAAATATTTCTGCTTTATGTCCATCCCTCTTTGTGAGGTGATCATTCTCCTCAAGTAATGGACCAATATTTTCTGTGCTCCTCCTTTTGCTGTTTGTATATTTTTGAAAGTCCTTTTTATTGTCTCCCACAGTACAGTCCAGCTTCAACTCTAAATGACCATTAGATGCACAAATTTTCTCCTTACGAAGGTGAACATCTACTCTGTCCCACCTGTCACCTGACCTTACTTACTGTGGCCATACACTTTTTTTTCCACCTAACCTCTAGAAGAAGATCCTTGCTCGGCCAGGCCAACCTTCTGTCCCACCTGTTTGACTTCTGACATTTTAGGATTGTCTGTTCAGGTGCTTTTAAAAGGTGTCACTTGAAAGGGACCAGCAATGGTGGATCTCTACACATTCAAAAGCAGTTTCCCAGGTGACCTGTCTAACTAGTTTCCTGTGAAACTTCAAGTTTGTTCTCTCCATATCCAGGGTCAAAGTTTTGCTGGCAGTTTTCTTCCTGTCACTAAAGATTTTAAACTTGACTACTTCGTGATCACTATGACAAAGACTGCCACCAATCATCACTTTACCCATGATACCCTCTGTGTTTTCAAGCAACAAATCTATCAGGGCATCTTTTCTAGTCAGCTCCCTTAGTACCTGTATCAAGAAGTTATTGTCACAGTGGTTTAGGAATCTCCTGGAGCTGTTTGTACCAAATGTGTGACATTCCCAGTTAACATCTGGCAAGTTGAAGTCACCCATAAGGACAAAGGTGGCTGATTTAGAGGTATATCTTAATTTCTTAAAGAGTAATTAATCAGTGTTAACATCCTGACTTGGTGGCCTATAGTAGACTCTCACAATGACATCTGCTTTATTTGCTTCTCCTTTAAACCTTACCCAGAGTCTCTCAACCATGTCATTGTCAACTGCAAGCTTCGTACAGTTCAGCCCTCTTCCCTTCTCCTCATCCCCCCCCCCCCCCCACAGCACAATACAGAAGAATAAATAAACTTTATTAATTTAGTAAAGCTTAAACTGATGATTATGAACAAAACCCTAAGTTTTCCAAAGTATGTAATTCAAAAAATGCATATGTCAACTGATTTAAATGAAAATTATTTTCCCTTGGTCCATAAAACTTTCCTGTACCTACACAGTAGGAATATTAACGACATTCAAATATTCATTCTTAATAAATAAATTCAGTAAAGAAATACAGCTTTAAGTCTGGTAATGATATTTCCAGTGGAAGTTAGATGACTTTATCCCTAACTGCTCAAAGATTCTATTATATATATATTAAAAAAAATAAAAATCATTTAAACATTAAGCATTTCTCTATTGGTTTATCTGATTAAACATCTACAGTGGGTATGCAAAGTATACATTGGTCAGACTATTTCAAAAAGGTCATCTTCAGCGAAATCGGAAAAAAAATGTACAAAATAATATCCTAATATACATCAAACAAGGTAATAAAGCTTCCCCATTTCTGTATTGAATGTTATATAACACAAAATTTGCGTATTATAGCTTAATACACTTTTTAACATAAAACTTTACAACCGCCCTTAAGATAAGCAATATACATGTATAAGGGAATGTAAAATTGTTCAAAATGTAATTTATGAATATTAAAATTAACATTTTAAATTACAAAGACTATTATTTATTCTCTACAGGTCAATGATATGACATTTCATTTTCAGTCATATTTGACTTTCTACCCTTCGTGCTTCTAAGGCCAATGCATTGACAGAAACTAACTCGCTCTTTAATGATGCTTCTTTACCACTTGGTTTGATTTCATAAATCCTTCAAACTACTAGAAAAACATATTAAGTCCTGATGTAATTCTCTTAAAATTAGGGGCATAGCTCAAGAAATAAATTAATTATAATCTGTTACCCAGTAAGTTAATATTATTATTATTTTTTTTATATTATGTGCAGTAATTACTAGGAAACTCTAATAGCAGTTTCATTGTATTAATTGAACATACAGAGTAGTAAGCTCTTTCATCCCACAAAATATATAACTTAAATATTTCAGTGAAAATTTAGATTTATTTTTTTTTTTTGTCCTTTGGTTGAGTCTGATATTCAATATATATATATACATGTATATATGTATAAAGATTCATTATTCTATTTGATCTGATTATTTTAAGTATAATAAGGAAAATACCAGAAAATGTATTCTTCTATCAACAGTAATAAGAAAGCTTGTGAAAGCTTGTATGTCCATACTAGAACACTTCCAGTGCAATGATTTCACATGTTAATTGTCCTGTATCTGTGGGTTTGAATGGGTTTGAAAAGCTGGAGATTTTCAAAGAGAATATGTTTGTATAAGATTTGCATATTCTTCTCAGTGACAATTAGATTAGAAACAGGAAAACAAAACAAAACAAAACAAAACAAAAGAACAAAAAATAAAAACAGTGCTGAAGTCTCAGCTTTAGTGTCTTCCCATTCATGAACTGTAGCTATAAGTGCAAAGAAACCCAGATGTTTAGAGTTCCCTGTGTATTTTGAAGACAAGAATTATGCTTCTGTGTTTACATGGTGTTCAGTTCTTTATAAATTCAAACATCTTTACTTGTCTGTAAAGAAAAAAATAGAACTTACATAGGCCTGTCACACACACAAAATACAAGTAAAAAAGTAAGACTTGCTTAGTCTAATAACTTAAGCAGAAGTGTTGCTCTGTCAGATACTTTAAGGTGATCTTGTAAGAAGCACTCAGAGATATTTTGCTCTGAGTAGAAGAGTAGTTACTAGGAAGAGCAACAATATTACATACACAGTATGGATATGTCCCAATTGGGATATATTCCCAATTATGTCCCATCCAGAGACCTAGAATCATAGAATCATAGAATATCCTGAGTTGGAAGGGACCCTTAAGGATCATCAAGTCCAACTCTCGACACCGCACAGGTCTACCCAAAAGTTCAGACCATGTGCCTAAGTTCACAGTCCAATCTCTTCTTAAATTCAGACAGGCTCGGTGCAGTGACCACTTCCCTGGGGAGCCTGTTCCAGTGTGCAACCACCCTCTCTGTGAAGAACCCCCTCCTGACGTCCAGCCTAAATTTCCCCTGCCTCAGCTTAACCCCGTTCCCGCGGGTCCTGTCACTAGTGTTAATGGAGAAAAGGTCTCCTGCCTCTCGACACCCCCTTACGAGGAAGTTGTAGACTGCGATGAGGTCTCCCCTCAGCCTCCTCTTCTCCAGGCTGAACAGGCCCAGTGACCTCAGCCGTTCCTCGTACGTCTTCCCCTCCAGGCCTTTCACCATCTTCGTAGCCCTCCTCTGGACACTTTCCAACAGTTTCATGTCCTTTTTAAACTGTGGTGCCCAGAACTGCACACAGTACTCGAGGTGAGGCCGCACCAGCGCAGAGTAGAGCAGGACAATCACCTCCCTTGACCTACTAGCGATGCCGTTCTTGATGCACCCCAGGATACGATTGGCCCTCCTGGCTGCCAGGGCACACTGCTGGCTCATATTCAACTTGCTGTCTATCACGACCCCCAGATCCCTCTCTTCTAGGCTGCTCTCCAGCGTCTCATCGCCCAGTCTGTACGTGCAGCCAGGGTTTCCCCGTCCCAGGTGCAGGACCCGGCACTTGCTCTTATTGAACTTCATGCGGTTGGTGATCGCCCAGCTCTCCAACCTGTCCAGATCCCTCTGCAAGGCCTTTACGCCCTCATTTGAGTCCACAACTCCTCCAAGTTTGGTGTCATCAGCAAACTTGCTCAAAATACCCTCTATTCCTACATCCAGATCATTTATAAAAATATTGAAAAGTACCGGCCCTAAAATGGAGCCTTGAGGGACCCCACTGGTGACCGCCCGCCAGCCTGACGCAGCTCCATTTACCATAACCCTTTGGGCCCTGCCCGTTAGCCAATTGCTCACCCATCGTATGATGTTTTTATTTAGCTGTATGGAATAAATATATAAATATATATATTTACCTGTTAATGTTTGTTTCTGTCTTTTTGCAAGCCTTGACAGAAAGTTGACTGTACAAGCCATTAATTTTAAGAACAATTTACTTCATCAGATTTATCCAGGATGAGAAAAAGAGTAATTTGTTATAAACTAAAAGTCAAGTACACTCTAAAACAAAATCAGCTACCTAGTAAAACAGAATGATATGAAATATAACTAGGTATTAAAGTGGAGAGCTGAAAGAAGGTAATTAGTTTTAAATATGGCACCAAATTAAGGAACAGTTGGTATTTGCAAAGAACAGATGTTAAAAATCATTATTGTAACCACTGGCAATATTGTATCTTATAATAAGCAATATATTAACACAAAATAGTGTGGGAGAAAAAGAAACCTATGGTGATAATACTCAGTTTTCAAAGCAAAAAAAGCTATCTTGATTAATGTTAACTGAGAAATTAAAATATAGTATATACCTTAAATCATCTTACAAATAAAGGTATGTTTTCTCATTAACTGAGAAAATAGAAATCTGCACCCTTTCATCAGAAAAGGAGCCCATGTGCTCCTATCAGTAAGAAAGTTCACCAAACCCTGAATTAAGTCTGAAACATAAAAGACCAATGAGAGTGAAGCCTTATTGAGTGCTAGGTGGAAATGAACTTCTCATATCTGCAGTGGAGCAAATAACAAATGTCATTATTGTGAAAATCACTATTACTATATAAGTTATACGCATATTTGAACAATGCAAAGGTACTACTCCCCAAAGGGAGATGTCACAGACTGCTGCTAGCCAACCAAGGAAAAGAACTACATTTCCTCATTTCCTATACCCTACTTTAAGCATATTGTTTCAGAATCAATGGGCCATTCAACTGAGTCAAAGGAACAATATGAAAACGTAAACCAGCTGACTGTCCAGCTCACAGTACAGTTAACTAAATGAAACGGGAAGAAATTATGTGCAAGAAAACAAATACACAAAGGAAGCCTCAAAAATAAATAAATAAATAAATAAATAAATAAATAAATAAATAAATAAATAAGTGGGGTGGGGTCTGTGGTGGTAGGGGGAGAAGCTGAAAGATAGAATACACCACCCTCAAATACACTGGGGTAAGTCCAAGGTGGTTTTTGTCCAAAGTGTTTTTTTGTTGTTGTTGTTTTGTTTTGTTTTGTTTTGTTTTGTTTTGTTTTGTTTTGATTGGTTGGTTGGTTAGTTTTGGGTTTGGTTTTGGTTTTCCTAGAGTTAAGAGCTATCAGAAGTTGTCCTACTCCATGACCATTGAGAAAGAACATCTAAAGAACTTCTGAGAATGGAGAATGATCTGCATAGATTCTTTCTTACCATGCTGCTGGTTTTTAATTTTGTTTTTGTTTGTTTGTCGTTGTTGTTTTTTTAACTTTTTTTTTTTTAATGATATCTTCAGGTAGTATATGTTTTTTGTTGATGCTAATATCAATAACTTAAATACACAGATTAGGAAGACAGATAAAAGGCCTGGGATTACAAATTGCAAAACTACAAGCTTCTCTTTAGAACAAAACCAGAATAAAACCTAAAGTTGAACTTTTCCCAGTTTACATGAACAACTTCACCTGATAGCACCATTGTGTTTTAGCCCATTTTTCTCAGGGTTTTAAAGTATTTTCTGCAGCCTGTACTTGTCTTGACAGTCCCAGCTTTGTTTTTTAATATTACTGCTTATTATATTTTATGTGTTCCTTTCTTACTTTCTGATAACAAAATTGAATTTTCAAGGATAAAAAAAGACAGGAGGAGAAAGATTACATAATGTAATTCATACAAAAGTGCTGTAAGTGGCTCATTTAGATATAGTTTTGACATATGGGCTAAATTAAGACTTTAAATAGTGTAATACATCTTTTAATGCAAAAGAAAGAGTATAAATGGGACTCACTTAATGAGCGGAAAATGTAAAAGACATACTGGAAAAGCTTTAAATTGCTTACTAAAATAAACCAGCAAAATTAATAGATAATGACTCTTGTAGCTCACTGTCATGTCCTCTTAACCACAACATCAATCAGAAAAACAAACAAACAAACAAAAAACTTGCTTACTCCCACTTATTTTAGTTATTTAAGTTGCATGGGTGAACACTCTGATGAGGATAATTGTCTTTTTAAATTGCCAGCAGATAAGTAAATAAAATAAAATAAAATAAAACAAAATAAAATAAAATAAAATAAAATAAAATAAAATAAAATAAAATAAAATAAAATAAAATAAAATAAAATAAAATAAAATAAAATAAAATAAAATAAAATAAAATAAAATAAATAAAATAAAAAAATGGTTTATTCTTCAACAACAAGGCATCTATCAAAAAACTCTTGAACCCTCAAGGTGAAGGGATGGATTCTGCAAATGGATGAGTGAAGTCAAAGCAGACAGCCCAGCCATGGGAGAGGGAAACAGGAAGGAAAGGAGCAAGTCTCTCTCATGATTCACCAGTACTGGTTTTCTTCCCTAGGGCCTAGAAGGATGGACAAAAGGCAGCAATATACAAAACTGTGTGTTTAGCTGAGGGCTTTATTTCCCTTTCTATAACCATTAATGCAACTGCATGTTACTGTCTTGTGAAATAGTCCACTTCTGCCTTCAATAATTTTATTTCATGCTCACGGAGGAAAAACTGATGAGGTGTTGTGATTATTTATATTATGTGTGAATGTTGTCTTTCTTAGAAACATCCCAAACTAAAGTATATTTCTTCTATACATGGTGTGAAAACTATACTTTATAGTTGCCATCTCATCCTTTATTAGCGAACCACCTTTTTATTTTCTCACATAAAAGCAGATGGTTTCTGGTGTAGACAAGTATGTAAAAGCAAAATAATAATTTACTTAACTCTTTGTTGGTTTTGACCTAATAGTAGAAAGACTTTTTCTTGCTGCAACATTTTTAATTTATTCTAAGGCAATCTAACCAAACCTTCATCCAAGGCCCTATGACTTTTAGCACCACCTTAGACTTAACAAACCTTTTAAGTATTATTATTTATTTTATCTGTTTTCTGCTGTACTACAGTTCTACTTGTTTGTTTTTTATGCTTTCATTCTTGACCACTGTCATATACATGGTACTTTCTGATCATTATTTCATATGTCATGTACTATAATACTGTTTTCAAGGTTGCTAAAATGCCCTACAGAGTAGTTTCTCTGTGTCTTCAGATGTTTCCAACCTTTTTTTCCCACATGAATTCTTTTTTAAATTTTGAAATGGTCAGGCACTGATATTTTAAAGAGAGACAGTAAAAGAAAATAATACATCAGATGAGGTAAAATACCCTAACTTCAGACTGAAAATTATGATCCAAAGGGTCCTTAGTTTACTATTTAGCAAATGATAGAGGAAGTCTCTATGGAGAAGAACTGTGGGCTCTAGCCTTCAATAAACTTCCAATGAAAACAACCACTGATATCTCCCTTCACATTGTAAGCACTATCATTTAGCTACGATGTGCATTGCTGTTGTTTTTAAATGATGGTGCAATCCTTCCACAACAATAGGTTTATAACTTCAGAGACATAAGTCTCTGCTGGTACTCCTGGATATAGTATTATATTGAAAAAGAACAAGCAGAAATTAAATTAGCTTTCAGAAACATACTTATTTGCCCATAGTCTTTCTATGTGTTGTGGTATCTATATCTATAGCTATAGCAATAGGTATATCATCTATCTGTACTTATACCTGTATTTTTTTTCCCCTGTACCTTTTTCTGCAGAGGGAATACTAAAGGACATTTAGGCATATTTGTTTTCTTCCATCTATACACATTCACAGGCTTGAAACTTTCCAGCTGTAGTCTATCATAACCTGTTTAATTGTGTTATCTTGTTTTGGTCACAGTTTAATAATTACATATATAAAGCAAAGATACCTTTCTCTGTTTGTTCTGGATGCTATATGCACCTAAATCATATAAAAAAAAAAATAGGTTTGGTCATTCACACAATCTCAGGGATAAACAGTGCAAAGATTTAGATATGAGTTGGCAGAGTGGTAAAGTATGATTGAGAGCAAACATTGAATTGAGGGTTTAGAATGCAGAAGTGATCTGTTTTAAATGAAATTAAAATATTACAATAAAGGAAACACTTCATGCAAATGAATAGAGATAGATAACAAACTTTACTTCTGAACGTTGTTAAACTGTCCAGGGAATAAGAACGTGTTATAATAGGGCAATCTTTCAAAAGAAATGATGAAGAGTTTATCATACAAAACATTTTGACAGACCTCCATAGTTATTATGGTATTTAATAAAGAAGCAGTTAATCATGATAGGGCAGTATATTAAAATATATGACAAAACTATATACACATATAGTTTTAAAATCTATATATAATGAAGGTGAAAATAAAAGATACACAAGAAATAACAGGGAAAAGTATTCACAGTGATCATTGTGGGTAGTACTAAAAAATAATTGGCCTCACCCTAAGGAAGAAAATATGAGATTAGATATCAGACAAAATATACATTTGTTTTTTTACCATCATGGAGAATAGTTAAGTGCTATTTCTTTAAAACAATAGGCATTGGAGTATAAGTGTTTTAGGTAGGTTGCAATTTGATGCAACAAGAAAAAGTCTGAGAGTGATAGAGGTCTAGATGTAAAATGGAAGCTGTGTTATACCATATGGCTTTTAGAACAGATTATTCAAACATCTGTCAGTGATGTTTTAAATTCATTTGACTCTGTCTTTGGGCAAAACAGTGATCTAATAACATGTTAAGGTCCATCCCAGTCTCATTTCCTATAATTACAGGACGCTGGGATATGAGGTCATCTTAACATCATATCTTTTAATATCAGAAGGTTGCCTAACCATTTATTTCAAAAATCAGTTTTCAAAAACATAATATTTGTCTCCAGCCAATATATCTACCTGTTATCTTATTGTCCACCACTTAGACATTTGAAGACTGATTTACACTAACTTCTTTCTTTCTTTCTTTCTTTCTTTCTTTCTTTCTTTCTTTCTTTCTTTCTTTCTTTCTTTCTTTCTTTCTTTCTTTCTTTCTTTTTCTTTTTCTTTCTTTCTTCTTTCTTTCTTTCTTTCTTTCTTTCTTTCTTTCTTTCTTTCTTTCTTTCTTTCTTTCTTTCTTTCTTTCTTTTCTTTCTTTCCATTTTACCCCATACTATCTCTTGATATTACGTAAAATCATATTTTAAGAAGTAATGCACCTCAGTGACATTTTGAAGTGGAGGATGGGTTTTTGAATTCTTAGCAGAGCAATACTTAAGAATGTTTTACAGATGTTGGAGTACTCTGTTTTTCATGTGGTAGTACGATAAGAAATGTGACGGGCAAGGAGAAAGAACCTTGAAGTGGTAAGAAACAAAAAATGGGGGGAAAGAAGTTGAGTGACCTTTCTCTGTCATATGTATGGCATAGTCCCAGATCAATGATCAGTTCTAGCAGGACACAGGCAATTGCCTGAGTGACCCCAACTTGCAGTTGCTGGTGGGTATCAGTTAGTGCTGTAAAGAAGAGCTGGACTGATAATAAATAGAAGGGAATGGAAGAGAGAAAAAACCAGAGGACAGTTCGATACAAGTTTCCAAAGAGTATATTTATTATTTGTTAACAGTATATTTGCTGAGTTTACTTTGTGTTTATATGTAATTTCATGACGGTCTCATGCTGAAAACTGTATTTTACACTTATGTATGGATTCCCATGTTTTCTGAATTGTAATAAAAAGAATGACTATGATGAAAGAATGGCTGAATTCAGCACTTATGTGTCTAACACATAAGTCAAGCAAAAAAATAAAATTAAAAAGAAAAAATAATAATAGCTGAGCAATGCACAGCAATGATATGCAAAGAAAAGGAATCTTGCTTTGCTAATTGACTAAATATCATATCATATACAAGATGAAAAAGCCAACCTATTGTATTATGTGGTTGAGATGTTATGTTTCTTTTGAGCTCCAAATTTCAGGGAGAGGAGTGAATTATTAACTTTGTCCTGAGTTCCTTCATTGTTCAATCTATCAGCTGAGGTTTTGATCCAAACCAGAAACCTTGTAATTGACATACATTTATCTTCTTCCCATTTTAAAGCCAAAATGGCAACCAAAAATATCTCAAGACATGAATATTTTATTGCATCTTCTGTGCAAATCGAAAGGAAACACAAAATGGGTGATTTCACTTAATGAAACGTTTTGTGATGATAAAGTGTTACAAAGATATAGATATAAAGATATAAATTTAGTTATAAAAATATAAAGATAAATAAAAAGATAAGCCATAAAGGTGAAAAACAGACTCCACATTTTTTCTGTAATGGAAAATTTACTTCTCCCGTGTTTACCTATATGAAGTCTCATGGTGCAAATCTGTAGAATAGTCACTGAAAAAACAGATTCTGTAAAACTGTTTATACAGAGATGGGTTCTAAAGTTAAGATTCCAAATTCCTCTTTATTTTCAGTCCTCTTAAACTTTAATTTCAAATGTCTGTCTTGTTTTTCAGTATCTTGAAAATGATGAATGGTATATATTATTTGAAAATAAAGAAAAAATTCCTACTTGAACACCTTACATTGAAAAAAATGCTTATATATGTATTTCTGCTTACTGGATATAATCATAAGACACTGTATATCCTTGTTGGGTTTCTTTTTGTTGTTGTTGTTTGGGATTGCTAAGTCACTATCCATCATAATATGAGAAGCTGAGGCAGTGTTGTGAAGTTCACACTGGGGGAAACATCACGCCCATTTTTAAAAAGGGAAATAAAGGAAGACCCCAGGAAACTACAGGCGTCTCAGTCTCACTGCCTGTCAGTCTCACCTATGTGCCTGGCAAGATCATGGAGTGGATCCTCCTGAAAACTTTGCTAATGCACATGGAAAATAACGAGGTGATTGGGACAGCCAACACGGTTTCACTAAGGGTAGATCATGCCGGAGAGATCTGGAATGATGCTTTCAGGTCTGGTGCCCCCAGCACAAGAAGGATGTGAAAGTGTTAGAACAAGTCCAGAGAAGAGCCATGAAGATGATTAGAGATCTGGAGCACCTCTCCTATACAGACAGGCATAGGAGTTGGTGTTGTTTAGCCTCGAGCAGAGAAGGATCTGGGGAGATCTTATAGTGGCTTTCCAATACATGTGAGAGGTGTCCGTGCCCATGGCAGGGAAGTTTGAATTAGATGGTCTTTAAGGTCTCTTCCAACCCAAACCATACTAGGATCTTGTGCTTCTATGAAACAAGCAAATACAAGTCAGTGTGAACAAGGACTATAATTCAGTTCTAAAATGTTCTTATTGATGATTTGTACATTATATCTATGACTGTCACTGGCTCTTCTCTCTAGAGGTTATTCCTTCTTTTTCTGTTCTCAGTGGATACAGGAAGCCCCATGTAGCACTGGGAGATTATGCCCTCTGCTGAGCTGCATCTCCCCTGTAGGATGCTGAATAGTGCATCTGGGGCAGCTGGGGGTAAAGATCATAATCTATGTTCTCACTGGGTTGCCAAGGGTACTCAAATTCACACCAAATAGACAAGGACTTTGAATGCTTTTCCTATTTTTCTTTAAATGACTCTGCTTGTGAGTACTAGTACTTACAACAGTATCCACTGCATTCAGTGTTGTAGCATAGCAATATTTAGACTTACATAAATAAGAGTTATGGAAATAAAGTAGCTGTCGAGACCTTGGAAATGTATGTGGATACATACACATGTAGATTCTCATGTACATACACATATGCACACCTATTCCCATCTATAATTCAACCCTATTCCCAACCTATTACTCCTTCCAGAAAACAGGAAACATGAATTTCATGCAGATTTCAGATTTTGACCAAACATCTATTAGCCAAAAGCATGATTTAAAGTCTAAGACACATGAATCATGTGGAATTTGACTGCTTTTATCATGAATGTGAACTGTTGTGCAAGCAGGCATATGGCTGTATCCACTTTGATTCATTGACATTTTTAAAGATGTAAACCTATTTTTCCAAGACAAAAGACAAACAAAGTGACAAATGTAATAAACCTAAGCACTTATTTTAGGAAAAAATGAAATGGTTTCAGTATTTTGCTGAAGAAGTAAAAACCCCATAAGACACAGCTTTCACCTCCCCTAAAAGTTAGACTTGAAAGACCAAAAAAAAACAAAACAAAAAAAAAAAAAAACGCTTTTTGACTTTTTGGCTAAAAATGGTGCAAGGAAGGAGGATAAGGCCAGCATACTAGGGTGAAGGTTCATTCCACACACACCCCTAACTATCATTGTTTTCCTCCACCCCCCAAGAAATACCCAGCAAACAGCGGCAGATGTCACCCTGACAGGGAAAGTGGCAAGTGGCCATCTCAGCTGTTTGTAACTTCTTTCACAAGAGTCAAGCTGCTTTTTCCACTCCATTCAGCATGTTTGTGAGTGCTTGATTTGTTCAGAAAACAAAAAAGGGCAAGAGCTCCAGAATTCAATAGAAGGTCAGAATGGCAATCTCTTTTGCCGGGTCAGGCTTCCTTTTATACCATGACATCTGGTGCCATTACCAGAACAAATTAGAGCAATTCAAACCACCAGCAGGGGAAAGAAGGCTTTCTGTTTTTCATGTGGCAGAGCTACAGATTTGAGGGCAGGCTCTGGGGCTCCCACCGACTCAGCATAGCAAGAGATTTGGACAATTTTTTTACAGATTCTGACTGCAACGAATGTAATCAGTGATTAAATTAAAGACATCCATCCTTCAGTACAGCCTCCACAAAAGGAAAAAAGAAATAATTACACTGATGAGCTTGCATTTCATTTTCAGACTGTTAAAGCACAAAGCATTACCATCTCAGAGGAGTGTCCTTCAGAATGCATAGCATGGCTCCCCTTCCCCCATCTGGCATTTTAAAATCTGTGTCTAATGGAATTATCTTTTATTCTGTATTCCAAGAAATAATAATGCTTATGTTGCTTACAGATGTGTAGCCTCTTTAGTCTATCTGCTACATTAATTGTTACTGATATTAAATATTTTTGAATATCTGTTCATTTTGATCTATATTGCTCATATTCTTCTTCATCTCCTCTTATACTTTAATACCAAATTCTTTCTACTGCCTACAGACAGGAGAGTTCCGCAGTTAACACATCTTCTAGGTACATTAGCTGTGGGCAAAAATGGGCCTTAAATGTGTAATCTCTACTTGTTAGTGGGACTCTGTTCAACAGCAAAACAATTTATTTTGTCAAATTGGACTGAATCTCACTTTCAGGGGACTTCTGCAGCTTTTATGGTTAAAATCTTTCCTCTATAAGAATTCAATTTTCATTTTGATTATATAGGCTTGCTTTACAAAACATACCTTGCTGTGATCTATCATTCAAGCAGGAAAATGGGTCTTGATGAGGTTGAGAAAATGTGTATGTGCAATACCAGGATCTCTGCTCCATTAATAAGGAATATCAATGTCTTAGTATCTCAGACATTATGCATAATTAACTATTAACTCAGCACTTATACAAATATCCTGATCAGGAATAAAACTCATGTTCAGCATGAGACCTTATGCTGAGGCATGGCTCTGACCCCTTGCTTTTGTACTGATGGCCACTTTCACTTGTACTACTGTTATATGGACTTTGAATCCATTGCACATTTTCCCTCAAACCGCAGATCATTTAACCGACTGTATCACTGCTGTACACTTACATATGCATAGATTTATGTACACTTGCATATATTTATGATAGAAAAATATGTCATTGAAAATAGATCTTTAAGAATACCATGATCTTTAAGAATACCAAGAATACCAATAGATCCTAAGAATACCCTTTAGACAGAGATAAGACATTTATTCATGGTTTTATATGGAAGAACTGCACTCAGTACGTACTAAGGATTGAAGTATTTAAGCATTGAATTCCAGTGACACTGTAAAATTAATCCATAACTAATAAAAGAGTAACTGTCTTGACTCTGCCAATAAATAGCAACTTCTGTAATTTTTGCATTTTTTTTTATATCCTCATTGCAATTTATAGTTTTCCAGAACTGTGATCTCATGAAAATAACATGTTACTAACATAGTTCATAGGGGCATGGTGCAAAGTTTCCACCCTCTGTGTACTAGCTCTTATCTGCTAGTGTTTACTCAATTACATCATCCACAGTCAGACATGATATTGTTTTGCCAACACGACCCTTGATACTCAAGGACATCTATCTTCAAAGAGATCAATAGCATTTTCAAAATCTTTTGGGTTACTAGTAAATGTGTCCCCATCACCTAGATTGTTCAAAAAATAAAATAATAATAATAATATTTTAATAATATAAAATTTTCCCCCTGTACTCAGCTCTGGTGAGGCCGCACCTTGAGTACTGTGTTCAGTTTTGGGCCCCTCGCTACAAGAAGGACATGGAGGTGCTCGAGCGGGTGCAGAGAAGGGCGATGAAGCTGGTGAGGGGCCTGGAGAACAAGTACTATGAGGAGCGGCTGAGGGAGCTGGGCTTGTTCAGCCTGGAGAAGAGGAGGCTCAGGGGCGACCTTATCGCTCTCTATGGGTACCTCAAGGGAGGCTGTAGCGAGGTGGGGGTTGGCCTGTTCTCCCACGTGCCTGGTGACAGGACGAGGGGGAATGGGCTTAAGTTGAGCCAGGGGAGTTTTAGGTTAGATGTTAGGAAGAACTTCTTCACTGAAAGGGTTGTGAGGCACTGGAACAGGCTGCCCAGGGAAGTGGTGGAGTCACCATCCCTGGAAGTCTTCAAAAGACGTTTAGATGTAGAGCTTAGGGAAATGGTTTAGTGGGGACTGTTAGCGTTAGGTCAGAGGTTGGACTCGATGATCTTGAGGTCTCTTCCAACCTAGAAAATTCTGTGATTCTGTGATTCTGTAATAATAAAAAATCTTTCAGCATTGGTTATCCAGAAGACATAAATGCTCCTTTACGATGGAGGCCTCACTATGGAGAGATTATTGCTTCTATAACCCATAATTTGTAACTAATTGTTGTTGTTCTGTTTTGTTTATTTATTTTTATGGAGGCTGGCATAATTTCTAGAAAGATAAATGCAATCCTGTCCTGGTGGAATTTAATTGTAAATTCACTCACTTTATAGCAGAATTCTAGGTTCTGATCCATAAGACTTCAAGAGCTGATATTTGAGACCTAATTAACAGAGATTGCTTCTGTTTTGTTATTTGTTTAAAAAGAATAATACAACAAACAAATAAGCAAAAAGGAGCAAAGTTAAACACTGCTTCAGGATTCATGTCAGGATAGTATCTTGCCAGAATAAGTCACACAAAGCATGCACTTGCAAATCCAGAGGTCAAATCTGAATTTACCCAGGTATGATCTTTTTACCCATTCATCCAATGAAAACAGTCATACCATCAGAAGTAATTTACAAGCCCAAATACGGCTGCATTCAGCCATTGCCAACACAAGGGTTTAGTATGATGACCCATCTCAATTGTCATCATCATATTTATTTATTTATTTATTTATTTATTTATTTATTTATTTATTTATTTTCAGAATTTGGCAGGCACATTAAAAGTGTCCTTTTAATGTATTTTAAAAGGACACTATGGCTTCAGCTTGGTAAAACTTTTACCATGTTGAGGAGATTACATTATAGTTAGTACAAGATTTACCATAACACGTCTATAATAACCAAAAGGCTTAATTTCATATGATACTTAAAAGTAAATGCTATGACTTCTAATGGTCAACTCAGTCTAAGAAAAGCCATCTTAACACAGTGCATATTCATTTATTAACACATATCTTACCTCACTGAAAGTACTTGTAAACTCAGTTTAGGATAAATGTCAACAGAAATATAAGCAGGGTTTTAAGAGAGTTGCGTTTCACAGAGCATATTTTTACCTAGGGGCATCTACTTGATTCCTGGAAATAACTAATGTCAGAGGGTCCTGAAGAGAGGAGAAAAACTACCTAGGGTTTTCTTCACGATAAATCATTACATGACTTTTGACAGTAACAACTTATTTGGAGAAAAGATGTTTTAGGATACTTGTTTTGCATATTTATTTCACATTACAAAAGACAGTGATTTTACAAAGAACCTTACCACTTCCTGAACATGCTGACAGAATGTGAATCATATTCAAGGTTGATAACACACTTATCTGTTAAAGACGCATGTCAACCAAGATAGCATTTTTATTTAGCTCTCCTCCTAGCTATTCCCCTTTAAACAGACGCCTTTTAAATGCTCTGTAATTAATGTGAAACTGGTCTGGTTACGGCAGAGAAAGAGATTGTAACATGATTGATATCATCACCCTCTTTTCTACGGAGCTGAATCAAATTACCTATGAAGAGTACTTTCTACTCTCTCTTTTTTTTCCCACCTTGAGATATGAAGACAGTGAGCAGAAACTATAATGTGGACCTAAAACAAAATGTCCTGACCATATGCAAGACTGGCAACCTGAGTAGTTATTACGACCAGTGAATCTGACATGCAGTTCAGTAACTGAAACACACTGAAATGCTGATATTCAAATGCAAGAATTGAAATGAATGATTTAATTTAATAAAATAAAATGATTTTGAATGAACTTTTATATTAATCTTCTACTCATTCTTACTGCAATAGTATAATGTAGATTTTACTGAGACATTGGATCAAAATACATTTTTAGACATATAAGTGCTTTCATTATTAGATATAATAGCTAGATATAAGCTAGATATACTTCTAAAAGTGTTTTCCAAGTTCTTGTTGCCATTACTTACTCAGAGTGCATTTGTTCTCTCATTGAAAACCAAAGCTATGTGCCTTCACATATGGAAATGTTTTTCTTATTCACTAGAGTGGATAGCTAGGGTTAATGTAGAGGTAAAGGCAAAGGCTTGCAGAAAGGCAAGGTGGAAAAGTCTCAGCTCGTCTGCTCAGGGGCAGGTCACTGCTCTACAGATTAGAAATAACTCTACTCTCATCCTCAGGACTAGGAGAGCAAAGTCTCTAGAACCTGCCTGAATGGGATATTTTTTTCTACAGATTTGATGTAGACAATTACAATAAGAGTTACTAAGCTGACTTTCACAGAGAAGAAAAAAATATATTAAACTGTAGTTCTTTGTTCTGCATGTGTAAAGTAGCAGTCATAGACTGTCCTCACAACAGTAGTCTGGCACAAAAACAGCCTAGTTTTGCAGTAGGCTTACAGCCAAACATTTTGAGCAGGCTAACAATAGAAAATGATTTCACAGGCAGAGGGTCTGCCCTGAGCTCACCCAGAGGCTTGAAGTCATTCACGCAAGCTCTCTCTTCCACTTGGTCCTTTCCCCCTTGTGCCCTTCACTGACATCCAGAACACAAATCTTCTAGACAAAATCTGATGCTTATATGAAGCTATGACTTGCCTGCAGCTGACAGATTTTGAGTGTCTTTAAGTACTTATCCAAAACCTCACAATCAAAATTGGCATTTTGAGACCTGATGTAATCAACACACTGTGCATTTTCTAAATTTTCCAAAAAGAAATGTTAACTTCCTCAAACGGACAAATTAATTTTATGTGCTCAAAGGCATACTAAATGTTAATGAGATTTAGACTTTGCATTTCAGGTGAATACAGTGGAAGTGCTTGGTGCTATAACGAACTCCCCTAAAGTTTTAGTTCTCACCTGACAACACAAAAAGATGAAAGCAGTGATCAGATAGTATTTATTTCTCAGACCTGACCTGTGGGGTGTTACTGAAAGAGGCTTTCTTTCCTTCCTCCAAGAAAAATAATATGAAAATTAAAATTTCCCAGCTGTTAAAGCACTAGTCAAGGAAACCAGCACTTTATGTTCAAATGAGTATGTATTGAATGTATATTCAATACCTGATAGAAACTGTCTCCATGTGTCACATGAACCTTCTTTCACCTCTCCCTAATACTGTGGGAACTGTGTACTGCCCAGCTAAAGTCATGGCCTCAAGGGAAAATTCTCATTGATTTCTTTGTGATACAGCCAGCTACTCACTATGCCTGATGTGTTCAGATCTCTCAAGTATAAGGAGAACCTTTTCCCATCAAACAAACAAACAAACAAAAAAAAAAAGCAGGCAATGAAATAGTTTTTCAAGATTAGCTATAAAATCCAAGAGGAACCTAATAAACATTTTCATGAAATCTGTTTGTGTTCTTGTTTTTCCTCTCTTCTCCTCTTTTTTTTTTTTTTTTTTTTTTTTTTCCTCTCTTCTTTTTTATAGTATCTCTTTAGCTTCATCTCACTGAGATCTTAATTTTAAGGAGAAGAAATGGATAGGTGGTCTGGTGAATATAACTTGCTTTTCATCCCACAAGCTTTCTTCTTTTTTAAATTATCCATCATTGTTTTTGCATATTCACATTTCTTTTTACACAGCTAATTTATAAGCATTTATAAGATACTCCTCAGATGTTATTTATAGCAACAGTTCATGTTAAGAATGACTGTGAAACAAAAAGTTTCTGTTTTTCAGAAATTACTTGGTCTGCTGGCTATTTTCCACTGAATTTGGAACACCTAAATGCAGCTTAAGATACGCTGTCCCAGTATCCTCACTCATATTGAACACAATCAGAAAGGATCTGTGATGAACATATAGAGTGGAAGGTTCCAGCTGTGATAACTAGCTTTATGGACTGAGAGACATCACTGAAAGATGTGTAATCAGACCTGTGGTATAATTTGGAGAAAAATATTAAATTCCAAGGAAGGTGAGAAAGAAAAGGAAAAGAATAAGAGAGATATGTGGATGTTCCTTTTTACACCTGTATCATAAATATGTTGAAAAAAAATAGAGAATGCTTATGTTTTATTTCTATTTACAAAGATAATATAAACTTGATTTGAATATACTTTATCTGAAAGTCTTGTTTAAAATAGATTAGATTCTCAGTTATAGATGTGATAAACTAGGCAAAAGAATGAAAAATATGCCATAGATCTAATTAGGCACCCTTTCTTCAACACCGCAGAACTGCCGTGAGAGGTTTTATAGACTTTCAACCCCATAAAATGAGAGTTTTCTGGTGCAGCATATGAATATGTTCTTTACCTGCCTCAGGTGCATAAGATGTGAGCTTCCACCAGCAATTTTTATAGTCCTGTCACAGCAAAGTGTCCAGGTCCACCATGTCTTGGAAATAAAGTACCTTCCCCAGGCATATCCAGCAGCTCTGGCTGAAGATGATTTTTTTTCAGATTTATATTTCATTACTTCAGGAGCATGTGGCAGATACTATACATATTATACACTTTGCTCATACTTAAAAGCAAATCGCTGTCAGACTACTTGAGAAGTAGCTGACAAAAACAATAAGTAACAAAACACACTTTCCTGCCTTAGTGATCTCATTGCTCTGAGGTACTCTGGGATACTTCTGGTAGCATATTCTGATGTATCCTCTGCATTTCAAGGGTTCTTTAAAATCAAATATTTGTTTTACTTGTACCCTCTCTCTTGTTATGACTGGTCCAGTAGTTAAAGAAGAGTAACATTCTACCTCCTCTCTGCCTCAATACCAGAATTTCCCAAATGCACAAAATCAATCATGTTCCTCTCCTTCATAAAGCTTGCTTTGTGTTTTTGTGAGTTTTCCACTTTTTATCTTGTTCCTACAGTAATATGCATTTTTGCCATTCTGTGTCTTATAAATGTTCAGTTCTCAAGTTGTAGCCCTATAAAAAGTATATTTCCTCTAAGACAGATATTGGAATAATCTCTTTGAGAGCAAACTGATCCCCAAGGGCATTACCATTGCCTGTGGAAAACATAGGCATGTTGACCTTTTTGTTCTTTGTCCAAGAAAGATTTGTTTCAGCTCCTCTGTGCCAACAGGGGCTTCCACATTTGCTGAAACATTCAATGATGTATCATAAAATCCACCATCTGGAAGAGGAAACTTTATGCTAGAAATCAGACTAATTTTTTACACTGACAATAATTAAACACAGAAATCCTATAATCAATGCTCTGTTGAACTCTGTCTCTGCAAGTCTAAATTAAGTCTAAGAAACTTTCTACAAGAAACCCTATAAATCCACTAGATGCTATCTGTGCTCACATATAACCATAGTAGGTGACAATGTAAAGCTTTAAGATAAATATAAAAAGTATGGGATAAAATGTGTCACCTCTGCAATTCAAAAGATTATATTAAGTGACCAAAACAGCTCTCCAAATGCTGGAAATTGATGACAGAATACAAGCCTTGCCATCTCTTTTTAACCTGATCAGTTCTACCTTTGATGAAAACTGTAAAAGGGACTGCAAAAAAGGCCATGCACAATATTAAAAAAAAAAATAAAAAAAAAAAAAATAAAGCTTTATTTGGATAGAATCCAAGCTGCTACTGAGATTGACCTTAAAGTAGCATTGAAGCAAGAGTAATAACTTCAATGCTGAGATATCATTACTGAAAATATGGTATATGTAAGAAGGATTTTAAATTCATTTTAAAATTCATCCAGCTTTCTTTCCAATATTGATTTTAAGCTTGTTCCTTTTTTTTATTTATATAAATCTATTTTAGTCCTGACTGACTTTTTAAGTTCCTGAATAGCTATTTCTTCCTTCAGGAAGACATAACAGTCTCCGATGTGTGTATGTGTGAGTCTGCTTGTGCCTAACAGAAGTCTCATGAAAGAAAAACTAGCAATTAAATTACAGATAATACTACAAAGGGCTTTTTCCTTGTCCTTTATAAAATAAAAATTTTATGCTAGAGAAAATACATTAGAAGAAAAGATCACTGTACTCAGATGTACTCAAGTCCTCCATCACTGGTTTTCCTGGTCATTTTGGCAAAGTTGAGGGAACTTGTAAACTGACTTTTCTCTATACAAGGGATAGAGGATCCCATGAGAAGGACTCCAAACAATCATTTAACTTCAGAAAATATATTGGGAACACAAATCTCCCTAAACACAAGGAAAACAATTGTTAAAATGAATGTTTCTCTTCAGGTGAGTCAAATAAGAAATGATGGGATGTTCCTAATCTATATGATACAAATGGTTAATCCTTAGGAACAACATGGCAACTGGCAAATCAGTATCAAAATTTTGGAGAAATTCCATTTAGAAAGTGGAATGTAGATGGTTTGAAGTCTAATTCTTTATTCTGAGATTGTTGCCTGTTGCTCAGATGCTCGTGCTTCAACAGAAATTCCGAACCCTGAACTCTAGTAATAACACAAAGTATATTAGGACAATACCGTACTCTCATGAGTTTTAAAACTGCAAGATATACCTATGCTGAGTTAGTATTATTATCAAGATTAAACAAGTAAAAGGGAAAAATCAGAGAGCAGTAGATGCAGTGCTGTTGAAGGAGAATGCAAATCTGCTTCTTATATTACTAATTTATTTTGTATTCATGATTTAGAATTTATGGATAAGTATTTTTGTCACATCATCCATCACAGACTGTCACTAGAGAGGTGGAAGATAGAAAAATTAAAAACCTGCTTTTTACTGTAAACTGAAGAGCATGAACAACATTCATCAAAGACAGACGGATAGAAGATACAGAAGTGCTAACCAGAGCCAAGAGATCTGTGTTGATTTTCTTTCAAATATTTATAAAAATGCTCTCAATGCAGATTTATTTTCTTTTGTTCAGTATTTATTTTTATTTCTTTTGCTATGGATGGGAAACTGATAAATTAATTATAAAGGTTTGTAATTTTACTTTTGCTTTTATAAATACATTTACATCTAGTGCTGAAATGTTATTTTTTAACTTTGAATTAGCAGAAATGCATCCTATACCAGCTTTTAAGAAAGATGATCTTTCTTTTTCATTGCTGAGAAAGTCATAAGCCAAGGAATCTATTATTAGTGGAGGACAGATACTGCATAAGGGAACAGATACAAAGCTAGTTGCTGCCAGTGGAAGTCTTTTCATTGATTCAGTAAGCTTTAGATCATGCTAGAGATCAACTCCTGTGTACCCTTAAACCATAAATATCTGAGCTTTTACTTACAAAGAAATACAGCAATTTACTTTTTAAGACATAGTCTGAACACCAGTCTGTTTCCTAATTAGATAATACATCCATACCTGCAGATTATACAGTGTCAAAATATACACCAGAATCTGTGCTTGTCTTTATAATTGCAAGATGTAACATTTATGACAGCCATGCTACAGGGCCTTAGACAGCAAGTGCAAGGAAGTGGTAAGATTATGAAGACTGTATTCTGACACATAATGCACAGTGGGAAACCTCTAACAAAGGCAACCCAGGTGTGAACAAAACAAAATTCAAAGGGTCTTACTGAGAGGCAACTCAAGTAGTTCTACCCATCAATTGCACCAAAAAGGCTGAAGAGAATGGTTAGGACCTGTTTTGGCTGCAGGGGAAAGAAAAGAGAAGTGTTTTTAAGGAACTTCATGACTAAATTAGAAAAGAAAGGCAGTTAGGAATTTTGGGGAAGGTGAGTTAAAATCAAAAAGTAAATCACATGTTTAGCACATGTGGATGTTAATGAAAGGGAAGGGGATTACCTAAAAACAAAAAATAATAAACACATCAGGAAAGGATATTCTGTAGTCTAGAGCAATGTAATGTACCCACCACGGGGGAAATATATATATATATATATATATATATATATATATATATATACATATATATATAAAATCCATACAAAATAATACATTTAGAATTAGTTTTCACCCAGCAGGAAAAAAGATCCATGTATCAGCACAAGCAGCATGTTGAACTTGGCTTCTCAAAGCAAAGTGGTCAAAAAAAGCTAATGTGTTTTCTACAACATTACAAGGGAGTATAAAATGATATAAGGAAATGTGTTAGCATAAATTGACCCTTATTTTCGGTACAGAGCTGATTTGCACAGCATTATCCCAGGTTTGTGTCAGCAATGCTCCACTGAAATCCTGTACTATCACAGTGTACAGATAGCCAACCTACTGCATTACGTTTTGTTTGCAGCAAAAGAGTTCATCTCTCAGCAAAAGCATGTTGGTTGCTGGCATAGCATTCCCAGACTCTTACCTCTGCAATTCTCTATTCTGCAAGGTCAAGAATAATCTATTTTGCTTCTTCATACACTACAAAATATGGACTCTGTGGGAAATTTCAAGATCCCAGATTCTCTATTGGGCCCTCAAGGCTGTAGTAGAATTAATACTCATGTATTAATTCCATTTAACTTTGAACACCTGATTTAGGAGTTGGCAGGCTCTTAGGTTCCTTGTTGAGTGTTGAATTATCTTCTGACAGGTGAACATACCTAGAGACAAGGCCCTGTTTCAGGTGCTTAAGCAAGACGTATAAGTTAGACCTTGAGTTAGGTCTGTATGTGGTAGTGCCACATCGAATTTCCCTGTTTACTTTCCCAGACTATCATAGCTACAGCAGCACAACTCCTTGTTGTGCAGCTATGCAAGAAACTGAGATGAGTTAATAGCTTGCTACCTCCAAAAGGGAGAAGGCAATATCTTACTCCCCAGCTTCAGCTGCTTCCACATTTTGGATGAGCTGTGCAGCTCATCCAAACCTTGAACAATCCATTCTTGTCTGTGCAATAGACCAATTCAATTAATTAAAAAAAAAAAAAAAAGGTTGGACTAGATGAGCTTAGAACCTGAATGATTCTATGTGGTTCTACGATTCTATGAAAAGCAAATCATTTTCTGTTGTTACAGCAAAATGAATGTGTTTATCTTACCCTTTCTTTCACAGACTGACAGGCATTTAACTGCAAGAACAGACATGTCAGAGGGGACATGGGAGAAGAGGTGGGACTGCAGAGAGAGGAAAACTAGTATGAATTGTGGATGACGGAGTTGAAGGGGAGAGCAAGGGAAGAATAAGAGGGATATGCCTCACATCACAGAATCACAGAATCACAGAATTTCTAGGTTGGAAGAGACCTCAAGATCATCGAGTTCAACCTCTCACCTAACACTAACAAGTCCTCCACTAAACCAGATCACTAAGTTCAACATCTAAACATCTTTTAAAGACCTCCAGGGATGGTGACTCCACCACTTCCGTGGGCATCGGTTGTTAGACATGTTCCAATGTCTAACAACCTTTTCGGTAAAGAAGTTCTTCCTAATTCCCAACCTAAAACACCCCTGGCACAACTTTAGCCCATTCCCCCTCATCCTGTCACCAGGCACATGGGAAAATAGACCAACCCCCACCTCACTACAGCCTCCTTTAATGTACTTATAAAGAGCAATAAGGTCATCCCTGAGCCTCCTTTTCTCCAGGCTGAACAAACCCAGCTCCCTCAGATGCTCCTCGTAGGACTTGTTCTCCAGACCCCTCACCAGCTTCATCGCACTTCTCTGGACTCGCTGCACCCTTGCAGCAGCAGAGAGCAGTTAAAATGTATCTGTTGTCTCATAAAGCTGCATCCCTAGAAGGGATTAACTCTTTTTAGATGTCAAAGCCAATGACTGTTTTCTCTCATTTTCTTTTTTTTTCTTTTTTTTCTTTTTTTTTTCTTTTTTTTTTTTTGTGAGGTAATTTTGTTTTGGTTAAATACAGTTACCACATCAGATTTGATATTTAAGTTCTATTTCCCAGTTTTTAAAACACTTATTTAACAACAGAAGGAAGTCTGAATGATGCTTATGTTTAATTACTAACTCCAAATAGCAACACTTAAATATTTTCAAAGCCTCCACAAATTAATTGTCTTTGCTAGTTTTCTTGAAAAAAAAAAAAAAAAAAAAAAAAAAAGATTTAATTTATTTGTGTTACCAGGGTTAGAGACCTCAGAGTGTAATTAAAATACACTCCTAACCCTATGAGACCAGCACAGGTAGCCTATTGCAAACATATTTAAATAAAATAGTAATAAAAAAGGAAAAAAAAATATATATTTTTTTTCTTCCTAAACACACTTCCCTTCCCTGTATGATATTTGCTTTGTTCATTTCCCCTGTGACTCTAAAAGCTAACCGGAAAGAAATTGAGGGCTTTTCTTCCCCCTTCCCCAAACTGTAAACCCAAGCTTTGATCTCAGCATATTTACAGCCAGAGATATCACAGTCATTAGCATCAATTAGATCCTTCAGGTGGAGCTCGCTGTACCATGCAATGTTCTGGGTTCAAAATTAAGAACTCAGTTGTGTGCTGCTATTGCAATCATTCAGTGACTTTGGAAAGGAGTTGGCTTAAGCATGGAAAGCTTTAGTTAACATCACAGTGAAAAGAAATCAAAAGTTAAGATAGGTAGAGGACTAATGTTGAAACTGTCCTCAATTGTGAGAGCTGCTGTGGGCATCAGCAGGACATTGCAATAGCCAGTAATCACTACATACCTTCAACAATGTTCCTTAATCCTGAACAAAGTCTAATTCCAGAAGAAACTTGTCTTTGCAAATGCAAAGTCACTTTGATGAAGTTCCTAAACAATGTTAGTTCTAATGATAGTTTTTCTAATGCTTCCTTTGAAATGAGCTGTTACAACCACTGCAGCAGTTTTACATGTATTGTGGAAGAGATACTAGACTTTATAAGTATCTTGTGATCTAAGTTAGACATGGGTCGATAAACTGCAAATTAAAATGTTTCAAAATGTTGGAGACAAGTGGAATTTTTAGTCAAACAAAATTAAGTTTCTACTAAATTGCTAGTATATTTAAAGCATGTTTTATTCTGCAAAGTCCTTTCAAAAACTAATATATAATACAGACATAATACTAATACAGACAGTAATCTCTTTCCTATTACTTCCTTCTGTTGCATAAATTGAAGGATAAAATCTGTATACAATGGAAAGTGGATACCAGGCAGTTCATTGTTTATGGTTTTAACTGATTTAGTTATGCAGTTAGAAAAGTAGGTCTATGGGATCTACTACCTAGCTGAGAAAACACATTCCTGCTGTGAAATATTGTTATGAATATTTGATAAAAATATAAAATGTGCCTGCATGTCTACAGACCGTTCTTCCAATTTCAAGAGGTGAATCAAAATCTAGCTTTCTGGCTTTTGAAAGGAACTGAGACACGTTGGTGACAGATTTTGAATCTGAACATTTTCTACCATTAAGGATCTAGGAGTAAATTGAAAGTTGGAGCATGACTCATATAAAAGATAATAAAACCATAGAATGAGATACAAGGAAATGAGAATAAAGGAAAGTATAAATGAGTTCAAGAGATTGCTAGGATACAATTGTTTCTCAACAAGGGAAAGATTGATGGATATGATGAAAAGGGGAGAAGTTGAAATGTGGGAATAAGATAAACCTAGAAAAAAAATACACATGCTGAGCTGCTTGAGCACTTTATATTTCAAAAGTGTCTCATGTTCACTAACCTCTGATAGAATATCAGTTTGATTTGATCTTACTGCAGGGTACACTGTGACAGACTTTTGCCAGATCTGCCCATTGCTTCACTGAGAGCTGTTGGCTAGAAAGTGCAATGCTGTCTTTAATTATTTCCCTTTAAATATGATACCTATTGTGTGAATTGCGTATTATTTTTATATAACACTCTTGAGCCTTAGAGAAAGCCACATGTGACCAAATTTAGCTGAGGCAGTCCTAGGTTTTTGTATGCCATTTCAGGGGATATTTTCTCTTTTACTTTTTACAGGACACTTCATGTGGCTTGTCATTTGGGCAGTCAAATTGTCTATGATGTTGCAACCTGTTTGTTCAAGTCATATCATCACCCTGATAAAACTGTTTCTCAGCTAATATTCTCTATCTGTTTGTAGATGTGACATCTGTTCTTCAATTAGTTCAATGAGTTGGCAACTTGGCCTGAAAATACTAAACAAAATAAGAAAAAATGATGCAAAACACTTCTTGCTGCCCACTGAGAATAGGTGAATGGTGCAAGTGTACACAATTTGCTCTTTTTCTTCTCACTTCCTTCCCTTCCTGAAAGGCAACAAGCACAGGTAGATCCTCCATCTTCATTCAATAGGGTCCACTCTAAGTAAGTGTTTTCTACTCTGGTGGGAGCAAAGAGAGTTCAGAATTTCTATATCAAGCTATGAAGTTAGTAATCTTAATATATAATGCTAAAAAGCACAGTTTTGCTTTTGCTTTTTGAAATATAATTTGTTTCCTAAGGTTACTTTCCCGTAGTTTTCAACTAGAGAAGCAGCAGACCCATAAGAACACCACTTATGTCTGATTCTATAAACTACATTATCTGGTTTCAATTGGCATGTATTCTGTAAGAATATACGTATACTTCTAAGCTTGTTGACTTCTTACACTTTTCAATTACAGAAGTAATAGAGGTCACGGCTAAAATCAAGACCGAAACTTGGCAAAGAAAAATAGTTTGACTGTGTCTGCTTTTTCACTTGATTTCTTCTGCTTTAACTGTATATCCATGCCCAGATTCATTCTTCGTATTATATGCATAAATTAGTATCTGAACCTTGGAAAGTCAAAGAGCATTTTTGTTTTGTTGTTATTGTTTTGTTTGTTTGTTATGTTTTAACATAAGTGTGTCAAGGTTTGTAAATCATCCCAGCCTTCTGAACCTATTCAGTCTGGCTATCCTATGAACTCTGTTTCCTGAAAGAAATTTATATATGATTTCCAAGCTCCATCTGAAAACAGAGAGGAAAATGATCTTCTCATGTTGGACTTGCATTCACCCAGTATTGAGCACTGTGGCTGTGATCCAGCAAAGCATTTAAGGTTAGTTTTATCTTTAAGCATAATCCCATCGGAGTAAGTGGCATGTTCCACATACTTAAATTTAAACTTACACTTGAGTGCTTTGCTGGATTGCAGCCAGTGACCTCAAGCTCAATACCTTATAGGACTGAACTCCCTCTTGTCTTTGACACTGGCCTAAGGCAAGATATATATGTATGTTCTTTATATTGAGAAGGTTAAATACGGTATTATTCTCAAGATTACTTCATATTCCATTCAATAATACATTCTCCTGTTTCTTAAAACTCTTGCCAGTTGTACTGAAAGTGAGGACATTACAATTCCAAAAGAATCTCACTAAGCCTGTCACTCTTCTTTCTTTTTCTGATCATGATGAATTTTATAACTCAAGAGATTCAGGTCAAGCTGGTGTTCTGAATGAAGGTAATTTGTTAACACGCATTTAAATCCCTGCCATATTCTGCTGACAAAGTCTACCTTAATACGCAACACATTCAACACATCTCCAGAGCCAGTGTACATTTTAAATGAAAATGCATTTTACAGTTTGGACTACCTCGAGCCATTTCAATCTGACTGAATGTCATGTGCTTCAGGCAGCAAAATTAAATACTTCTGTACCTGAACAAGTTTGTTTAAAACTGGTTTGGATAGTGAGTCCTCTTGAAATATGGATATGTCTTGAATATTTTCACATCAGAAAATACTTTAGAAACAATGGTTACGGTTTGTTGTGTTATTGACTTCGTAATTTATTTACCATCTGGAACATTCATATCTGTAAGATTTATGAATTTAATTGATAAGGAGAAAACTGTTACAAGCTTGCACAAAATGTGTTATCCTACTATTTTTCAAATGTATGTCAAAAGTACCCAGTGAACTGTCTCTATGAGACAGAAACAACTCTAACGTCTGTTAATGAAATGAAATTATTACTGCATATATATATATATATTTAATTGGCTTTATCAGAGTATTTAAAGATAATTTCAAATCAGTCTACTGTGAGCAACTTCACTTGTAAATGTGGATTCATTTGAGAGATGTTTTTCTCCTCCTTCTTCTGTGTTTATATCCCTTAAGTATCCTTGTCAAATTTAAAGTCCATATTCTTTATCTAAATATCAGCCAATCAGACTTTTTATCTGCACAGACTAATGATACATTCCAAGTATTATTTACTTGATTACAAAGCCTGGTTTGATGGGATACAATCACTTTTCTGTTCTCAATTACTCACTGAATGGTGACATTACTCAGAATTCCATTTAGATGATGCAAATGACATAATTGGCTTGTCTTCTGCCATGGCAATAACTGAACTCAAATGTCAAGGCAAACTTAGTAAACAAAATCTTTCTTTTACATAACTGAAAGTAGAGGAAGTTTAAGAATATCGGCTATGGAAACTTTCACTTAAATTTCATAGGTGTACAAATCCACACTCATTTTATACACTGACATTTCAGTATTTTGTATTCTAAGTAGAAAGAATAAAAAAAGGTGTAGTGAGTAAATAAAAATACATGTATTTAAAACCAAAGCACAGTGATTTTGTTCTGATTTCTATACCTTTATTAAAAGTTTAGGCAAACTTAAATGAAGCCAATATCTTTTATTTATCTTTTTTTTTTTCTTTATTCAACAGCTGCTCATAGTTGTTCTGTTTTTTCCTATTTATCTTTATACCTTTAATAAAAACCTGTGTCAAAAAGCTATGAATTAGAGCATTGGAAGAGGTTGCCCAAAGAGGTTGTGGAGTCTCCTTCTCTGGAGATACTCAAAACCTGCCTGGAGGCCATCCTGCACAATGTGCTCTAGGTGATCCTGCTTGACAAGGGGTTTGGACTAGATGGTCTTCAGAGGTCCTTTCCAACATCAACCATTCCATGATTCTGTTGTTAATATAGTATTGGTAAAAATGACTATATTATTTTTTTTTCACATATTGTGATATAGGTTACATGAGTATATCCAAATTAAAAATAATAATAATAATAATAATTTCAAATAAATCCTTAAACACAGAAAAGAAACTATCATTCGATTTTCAACAGCTTTAATAATAATTTCAAGAATGTTGAGACACCACCTGTCACATCTTTTGATTATTCATTTCATTTTAGACACTATTCTATTTCATATTTTTTGGCAAATAAGTGGTATATACCAAATTAAATGATGATTACACCATTTATCTATCCAATGTAGCAGAGATCATCCAACACATCTTAGAAAACCAGAATCTTAGCAGAGTTCCAGTTAGCAGTCTCGTAAATCTGGATAAGCTTAAACACCAAACATACAAGCATTTATGGCTTTAGAATTTTATTCCTTCTTGTTAATCATAGAATCATAGAATGGACTTGGTCATCTATTTCCAACCCCCCTGCCATAGGCATGGATGTGATCAGGTTGCTCAGGGCCTCATCAAACCTGGTCTTGACATCTCCAGAGATGGGGCATCCACAACCTCTCTGGGCAACCTGTTCCAGTGCCTCACCACCCTCTGAGTGAAGAATTTCCTCCTATCCTCTAATGTAAATCTCCCCTCCTTTAGTTTAAAATCACTCCCCCTCCTTCCGTCCATATCTGATTGAGCAAAGAGTTGCTCTCCATCTTTTTGATAAGCCCCCTTCAAGTATTGAAAGGTTGCAATGAGGTCATCCCAGAGCCTTCTCTCATTGTTCTTACATAGAACAGTTTTGTACAGATCCATTTTGATTATTGCATTGGAACAATGTGTGAAGTGATAAGACCAATATTTTAACTATAGAATTTACACTCTTTTCAGAGAATAGAAGTACTCTTCAGCCTGATAATACTGTGGAATAATACAATTTTTTGCCTACTAAGCTCTGAAGAAAATATTTCTAATAGTTTTCAGAAAACTAAACTTTAACTTCCTTAAAAGATTACTTCTTAAAAGATTTCTTCCTGTATAGTCCCCATTGCAAAACACTTTATTCATTATAATCTTGTCTATACCTTTCCTAGGTATTCAAAAGCATGACATCGTACTTGTCAGTCCGATGTAGTGACTGTTTTTCTAGTTTTGGACAGAAACATCATGAGTTTTATGATAAATAAAATAAAATAAAATAAAATAAAATAAAATAAAATAAAATAAAATAAAATAAAATAAAATAAAATAAAATAAAATAAAATAAAATAAAATAAAATAAAAATAAAATAAAATAAAATAAAATGTCCATGTTGATTACAGTTGTTTAGCTTTTAGCTTAAAGCAATCTGGTATGTTGCTAGGCCTGCTAGTTTCCTTGGAAAAGTTACTCAGTTCTATTAAATCTAAATTTTTTAAGTCTTCTGTGCTTCTTGCAGTCTATCATATTACTTCCACAGAATCTATGTGATTAAAGAATGAATTGGTAAAGTTTGATTATGATACAGAGCAGGAAAGTGGAATATGGAAACTTTCCTTTCACTAAGAAAAGCATTTCTAATACAGAAATGTGATTTTATGGTCAACTGAAATTGAGTTCTAAAAGATATCAGGCATCAGTTAGGATTATTTATTTATTTATTTATTTATTTATTTATTTGTAATATGAAAGGTCAATGATCACATCACTTTATTTCAGTGTTGTTTAAATATGGGAAGATATCACACAAGGTCTATAGACTGTATAAACAATTTTGTCATTTATTTTTTGCAGCATACAAATATAGCTGTGGATGAATGGAAGAAGGAAGATACTGGATTGTTACAGCTCAGCTCTGCTCTGGTGCAACCTCACCTTTAGTACTATGTGCAGTTTGGGGTGCCACAATAAAAGAAAGTTATAAAACTATTAGATAGTGTCCACAGGAGGACTACGAAGATGGTGAAAGATCTGGAGGGCGTGCAGAGTGGCTGAGGTCCCTGGGTTTGTTCAGCCCAGAGCAGAGCAGGCTGAGGGGAGGCCTCATGGCGGCCTGCAGCTCCCTCACGAAGGGAGCAGAGGGGGCAGGCGCTGAGCTCTGCTCTCTTGGGACAGCGACAGAACCTGAGGGAACGACATGGAGCTGGGACAGGGGAGGGTCAGGCTGGGGGTTAGGGAAAGGGTCTGCACCCAGAGGGTGGTGGGCACTGGGACAGGCTCACCAAGCTGCCAGAGTTCAATAAATGTTTGGACAACACTGAAGACACATGGTCTTATTTTTGGGTGGTCCAATGTGGAGCCAGGAGTTAGATTCAATGATCTTTGTGGGTTCCTTCCAACTCAGGATATTCTAATATTTGGGTGGACTTGTAGTAAAGATTTGAAGTTGTCTGTCTGAGTAAATTTGGATATAATTCTACTTCTGGGGGAGTTATAATTAAAACTTTAATCAAATTGCCAGCAAGAATATATATTGTATTCCTTGTTATCTACCTCAGAAGTAGATGTACTTGTGCACTTCTGTAAATGTAGTAAATTATATTAATAAAATACCAGGCTTCACTTTACTAACTTCTCCTATTAGGAACTAACTGTCAGGGTCCAACCTGAAATTTATTGCGTTACGTCATGTTATTAGTTGAATTTAATGAGATTAAATTCAGTCTGATCTTAACTGAGTGTTTTCCATGTGTTTAATCTAGTTCAGTTATATTTGGTTTTAAAGTAGAATAAATTGTACAAGATTTGATTTGTAGTAAATCGTTCAAACAATTTAGCGTAAGTACCCAAGTATAAAGTTGGAAAAATGCATTTAATATTTTAAAATACTGCATGCATTTGACATATTTCAATATCTCCTTTATACACGTATTAGTATGTTAACCATGTGCTTGCATTTTTGAAAAGATGGTTTTATTACCAGGAAGAAGCAAAACAAACCAAAACAATAATCCCAATCCATACACAAATTTCCATAAGGAGCTCTATCTTGAAAGTACACCGAATAGGAAAGACACAGACCTTCTATCTATTCCTATTCTTGGCATGAATGCCTCTTCATTTGTGGATCATGGACCTGACAGATTGGAAAGGCAATGATTTCTTTCTCTTTTGGTGTCTCGTATTTATTGCTAGGAAAATAGATGAAAGGTTCAGACTTCATCAGACTGAACTCTATTGATGGATGTGTTTTTCTTCTGGAAGAAGAGTGGGATTATCTCATATCTGCTGTGTGTAGTTACTGAATGCGTTGTTCATAAATGTCCTTGTAGGATCAGTTGTGCAATTTTTGTATACAGTACTATAGTATTGTATATAGTACTAAAGCTTCTAGACAGATAAGCTTTACAGAGGTGCAAACAACCCATCCTGTACTTTAACAAATTGATAAAAGGGAATGTGGGACTTTCATTAAATCCCTGAAGGAGAGCAAAGAATGCCTAGTTGTGGCTAGCATACACCTCATAAGCAAGTAAACAGAGCAATCTAACTGAAGAATAAGCACAAGAAAAGTGAAGAAAGTCACTTGTAAAGGAAAATGCAACTCACTTTGCTTCCATGAGAGGGATAACACTGGATTCAGCATATGGAAAACCAGCTATTTGACTGTGAATTGAACGATGTTTGTTGCTCATCTTGTGAGACTTGCAATTCCATAACAGAGTCCAAAAGGAAAACATGCAAACAGTCCTCCCCACCCCACAGCTGTTTGTATAGGAACACTTAATACTTTACAGAGGCCATAAAGTTTTCTCTGTTATTGATGCTGAATTCCCATGGTCATAATGCTCTTTAGGACATCATAAGCAATTACTGTGTTGAGATGCACTTTGCACTGCCATTGTGAGAGGAACAAGTTAAATGCAATCCAGACCCATAAAAATCTTCAGAACTGTAAACTGTGGATAAAAATGTGATTCCACAGTAGGAGTAGGAAAGAACATAGTTACTGATTATTCTTCCTAGCTGCCTTCATGATCTTCTCCTGGGGAAAAGAACTAACAGGATTTTTTACTCCCATCTTTTATATTTAATAGCACAAGCCTTTCTGCAGCAGTTCAGGATAGGAAGGATAATTGGACCAGACTTTCTGCCATATAATGACCCAAAACCAGAATTTGAAAGCAATTAATAACAATTGAATAAATAGAAACTTTCAGAACTTTTTAATAACTTTTTCTAAGAACTTTTTTTTTTTTTTTTTTTTTTAGCTTATATATATAGTACCAGCTGTGAGAATGTTTAAATAAAAACTTTCATAAGTCTTTGGAATCTGTGTATTCTTATGGTTGAAGGCTGCCACTTCTGATAAAGAGGATCAATTGCAATCTGTGTCGAAATTAGTGTAAAATGTCCTCCATGACTCTTGGGTCAATCTCAGTGAGTCACACTTTATTACTCAGCACTTTTTGGTTCAGAAGCAAAGAATAGGATTGATAAAGGTCTAGGAGCTAGATTAGATTACTTTTTACTAGATAAAGGTAAAGGAGATAGATTAGAGCCTGGTAGAAGATATTATAACCTTTTTTGATTCCTACTTTCATACTCTTCTGAAACAATCATGACTTTTCTCATTTAATATCTACCATTCTGTTGTCGGTGTGGACTATAATACTTACATTTCTCCATAATTAGGTTCTGATGTAACTCTGAGTTGAAAAAGAAACTTTGCAGTTCTTACACAAGCTCTTGAACTTCTCACAGTCAGGATGAGAAGGTTTCAAAATCAGGTATTAAAGAATAGAGGAAGCCAAAATTCCTAATTGAAAGATAATGATGGAAGCATTCATCTGTGACATGTATGTGTTTTCAGTTAGTTGTAAATGTTCTTTAAACTGTTCAATATATTAGACAGGTTAGTTTGGAAAACCGACACACCCTTTCAAACAATGAAGACAGTTGTTAGGATAACCTGGACTATTTGAAACTGAGAAAAATACATGAGCAAATAAAAGTGAGAGGAGGAAAATTTGGAGTATGATGAAGAAACAGTAAAGTACAGTGAAAAACTGTTCGCTTCCACTTATTGACCCTACCTTCTGAATCTGCACAGTACTTTCTCAAAAGTGCAGGACACCTTTACATGTAACGCGTTCTTGATCACCATCTATACCTGTATGACCTACACATGTCCTACACATGAGGAAGTTAGGGTTGTGCTGCTCTCTCTTGAAACAGAGCATTCTAGGGGAGCAAAAAATAACTCCTAAAGTTTAGAGAGTAGGAAATCAGATGAGCAAGTTAAAAATGAATGTCATACCTGTTCTCTTTGTAAAATCAGATGTGTCCCGCTGTCAAGGAATTCTTCTTAAATTCCTTTTCTATGTATGTCTGTGTCTCAGTATTCACTCATTTTGTACATCATTTATCATTGCCAGCACAGAGCTACAACAGCATCTGTGGGATACATAGCATGTTTTGGATGAAAGCTCTCCCTGTTACCTTTAACAATGCCGATTGTTCTACGTCCCCAGCCTTCTGCACTTGCAGACTGTGGTTAGAAACAACATTGCCAGCTGCAGTGAGAAAGGGTTTTGAATAAGTATTAGGCAGAGAATAAACATAGTTCTATATATAATCTTTACATGAATTAGTATTTTAAACTGTGGGTAATACCAGGAAGTCTTAATATTATTTACTTTGAGTGTCTAAACTAGAAGCCTACTTTATTAACTAACAGATGGTGTTTAAGTACACAATATTATTGTTCTAGATACATCACTGACATCAATTCTATCACACTGTACTTTGGTAGAAACATTTTTTTTTCCTTCAAAAGCTATCTAATATGATATGAGGCTGTCCTAATATGATAACTTCTTTGGTACAAACTATTCTATCTACATCATTCAATCTTAAGAAGTGTTGGGT
Organism: Aythya fuligula; assembly: GCF_009819795.1. Taxonomy (NCBI): domain Eukaryota; kingdom Metazoa; phylum Chordata; class Aves; order Anseriformes; family Anatidae; genus Aythya; species Aythya fuligula. The sequence goes on along the minus strand of NC_045560.1, from coordinate 102,677,263 downwards.
ATGAGGAAACTTCCTGATCCATGCAGAGGTCTGACTCATCTCTCAACATGCTGTCCAAACAAGCTGTCAGTGGCTACTGTGATAGCAAGAAAAACAGCTGAGATCTATAAAAAGGAGACTGCCTCAGGATCTCGGTGTTTTGTGTTTGGGAGTTACTTGCATTCAAAGCTAAGAAAGCACAGTAATTCCTTAATTTCTGTTCTGTCCTTGACATTGGGAGTTTCTGGAGCTATCCATAGATAGGAAACATCTTTTGGCAGACAATGTCATGGAGGTGTGAGGAACTATTACTAAAATTAGATTCTTAAAATCATACTGTCATCATAGGCAATAAGAATGGATACCCATCATGATAATTCTAAACCCACAGAACACTAATAGACTTGGTGACTTTTTATACAATTAACAAGTAGAATTTAAATCCAATTTTAATATAGTTATATACTTCCCCCATATATATTATTTCTAGTTTTGTTGTAATTCACTAACGTCTTTACTACATGGACCTAATACTGCTCCATAATATACTGATTTTTGCATAGTAAAATAACTTCTCTGACTTTATGGATCTTGATATTAATAGAAAGAATAGGAGAGAATCAAGTTTCTTGTACATTCTCAGGCATTTCTATTATTCATGGCAGACAGAAACATGCTTTTTGGTGTGTGTGTGCTCTCTTACAAAAATGCTTTTCAGTGTTTCAATGTCTACCAATATAGTGACCAGAATTCTTTTACATTATTTCCAAACAAAAAGGACATCTTTCTTGGTTTTAGTTTAGACATGCAATTGATATTCCACAAGACTTATCTATGGGAAAAAGAGAAGGTAGTTTTAATAAAGTTGAAACTTTTGTTTTTCACTTCAGTGAAGAATGATCATTTAAATCCAGAAGTTCTTTCATGGGTTTATGGGCTTTTAGGTTCATTACAATGGGTGTATACCTTGAAAACCTCTGCTGAAGAAATTTTGTATTACCTGTATGTGGCAAATAAATAATAATAAAAAAAATGTGCATGGTTCAGATCAGCATGATCAGCACTATGATGGGCACTTACTATGTAATTCCAATCTTTTGACATTAGCATTAATAAAAACAAGGAAAAAGTCTTTTGAGACATGATAACTACTTGTTTATCCACACTTCTTCTTCTTGTTCTTTGACAATAGATTGGTTTATGGATAACTCTACCTTACTTCAGATATACAGTTCAATTTGCTTTTTAAAATTACTACCTTTGGCTACAGCTCATAAAAAATCTGGAATCAGGATTCACTGATTCTCAGATTCCCTGAGAAAATTCTCTTGGATATTTTTCCTGGAAGACTGTCTTAGAGGTTATGCTTTTTTTTATTATTATTATTTTTCTTTTTTTTTGTTCTTTTTCTTTTTCTTTTTATTGATTTATTTATTTATTCCTGAATAGCAATTGAGGTAATTATTGTCATCCTTTCTTTGTTCTAACCTTCTAAACTTCAATTTGTCTAAGTGAAGCATACACACTTTATATTATGCATCGCTCACCATTAATTTTTTTTTTTCTTCTGTGACTATTCACTCATATATCTAAAACACATTTATATATAATAGCATGTAAAGCAATATGTCATGTCTGTGACTGCTATTAGAATGAAGGATGCACACAGAAAGACATATCCTAGCTTTTGGAAGTTTACAGAAAAAATGAACAAGATAAATTATGTTATACATTTTCTTTTACAAGTTTAGAATAAATATACATAGGAATAACAGAAAAGTCAACAATTCCAAGCAGCAATATTTAAAATTGGGTTTGGAAATAACATTTCTGAACTACAACATGTTACTGTCTCTGAAAGGAATTGTGATTGGTCTCCTTGAACCTACAGTGAAACCATGTGGTTTTAATTGCTAAACCCCAGCTGACACATGAGCAAATGAAAATGCCTAACAAACTCTTGTATGAAAGAGAGCGCCCATGCAAGCAGATATAAGACAATCAAGATTACTCTGTCTGTAATCCCCATTTCTTAGACTAATTGTGGACAAAAAATGTTTGAATTCTGCCTGTTGGCCTCAGTTTGATAGCATTTGTGCTTAAATCCAGAATCTATTTGAAAGCACATTATGACTATAAGCAAATATATCCAAGCAACATAGGCTCAGACCTATGATTTAACTCTTCCTCAAATTATAAACCTTGAGTGTGGTACAGAGTTGCTTGCTCAGGTTGACCTTCAGTTTCTGAAGTGCCTGCAGTCTAAGGGGCAGATGGACTACACTGATGGTAACAAATAAGCACTTACGTGCACATTAATTTATATTTGTTTCCTTCTTATGACTAGCCCCCAGCACTTTTAATCTATAAAGTTACAACAGGATTTACTTTGTTAGAAATCTTTTTATTTTTTCTTTTGTTTTTCAGAAATAACAGACTCATTTCAGATTCTGAATTAGTTTAAAGTCCGTTGCTTTGGAGGAGTTTGAGTGGTAAAAGGCAAATGTTAAAGTTTTTCATTGGAGAGCTTCCCTGTGTTTCTGTAAGTGAATATTGGTTTCAATTATTTCATCTGTGTGGCTGTAGCAAAACAGAAGCACTGGCAAAAAGAGAGCAGGTATTTTCTGTAAAAAAAAAAAAAAAAAAAAAAAAAAAAAAAAAGACCTAAAATGCATCACTGACATTTTCCTTGTGGATTTAACAGCAATTTAATAAAAATCTTGTTACCCAGATTCTTTCCATTTGATATTATTGACAGATGCTGTAGCTGGCTGTATGGCAACCAATACAAAGAAGATGTTTTGTTGGGCTTGTTTGCTTAAACACAGAAACAAACAAACCTCAAGCTATTTTTATCCTCTACAGTGTATCAAAGAAGCTGTCAGGTAATCATATGGAAAGATTCTGAACATTGAATCTATAGTCTGCAGCATCCTGGTATAGTCTGGAGGCTGAGTGTTGAGATGAATACTTTCCTGTTTTCTTTATTATCTCTAAAGCTAAATAATTATTTTGGCTTTTTGTGGATTTAAATTTGCACTGTCAGATAAAGAGTTTTTGTTATTGCTGTAGTTTGTTTGTTGCTTTTTTTGTTCAAACATAAAATTATTTTGTTAAGTATTTAGGAAAAGACTGAGAACAGCCTTAGCAAAACTGAGGTATGATTTCACTCACTTATTTCCTTAATAGAGACATCAATCTCCCTGTCATGGTTTTGTTGCTGTAAACATAGAGCAAAACTATTTTTTTTTTTCAGTCTGATTTATTTTTATTTTAGATTGAGGGAAACAAACAAACAACAGAAGAGGAATTGCAACACACTGCTTCCAAAATGAAAAGCTAAATGGGATCTGTTGCAGCAGAGAGTGATATGTATTTAAAGGTACAGTGAACACTGAAATACTCATTTTCTTGTGCTATTCATAGACATGTTAGTCCTTTTTTTCTTTTTCTTTTTTTTTTTTTTATCTCATTTACCTTACTGTACTGTATATAAAGTACTGTTAGGGTTTTCCATTTGTGTATTTTATAGTGTATTATATAGTATATTTTATGTGACACCTACTCTTATAGACAGTTTAAATATGGTGAAAGACAAGGGAACAGCCAACAGCTAATAGCTTCTGTCATCATAGCTAATGCTACCTTGGACATAGAAATGATTCCTTTAGAGTAATTACGATTTTATTCTGAGTACTTTGGACCTAAGTCTGTCTTTCTCCTGAATTTAATGGCTAATGGGTTTACTTGCTTTCTCCTTCAGATATCCTAGGATACTCAGGTTCTGCCGCTATGGTATACTAATGCCACTGGGGAATCCTTGTGAACTCCTGTCTTTTGTTTCACAGAATCATGGAATTACTTGGGTTGGAAAGGACCTTAAGGATCATTTAGTTCCAACATCCCTGCCATGAGCAATGATCAGGTTGCTCAAAGTCCCATACAGCCTGGCCCTGAACACTTCCAGGGATGGGACATCCGCAGCTTCTCTGGGCCTGTTCCATGGCCTCACCACCCTTGTAGCAAATAATTTCTTCCTAATATCTAATATAAATCTACTCTCTTTTAGTTTAAAATTGTTACCCCTTTTCCTATCACTATGTTCCCTGCTAGAGTCCTGCCCCATCTTTTTATTTCATTTATTTTTTAAATATCAGAAGGTCACTGTAAGGTTTCTCCAGAGCCTGTCTTCATAGGAGAGTTGCTCCAGCCCTCTAATCATCCTCATGGCTCTCCTCTGGACTCACTTTGACAGGTCCATGTCTTTCTTATGTTGGGGGCCCCAGAGCTGAATGCAGTATACCAGTTGGGTGGGTTCTCATGAGGGTAGAGAGTAGAGGGGGAGAATGACCTCCCTTGACTGTTCTTTTGAGACAGCCCAGGATAACATTGGCTTTCTGGGCTGCAAATGCACATTGCCAGCTCATATTCGGTTTTTCATATACCAATACTCTCAACTCATTCTCTGCAGGGCTATTGTCAATCCACTCACTGACCAACCTGTATTCATGTTTGGGGTTGCCTCAGTAAAGGTCTAGGACCTTGCATTTGGCCTTGTTGAATTTTATGAGGTTTGCATGGTCCCACCTCTCAAGCCTGTCAAGGTCCCTCTGGATGGCATCCCTTTCCTCCAGCATGTTGACTGCACCACACAGTTGCGTGTCATCAGTAAACTTGCTGAGGGTGCACTCAATTTCACTTTCCATGTCAACAACAACAAATATGTTAAATAGTACTGGTCCCAGTACGGATCCCTGAAGAATACCACTCATTATTAGTTTCCACTTGGACATCAGGCTGTAGACTGTAACTCTTTGAATGCAACCATCCAGCTAATACTTTATCCACGAAGTGGTCCATCCATCAAATCAATTTCTCTCCATTTTAGAGTCAAGGATATCATGGGGGACAGTGTCAAATGCTTTGCACAAATACAGGTAGATGATGTTAGTTGTGCTTCCCCTATCCACCAATGCTGTAACCTCATTGTAGAAGGCCATCAAGTTTTTCAGGCCCAATTTGCCCTTAGTGAAGTCATGTTGGCTGTCCCCAGGCTCCTCTCTGTTGTCTGTGTGCATTAATATATTTTCCAGAAAGATCTGTTCCACTAACTTGTCAGGCACAGATGTGAGACTGACTGGCCTGTCCTTGGCCCTCGGCCTTACTTTTTCCCTTTTTAAACACGGGAGCTATGTTTCCTTTCTTCCAATCTGTGGGAACTTCAACAGACTGCCTTGGCTTTTCATATGACAAGACAATGGCTTATCAATTTCATCCACCAGTTCCCTCAGGACTTTCTGATGCATCTCATCAGTCCCATGGGTTTGTGCACATTCCAGTTCCTTAGATGGTCTTGAACTTGATCTCCTACAGTGAACTGGGTGGTGTGGCTAGGGGATTTGCTGGTGAAGACTGAGGCAAAAATGTTATTCATTACTTCAGCTTTCTACATGTCCTACATAACCAGGTCTCCAGTTTCCTTCATCAGAGGAAGAGGTTCTTACAGCCCTTTGATTCTGACTTGTTCTTTTCTAGCTTTGTCACTGCATGAATGTTCTGATGATTTTTAAAATTAATGGAATTATTTATAAAGAAATTTTTCCAAGTTCTAACAAAGATCTGTTTTTTTGTTGTTGTTTTTTGTTGTTGTTGTTGTTGTTTGTTTGTTTTTTTTTGTTTGTTTTGTTTTGTTTTGTTTTGTTTAATTCAGGTTTAAATAAGTTTAGAAATGACCTGTAATTATCTATGAATAAGTAGCAAATTAATTAAAACAATTAGGCCTCCACAGTGTTTGCATCTGTCCATCTGAAACCTGTATAGGAAAAGACCTTTTTAAAGGTTTCTTGCTATTTTGATAGTGATTCATAGGATTTGCTATTTTACCATCGTAGTTATGTTTACACCAATGCTTAAAATTCAAAGCTAGATTGATTGCAGTGCTTCTTACACAGTAAAAAGTTTAACAAGGTTTTTCATATTTTAACTCCTTCCTATATCCACTAGACTACATGTATTAATGTCTTCTTCACAAAAAAATATTCTATTTTATAAATTTCTCCTAGACATAAATATATGACCACTGCAAAATAAATTCTGTATTCCTATCTAAAGTTTTCATTACAGCCACTTTTTTTCCTTGTTCCCATCTTAGAGTATTTTTTCTGATGGAAAATTATTTGGTTTAGATCATATAATTCACTGGAAACTCAAACGGAGTAACAAACCATTGACAATCAATTTCAAATAATATTTTTAATGTTGCTTTGGAATTTCATTGCTTTAACAAGACTACTACATCTTATATTCATGCTTCTTTATTTTACAACACAAATTTGACAACAGACATGTCCTGAAAATCCTGGAAGTGCTTTTCTTGTTACAAAGTGGAAAAACAACAACAAACAAACAAACAACAGCAACAACAAAGAACACTCTTAATGATCCTCAGTGTGAACTAAACCTTTGCTGAGTCTCCTAATATAGGTGAAAGGAGCGAGGTTTGGAGATGACAATTCCTTCACATGGAAAATGACTCTGAAAGAGACAAGAAAATAGCCATAGCATATTATCCACATTAAGTATGCTGTAGAAGGCAGCCATAGTATGTTTTGCAGAATACATCAGATATAGATGAGATCAGATTTTGTTTGGTTAGGTTTCATATGCCTTTCTCCTTTCCATTGTATTTTCATTATTTTATAGTAACTTACTCACAACTTTACCAAGCCTGGTTAGTACTCCTGAGAAAACATAATGTTTTATTTACTCATTCATTCATTCATTCATTCATTCATTCATTCATTCATTCTCACCACCCAAAATGGTAGATGTAAACATTTAAAACAAGTTATCTTGGTCTCTAGCTGCTACCACTATTTATAAATAATATTTTCAGACTGTCTAAGAGCCCCACTCATGTACATGGGACCAATGAACTGAAGACTGTTTAAATGCACTTAAAAAGATGAACACAAAATAGAAGCATAGTATAATACACTGTGGTAATTGTTACTGTTACTGTGAAATACTTCAGGTTGACCTGCAGGAGGAATCAAACTATAATGCTGTCTAGTACCCTTACAAACTATCTTCCAGTCGGAGAATATTTCTGGATAATATAATCACTTTTTAGGGATTTAGAAGAAGTGAACAATATCCCTAAGTGACAAAGGGTTGAGAAGCAGCAACTTATCTCTTACTCTGTGATTTCAATAATTTGGTTATAGACACTGTATTTGTAGCAGTGAAATATATATATATATATATATTGTGAGTTAGGCACAAAAAAAAAAAAAAAAAAAAAAAAAGGGAATTCTAAAAGGAAGATATGTTCTCTTCCCTTTTTTTTTTTTTTTTTTTTTTTGAAGTTACTGGGCATAATCATCTCACATGAATTTTACTGCATTACACTGTTAATACTTTTCCATATTTCCAAAAATATTTCAACACTTTTGTTATGTCTGCTTTGGAAGTATACAAGGTTCTCCATAACATTCCACTTGTTACGCTGTGCAAGAGATTCCAAAGTTCCTCCCTTTTCCTGAGCTTCTTAAGCTGTGTCTTTGTAAAATGCCAAATGACTCATTTTTGTAGTATTGCTCAGCACCTAATAGTAAACAGTGAAGTAGGGAAGAAAGTAAACTTGCTTTCAATTCCGGGTGACTTTATTTTCTGATCATTTTGTGTCATGACAGTAAGAAAGGCTGACATCACTTCCACTAAAAGTACTGATAATTCTGATTTTCTATACAAGTAATTGTGTGTGCGTAGACAGACCGGTCTTGGTTCTGGAAATCAAATGATTGAAAGAAAGCATTGTCTTTTGCATTTTATGAATCATTTGTCTGACTATATTTTTTTCATCTGCATTAACATTTTTAAGAAATAGATCCTGCTAGTTCTCTTATTGAAAGAACAGGATGATTGCTTCTTCAGTTGTAGTTGATTTCTCTTGGGGGCATGAAGAAGTGAAATATAAAAGTGTTTTCCGTGTTGCAAAGCAGGTTTTTGTTTTGTTTTGTTTTGGCCTCTTTTTTGTTTGTTTGTTTGTTTTCCTTACTTAGGAAAACAGGTTATGTTTAGTTTTAGTTTTATATTATCGTTATTCCTGAGTCAATTCTTATTTTCTAGTATTGAAAGTTTTCTAGCTTTCTAGTTTTCTATACTAGTTTTCTATTCTAATTCTAAACCAATTCTAGTTTTCTATAAGTTTCTATAATGTAAGTTTTTCTAGTTTTCTGTAATATAAAATACAAGTTTTCTAGTATTTTTCATCTGCAATTGTGAAGGAATGGCAGATTGCTCTTCTGGGTTAGATAATATAATCAGACAGACCAGTATCTTAAGGAATCCTATCATCTCAAAAATTACTTCTATTTTAAAACATTGTGCTTGATCTTGTTATAATTTACAAGAAGCAGATTATATTTCTATAAAGAAAGCATACTGGAGGATAATCTTATTTCTTTCGGTATGTTTACTCTGCACATTTCAGAGCTTTTTATCTAAAGACAGTTTCTGTTGCTTGTGTACGTCTGTCAGTTATATCCCCCGGCTTTCTTTTATAAATAAAGGAATATTATTTTTGCTGGAAATCATCACTCTAAAATAAAATAAATAAATAATAATTTAAAAAAAAAAAAAAAAAAAGTGAAGGAGAAATTAGCTAGCATATATACAATACCTGTATTTTTTATTTATATATATTTTTAAACTTGCTATACTTGACTGTGTCTTGTTAAGTAAGAGAAAATTTTCAGAATTTTCAATGAGAATAAGTTGTTCCTTATTTCCTGTGTGCAATAAGAAACCACGTATTTTTCTCAGGCTTTAATTATTTGAAGTTACTCTCTTCTTCTGAAGCTACATCAACTTCAAAAAAGACAATGCTTCATGCATACAGAAAAATGTATTTCACAGAATCATTTCATAGAATAGTTTGGGTTGGAAGGAACCTTGAAGACCATCCAGTTACGAATCCCCTGCCATAGTCAGGGATGCCACCCACTAGATAAGGTTGCCCAGGGCCCCATTCAACTTGACATTGAACACCTCCAGGGATGGGGCATCCATAGCTTTTCTGGGCAGCCTGTTCCAGTGTCTCACCACCCTCTGAGTAAAGAACTTCCTCCTAACATCTGATGAAAATCTAATTTATTTTAATTTAAAGCCATTCCCCTTTGCTCTATCATTATCTTCCTGAGCAAAAAGTTGTTCTTCAAAAAGTTGTTCTCCATCTTTTTTTTATAACCCCCCTTTAAGTACTGCAGTAAGGTCTCCCCATAAGCCTTCTCTTCAGGCCAAACATCCCCAGTTGTCTCAGTCTTTATTCATATGAGAGGTTGTTCCAGCCCACTGATCAACTTCATGGCCCTCCTCTGGATGCAGTCTAACATGTCTGTCTTTCTTGTGCTGGGGGCCCCAGACCTGGATGAAGTACTGTAGCATCACAAGGGCAGAGTAGAATTGGACAATCACCTCCCTAGACTTGCTGGCCACTCTTCTGTTGATGCAACACAGGATGCAGTTGGCCTTCTAGACTGCAAGCATGCACTGTTGTCTCATGTCGAGCTTTTCATCCACCAGAACCTCCAAGCCCTTCTCTGCAGGGCTGCTCTCAACGAGTTCTTCACTCAGCTCAGGCTGTACTCATGTCTGGGACTGATGTGACCCAGCTGCAGCACCTTGCACCTGGACCTGTTAAACCTCAAGCCAGTTTCAGTCGGCTCCAAGAGGGACCTGCAGCTGGCCAGAACTGAGCCAGTGAGCAATGCTGGTTGGGCCTCTGGGAGCAGACTGAAGAAAGAGAAACAAAAACTGCTGTGCAACAGCAGTTGTGAGAGAGAGGAGTGAGAAACAGCACTGTAGACACCAATGTCAGTTCAAAAGGATGGCAGGAGGTACTCCAGGCATGTAGCAGAAGTTTCCTTGTGGCCTGTGGAGAGGCCCCTGGTGGACCAGGCTGTCCCCCTGCAGCCCATGGGTCCCACGTGGAGCAGATCTCCACACTGCAGCCTGTGGAGGAGCCCCCGGTGGAGCAGGTGGATGTGGCCTGGAGGAGGTTGTGGCCCATGGAGAGCCACCGCAGGTGCAGGCCCTAAGCTGGAGCTGCAGCCCGTGGAGAGGAGCCCACGCAGGAGCACGGGGTCTGGGGGGAGCTGCTGTCTGTGGGGGACCCGTGCTGGAGCAGTTTTCTGCTGGGGGATGGACCCCGTGGTACAGAGCCATGTTGGAGCAGTTCTTGAAGAGCTGCTGTTCGTGGGAAGTCCAGACAGGACCAGTTTGGGAAGGATGGCATCCTGTGAGAGGGACCCCACGTGGAGAAGGGGAAGAGAGTGACTGCAAAGGAGTGGCAGAGATGAAGCATTAGGGACTGACCACAGTCCCCATTCCCCCGTTTCCCTGTTCTCCTTGGGGGAAGGAGGTAGAAGAGTGTTGCTGGGGGGAAGGTGTCTTCAGTTTGGTTTGTTATTTCTCACTGTTCTAGTTTGTTAGTAACAGGTAATAAATGTTATTGATCTCCCTATAATGAGTCCGTTTTGCCCATTTGAGTCCATTTTTGAGTTATCTCCTTGTCGTGGTTCCGCTCGAGTGGGCAGCCGAGCTCCACCACAGCCGCTCTCTCACTCCCCCTCCTCAAAGAGGAATGGGGAGAAAATATGTGAAAAGGGCTCAAGGATTGAGATAAGGACGAGAAAATCATGCAATAATTATTGTAACGGGCAAAACAGACTCAGCATAAGGAGATAGTAAGATTTATTGCCTACAACTAACAAGCGAGAGAAGTGAGAAACAAAGGAAAAAGCAAACCAAAAGCACCTTCCCCCTCATCCACCCTCTTCCACCTCCTCCCCCCGAGCGGCGCAGGGGAGCAGGGGAATGGGGGTTATGGTCAGTCTACAGCACTTCTCTGCCGCTCCTTCTCGGTCACTCTCGTCCCCTGTGCTGTGGGGTCCCACCCACGGGATGCAGTCCTTGATGAACTGATCCGGCGTGGGCTTCCCACAGGCAGCAGCTCTTCCAGAACTGCTCCAGATATGGGTCCGTACCACGGGGTCCATCCCTCAGGACAAAACTGCTCCAACCTGGCTCCCCTACGGGCAGCAGCTCCTGCCAGATCACCTGCTCCTGCATGGGCTCCTCTCCACGGGCTACAGGTCCGGCCCGGAATCTGCTCCGGCCGGGGTCTTCCACAGGTGGCAGCCTCCGTCGGTGCAGGGCCACCTGCTCCACCGTGGTCTCCTCCACGGGCTGCAGCGTGGAACCCTGCTCCACCGTGGTACTCCATGGGCTGCAGGGGGACATCCTGCTTCACCATGGTCCTCACCACAGGCCACAGGGGACTTCTGCTCCGGCGCCTGGAGCACCTCTCCCCCCTCCTTCTACACTGACCTTGGTGCTGTGCCTCACTCCCTTGACTCTCCCGGCTGCTGTGTGGCGCAGCGTTTTTTTTCACTGTCTTAAATATGCTCTCACAGAGGCGCAGACAACATCGCTTATTGGCTCAGATCTGGAAAACAATGAGGCCCTTCCCAAACATGGGGCAGCTTCTAGATCTTTCTCACAGAAACCACCCCTATAGCCCCCTGCTACCAAAACCTTGCCACGTAAACCCACTACACTCCTCAGTCCCTGAGGCCTTTTCATCATATTTCCTCCCCCTTGACCTTTGAGGAGGGGGAGTGAGAGAGCAGCTATAGTGGAGCTCAGCTGCCCAGCTGAGTAAAACCACCACAAATGGTTCCAAGATGGACCCCTGAGGGACACCACTTGTCAGTGTTCTCCATCTGGACATAGAGCTGTTGACCACAGCTTTCCGTCTGTGGCCATTGAGCCAATTCCTTATCTACCCCAACTAGTCCACCCTTCAAATCAATATCTCTCTGATTTAGAGATCAGGACGTCCTGTGAGAGTGGCAAAGGCCATGCAGAAATCCAGGTAGATTATATTGGTCTGTCTTCCCTTATCAATTGATGCAGTCACTCCATCACAGAAGTCCACCAAATTGGTCAGGCATGATTTGCCCTTGGTGAAGCTGTTCTGTCTGTCTCACATCACCTCTTTGTCTTGCATGTGCTTTGACATTGATTCCAGGAGATGTTGTTTCATGATCTTCCCAGGCACAGAGATGAGGCTCACAGGTCTGTAGTTCCCTGGGTCTTCCATTCTACCTTTTTAAAAAAATGGGAGTGATGTTTCCCTTTTCTTAGTCAAGTGGGAAAACTTCACCTTACTGCCAGGAGTTTTCAAATATGGTGGAGAGAAGCTTGGCAACTACATCCATTGTTGAATAGCTCAGCCTTCTCCACGGCTATCATTGGCAGTCCTCCCTTCTTTATCAGGGGGATTACACTCTGGCCTTTCTTTTTCTGACCACTGTACCAATACAATCCCTTCTTGTTATTTTTTGCATCCCTTGCCAAGTTCAGCTCCATCTGTGCCTTGGCTTTCCTGATCCCATTCCTACACATCCAGACAGCATCCCTGTACTTTTCCCAAGCCACATGTCCCTGCTTTGACTGCTTGTGCATTTCCTTCTTATGGGAGTTTGACCAGCAGGTCCTTGCTCAGTCAACCCTGTTTCCTGCCCTTCATTCTTGATTTCTTACATAGGGGGATGGAGAGTTCTTGAGCTGTGAAAAAAGTGCCCTTAAAATTTGCCAGCTCTTTTCATTTCCTGTGTTCCTAAGGGCAGTTTCCCATGGGTTCTCATCCACTAGGTCTTTAAACAACTGGAAGTTTGCTCTCTCAAAGTTCATTGTCCTGACTTTGCTGTTTGCCAGGCCACTGTTCTTTGAGAGCACAAACTCAAATGGTGTGTGGTCACTGCAAGCCAGACTGCCTCCAGTCTTTACCTCTTTAATTCATCTGCATTGGTGAGCACCAGGCCCAGGAATGCTTCTCCTTTGGTTGACTTGTCTAATACCTGGACTAGAGGTATTTGTGCGTATGTATATTATCTAGCTGTTTATAATGACACATATATTTCCGTAATAGAAATCTTGATATTGAATTCCTATAGTAATTTTATGTTATGGTTTTTAATACTTAATGTACAAGTTTGTGTGTGCTTAATATAGGGTTAATCAAAATCAGGGTATTTATAAGATTCTCTATTGCTAAAAACTTTATTACTCCTTGACAGGCATCTAAATAGTAATATTTTAATAAGCTAAAATTCCTACATGGTGTTGTCATGACAAATGAAAAAACTTCCTTCCCTTTCTCCTTTCCAATAAGAATGTTCTCAATTTTCTTACTTCTTACTTTCAGAATGCAAACCAATTTATTTCTTCTGTATAGAGGAATTGGCTTCTTGCACAAATTCTGCTGTCTTTAACTTTACGTAGCTTTCTAGTGGTCTTCTAATATGTTAGAGATATTGCAATTGAATTACCCAGAATTCAACATGTCTGAGGGAGCCTTTCTTCTGTAAATCAGAAGGAACAATCTAAGTATGATCACATGAAAATGAGCAAAAGTGCGTTAGAAAATAGGGAAGTCCTCCCACAGAGGCCTCTAAATGAAAGACAGAACACAGTATGTCACCAACTGAAGGAAAGAGATCAAGAGCTTATATGACTGAAAAAAAATAAATAAATAAAAAAATCAGAAGGAATATAGTTAAGACCTGCTTTGAATTGGAAAACAGTCTTGTTGGTGCTCCTGCCCCACCTTTAAATAATTATTTTTTGTAAATAATAAATAGTATTTTAAAATATTTTAAATATTATTCATATTATTTATATTTTAAATATTATTTTATAAATATATTTTTTTTCTGCTGATCTACAGAAAAACAGGGAATGGAATGATTAAATTCAAATTAGACAAGATTTGAGCGAACTGTTAAAATCAGAGCATGACTGGCCTATGACTGTGTAATTTTGTTTAAAATTATTTTCTGATTTTGTGTAAGAATTGAAGACACTGCAGTTAAGAGCATAATATGAAACATTTGAAACACATGAACTTCATCAGGAATGGTACTTTAGAATCAAGCTGGGAAATATACACTGAAAATAAAGTGAAATAAAAACCTCTGTTGTGTTTCCATCTGGACATATGTCATTACTAATTTAAAATTTTGGTTTTATATACACTCTATAATGGAAGTGGAGTTTGGAAGTATCAAACATTTAAAAAAGGTTGCTAGATTTCAATTTCCACTTTAAAGGAAATGTACATTTAGTTCATAATTCATGCACAATCAGTGTATCACACTAAGGAAGCTGTGGGAACTGACATTTCATTATTTAAATTAATTGCTTTAAATGAATTTTAAAGATTTTTTTCATAAAAAGTAGAATATGCTCAGTCTTAAACTTCATACTGTGTGGTTTCTCAAATGCCAGACAATTGTAAAATTGCAGAATATTATTGTCTGTATCTACCTTTGCTTACCTTATACAGACATTAAATATATATAATATGTTTTCTCTAAGAAACCATGACACATGAGGTTATGCAATAACCAGTACAAGCCAAGAAAATTATTTTTTTCTGAAATGAAATTTCCACTGACACCTAAGTGCTTTATAAATATTAGTGGTCTGCAGCCCACAGCTGGAAGGAAATAAAACAGGGTGAATGATGCAAGGACAAAAACAAGGTCACTCATGTATGCAAAACTGTGGCATGCTGAGACCTATTTTATTTTTCAGCCATAAGTAAAGTTCATCCACAACCGCTCAAGTAGCTTCAATACAAACACAATTCAAAAAAAAAAAAAAAAAAAAAGTTTTTTAACTTGTTCTTCCTAACTTTATAGAAAATTTGTTTTGTTTGTTTGTTTATTTAAGTACATTATTTGCCATACTTAATTTTCTGCTCAGTTTGGTGGGTTTTGTTTGTAGAGTTTTTAATTTCTTGGCTCTAAATATGTATAGCAAAAGGGCAGACTTAAAGAAAAAGAGTCATAATTCAGACACTACATCCAATACTTGTGATACTTTGGCTTCCCTTCTTCATGAGGGCATATAAGCATCTCTCTGGTTATGTGTGACTTTTTTCCCTGTTTTCCTGGACCATGTTATAATAAGGTTAAGCTTGGATTCTCAGTTTCCCATATTTTGGGAAACTGGGAATTGGGGGTGTTGGGGGTTGTATGAAACTAAAAACTGTGTTTCTTCTAGTGATTTATCATCTGTAACATTGAATGCATGTTGTAGATTTTTGTAGCTTTTGATATTAAGATTTTGGAATCCTGTTTGCTTCATACTTTTTTTTTTTTTTTCCTGAAATCAGGAAATGCTAAAAAAAAAAAAAAAAAAAAAAAAAGCAAACAAAACATACTCAAATTGGTATTCTTTGCTAAAAAAGTCACATAAAAATATCCTGTCAGGTTTCTTCTAAACCTTCCCTTTTGTTTAGAGTATGTTGTAAACAAGCTTGACTCTGCAAAGATTCTTAGGATTTGCACAGAGAAGATTAAAGCAACAGTTTATTCATGTATCTTGCAGAAGCAAAATTATATCATCTGGGTCAATGTTGTTAATAATTTCAAACATATGTCCTAAGGGAAGTGACTTCACAGTTATTTCTGGATTGTAAAAGGTGTGAGCAATATTTTTGCCTCATATCAATTTTTTCCCCTTGTTTTCTCATGAAATTCTCATTAAGCAAATGTTTCTTTTTTCTTTTTGTTTTAAAAACAAAATTTGTCTCATACCTAGAAAGCTTCATAATGTGATATTTTTAAATCATGCATTCTGAATGGTGAAGTCACTAGATAACTCTTTGAAAAGTGTAATGTATTCACTGTCCAGCATCTACACTGGAAAATCACCATACTTTTTAATTCCTGAGGCATGATATCACATCTACAGATATACAAAGAAAAAAGATACTTACACATCTGATAGATGTGTATGAGGTAACACTGAAATATACAAGGATCGGTAGCAGAAAGTGGACAATGGAACAATTAGAGGCAATTATAATTCACATATATATAAATTTATTTGAAAGTGTTAAAGCAAGTCTTCATACTAGATATGTCATGCCTTCATTTTATATTCTTCTTCTTTCAATATCCTTTATGTAATCTTCATGATAAGAAGCAATCTCTGCTCAGTGCTCAGTTGATTGATAAATTAGGCTGCTATTGGCAATATGAGAAACAATGATTTGTCAGCTTAGATTTCTGATCATGTACAAACAGAATTTAGCTTGGTATGCTTTATGCATTTTGAGCATCCATCTGTAAAAAATGTTTTAAAATTGATGTCTTCTGATTTTCCTGAAAAAAGAACAATAAAGGTGAAAATATTCCTATTTCTCTTTCCAGTACTGTATTGTATCCACTTTGACTTATGAAATTTACAGAAAAAAAAAATAAAATAATTTATAAAACTGAAAATCCTAAAATAATTAAATAATTTATCTGACATTAGGCAAGGGAGGGTAACATGTTCCAGACTAACGGATACACTTTTTTTTTTTGTTGTTCATGTAAGTAAAAGTATGTAGAAAAGCTAGACCTTCAGTTGCTAATACGGTTGATATGTAACTTACCTCATTACCTCCCCTGTGTTAGGAGGTATTTGTTTGGAAAATTAGTTATACACAAGCAGAGTTTTGTGTAATTGAGAATTTTGAGTTATATTAATGCTAGTTCAAGCCTGGGCTAAGAAGCTTGCTTACAGTCCCCCCTTTACACACAGAGAAGAAAACTCATATTTCTGGGCAACAGTCTGAATGAAAGTAGTATTGCCTTGCTTAGTTACAGACAACTTACTGAAGAATTTTTTAGAATAAGTATTCTCCAGTTTATGATGGTAACATGTAACATGTTACCAAAGGAATTAAAATTCCTTTTTAATAGTCCCTCCTTTTCCAAGCACTGAAAAGTTGTCATGGAATGAAAAGACCTTTTCTTATTTTATTTATGCTTAATTATGTTTATTAAAAATTACAGTTTATGGATGTAACTACACCAGAAGGCATTCTCTGGGGCCTTTTCATTGTTTTAAATTATTATAAACACCCAAGGAATCTTCACTCAGCTCTAGTGGAATTTGAAAGGTGCAATAGAGGTTGGGTTGGTCTGTGGAGTAGCTCAGAAGTAGTACAATTCCTGTACACTTTATAAAAGAAATATGAACCCTTCAGACATGGGTTGATCAAATACTCTGTCAAAGCTCTCCATCAATTTTCAGAGGAAAAATAATAATCAACAAATGCACAGCAAGGCGATCCTTGTATGAACTTTATACTTCTTATCTCCAACTATTTCAAAAGTTTTCCAAAGTTTGAAGTTTCCAGCTGGTTAAAAGCAACATCACCTATAATTTTATCCTCACAGAAAACAAAAAGGAAATGTCACACAAAAAAATATTTTCTGCAGATGAACTTCAGAAAATGTGAACTTAAGACTGCAAATACATCTCCAGCTGTTTCATATTTACGTGGTTTTTACTCCTGACACTTTTAGCATAGGAGGAAGTGGAATGGTCAAAATATTTTTGGTGATCAGAAGAACTTTTTCATTGGTTTTCCTGAAAAGATCAGCTGCTCCTACTAGAAAATGGTCTCACATCTAATAAACTATTATTAAACTATTTAAACACAGAGAATGATAACAGCCTCCCAGAAGTCAAATATTTTTTTCTTTGATGCACCCATACAGCATCTTGTACTATGGTGGTTTTTTGTTTGTTTGTTTGTTTGTTTTGCTTTTAACAGAAGCCAGAATGTAGGTACAAATTGAGATTTCAGTCCTTTCTAAGATAAAACCTTAGGCGATAAGAATATTTGAAAATAAGATTCTTTATTTCCTAAGAATGCTACAGTAGACAAAAAAAAAAAAGAACTATAAGATACAATCAAACAAGGAAATACAGAAGTATGCCCTGTCTTCCACAATTCTTCAGAATGCAAATAGCTTGAAAGATTAGATTTCTCTTTTTTTCACTTCTCTAGCCTTGTCTTTTCTTGTTTTTCAAATTAAGCAGCAGAACATATCTAAATTGTCTTAGTGCTTTAGAATAATTCTTAAGGTGATAAACAGAATTAATTCTATTTAATATTTAGCCTAAAGTAAACAAAATTCATGGTTTGTGGCTGCCTTAACTGTACTGCTACTTGTTCAGTATTGAAAGGAAAGATATCTGTTATTCAACTATTTCATAACCTTGGGAGGAAAATGTCAAAAAATAAAAATAAAAAATGGAGGCCCTTAGACTCTCATTTTCAGCTAGCAGGATTGTAGAACAGCGTCCTCATAACTGCCTATCATTTGTACCAAAGCTGTGACAGGACATGTGTAGGTAATTATATTATGGAAACAGAAACGAAGAACCCAACATTGTCCGGGCTATGCGTTACATGAAGATACAACCTGATGATGAAATTATATACTTCACTCATAAGAGAGAAGCATCAAAATCAATATATAATGTAATGATCTAACAAAACTTAATCATAAATAACAAGATTTGAGACAGTAAGGCACACTTGATTTTTTATTGAGTAGAGAACAGGGTAAGTCAAATGTATCAGGGAGACCTTCCCATGGTCATGAGGTTCAGAGTAGACCCCATTGCTTTCTAATCTCCTTGAACCAAAGAGGTAAGGAGCCTAGGTGTGGCTGAATCCACTCCTAGTCCCACGGTTCGTCAATTGTTTATGTGTAAGGATTATAAATGCACAGTCATTCTAAGATATAATCGTAGTCAAGCTTACAGATTTTAGCAAGCGATAAATCACTTGCTGAGGTTCTGTTGTGGAAAGGAATCTCACCCAAGGAAAGGATTCTCTGCAGCAAGCATGACCTTGAAAGGCAAAAGGCATCTTGACTCAAGGAGAGATCCTATCATGCAGCCAGCTGCCCTGCAGAAGGGCTCAAAGGGCTCTTGGACTGATCACTGTTTATGAAGTAAGATGATGGACTAATAGCATTTTTTTTTTTTTTTTTTTTTTTTTTTTTTGGTGCAGGGTGCGGGCTCCATTGTCGCTAAGGAAGGCATCTGTCAGTTTCTTCAGTGCCCAGCATAAGCTGATATTGTAGTTGCTATCTGCATGAGCAAAGCTTCAGGTGCAACTGGTCACTATCTGCCTGAGCAAGGCTTTCTGTGTATCAGCCAGTGTTTGAGCAAGGCAAAGGCCAGACTGAAGGCCAAAGCTTAGGGGGGGAGGGAGTCACAATACCTTCTCAGGGTAGTTGACAGAATGATTCCTCTGCACTGTTTTATGAGGAAATCATTGTTATCCCTTAATTATGTGGCCTTATTTGTCCCTGAGTCTTATAGTTTATTCATTCTATAAAAAAAATAAAACATAATAATGTCTCATAAAACACTGTACTAACTGCTTAATTAGAATTCAGTACGAAAAACTCTAGACTGTTATTAAAAAGTGATTGCTTTGTTTAATTGCTGATTATAAAACAATATTAAACACATGCATTGATAAAACTATTATAGGTAAAACATTGTAAAGATATGTGCAGCTAATATACGTTTTGTAATTATTAAGCATATGTATGGGCTTCCTTAATTTCATAAATCTTGCTAGGTGTTTGGTATTCTTTCTTTGACTATATCATAGGTTGTTGCAGCTCCATTTAGATAACTTGTTTATGTAAATCCTTGAGGTAATCTTACTCTCTGGGCCCCCCTTGAAAGATACTGTGCTGCAGTTTTTTATACTAGATTGTCATCTTACATATTATAAAGACTTCTTTGCTTAAGGTTGTTTGTCTCTCACAATGTGAAGATTGAAACTCAACTGTTTGAAAAATCTCTGTATATATAAATGTTTACTTGCATTTAACTGAGAATACTCCAAAAGCAAACTTAATGACTAAAGATCTTAACCTTCCTAATATTTCTTAGTCTTAGTTAGAAACTAGATTATAAATATACATATATATTTATTTCTTAATTCAGAAGATACAGAAATTGAGAGAAGACCGAAGCATAAAATTATCCTGGGAATTTATTTATTTATTTGTTTGTTTGTTTCCACACAAAGATTCAGTCTGCTTCCTATTCTTTATTGCTCTGCTCCTCTCTGATAAATGCTATACTTTAAAATTTACTGTGATATATTCCCCTACTACATTTAAATTAGAAGTTTTAGGATACCTACTTAAAACAACTGTTAATCAGAAAGTTTGCTATAGTTGATTGCCTTTCAGTAAACTGTCAGATTCTTCTTTTAGATTCAATTTGTTTATAAAATGTTGTATCAGTAATTTCATAGAATTTTAGTTTGCATCCTAAATTCATGAAATATATTGTTTAATGCAGATGTGGCAGCTGTTTTCTTGGAGAATGTAATAGGAATTAAACTAATGAGTTCCAGAACTAAAAGCATAAACTATTATATTTCTAACAAAATAGTCAACAGACTATTACTAGGGGCTATAAGAAGTTTTACCCTCTGAAGGACACTCACAATTTACTCTCACCAAGAATTTGCCTATTTCTAAAATTTCCCCAAATCAAGCTCAAAAAATTGGAAGATATATCTGCAACAACTGTAATAGGAACTTAAATGCCTAGGAATTTAGATGCCAGGAACTTATATGTAGGCACCTAAATTTATTAGTTTAAATTTAATGTTGAATTTGGCCTTGATTTTTGAACTGTGATTTCTTCAGATGAGAGTGTTATGGGTTTTATAGAGAATTCATAGGCCCCTGTATAGCCCTCTGAAGCCATGAGGCTTCAGGGCCCTCCTCCAAAGAACAGATCTCTTTTACTCAAAGTGATGTTTCCAGAGTTTCTTTCTCTGTAAGTGCTTTCAGAGACAGCTCAATGTAATTCTGCGGTCAGGAAGTAATCTACTGCAAACAGATCTACTGCAACTGAGACTAGATAAATTCATCGCTTTTACAAGGAAGGTGAAAAGGTAATTTCAGAGAAAAGGAAAATTATCTGGCCTAGAAAACAAAACAAGTTCCTAAGAAGACATAAAAAAAAGAATGTGATAAGACTGTTTATAGAGCTTAAAGATTTTTTTTTTTCTTTTCAGATTTTGATATAGGGGGCTAGCCACCTGTTCTGATGGATGCTTATAGAGAATTAAGTGAAGACTAATTTGCAAGAGAAGTATATCTTGATACTCTGTTCCTAATCGTGTGTCAGCTAGGAATTTGTAGCTGCATACCTGCTTATCTGCTGAAATGTCCCTTGAACATCTGCCCCAGCACCTTTATTTCCTTTCTCTGTGAATAAGGAGATAGTGCAGAAGCTTCTCTTATTTTTTCTTTATTTTTGCTAATTTTACTTTCCTTGTTTGTTACATTACCTCATAGTGTTTAAGAATTAGAAGGAAATCTGTCTATGAAAGGTGTAGGTATAAGGACACTGTATAAACAATAAGGACCTTAGTACCATTTTCAACTCAATAAACATGAACATGACAGATTTAATAAACAGTTTGTGAAGCAAAGCTGTTAACATTTTACTACTAGTGAGTGCTAATAAATAAAAAGGAACTGCAGCTCAACTCTCAGAGCTGAGGTAGAGCTGGCAGAATACAAACAGTTTAAATAGATTTTTTGTCTGTACTTTGAGAATGTTTGATATGAAAATTGCTGGGAAAGGCAGTAAAATAGAATCCCTTTAAGCCATTTGTGAATCCTAAAAAACAGCAGTGGGATATATGTCCTATAGGCAATACCATTTGTAAATGACTTCTGTGAGAACTATTCATAAATAAGATGAGTAGAGTTCAGAATAAAAATGAAAGAACTGACATTTTTTCTAACTGAACTTGCCAGTTGGAGAGAAGGATCCCCTAGTGGGCCATTTCTAATAATGAGAATAACGGAGGTAACCATTAATGAGGACAAATGTATTGGGAGCTTTTTGGAGGTTTTAAGTACCAATAGATAATCTGCAGTCTTCCTTAACTGCAGGGAAAAAGGGATTCAGATCGATGGGGAAAAAAAGACTTGAAAATGTGGCACTCTGTTCCTTGATTTAAGTTCTTAGATGACCATGGTAGAAAAAGTAAAAGCAGCACAATAGATAATAAAAAATACAACCTCAAGAGGGCAGGCATTTATCCTTTACAATAAGCAGAAGGTATGGACAAGAAATTTTCAAAAATAAAATTAAATATAAAGCTATTGAAAAATCAAATAAGGTCTTAAAGTTTACAGTAGCAAGCCTATTTCTTTCACTGTAACATTTGGAAGCTATTCTTTGCTTAAATCTGATACATGATTCTTTGTACATTACAAAATTTTAGTGTCCACCCAAAGGGACAATAGTAGCAGAAGCAGTGGCCTAATCTCAGGCACAAGGAATTAAATTCTTCTAAGATAAAGCTTTCAAGACACCTGAGCTTCTTTCTCTTGTCACTCATTAGGGAAAGTCTGAACTTAGAAGAATGAAACAAGCATGCAGTAAAAGAGTTCAGTAATATTATACCCATACAGATTTCAAAAACATCTTTGAGATTTTTCTAGTCAAAAAGCAGTCAACAGAAGAAAACGTAGAAAGTTTAAATGAAAGTAATGAATATGACTGAAGGTTGGGATACCCTAGTTGGCATAAAGAGAGGATATAATTGTTAAAAATCTGGGACAGCTTAATTTTCAAAATCTGTTTATCTCCAAAAGTATCTCTCTGTTGACTTCCATTTTGAAAAACTCTTCCCCCCTAAAGTGGGTTTAAAATTTGTAAAATATGTATGCATGTACAAATATATATTTATATGCAGACATTTACGTATACCAATACATTAAAAATGTTCACCATATTATAATAATTTAGAACTTACAAGTAACACACATAAGTATTAGGTCTTATTCCTATGCTTCCATTACAGTTATCATTTTAATATATACTTACAAGACCCTGAGTCTTTGTCTACCTTGCAAAATATAATTGGCAATTTATTTTTTCTGGTACTTCATATTTTTAGTTGTTGATTTTTTTTATCTTTGTTATTTTTTAAATGTTCCATTGTAAATTCATTGTAGTCAGTGAAAGGTCAACTTACCTGTTACTAAAATTAAAAAAAAAAAAAAAAAAAAAAAAAAAAAAGATGAAAAAGAAGGAAAAGAACCCACAAACAACTGAACTTTGGACATTAAATGCTGTGTCACCTAATTCACTTTTCAGGTTGTGGTTTGGTTGCATATGGACATGAACCAGTATTCACTGCATAAGTATTCTTTTATCTGACTTTCTTTTCCTGGCCACCCATTCATCATCTGGACCACTCAAACTAAAAATAATCATGAAGATCATTCAATTGAAAGGATCTAAAAATAAAGTAAGACACATTTAGAAAGTCTTTAATAAGTAGTGATAGTACGGACTTTGTTAAAACCTATGATATACACTAAAGCTATAGGATAATACAGGAGATTTAGTCAACTTCAGTAACTTGGGATAAATTGTCTCCTGAACACCTCAATAAAACATTTGATATATTGGCGGGAAAGAAACAAAATATATCCTAGTGTATCAGGTTTGCACAGCATAGTTTCGGTAGCAGGGGGCTGCAGCTGTGGCCTCTCTGAGGAAAATCCAGCAGCTTCCCCGTGTTAGGTACCGGCCAGCTCCAGCCAGCTCCAAAGCGGCCTGACACTGCCCAGAGCAGAGCCAATAAGCAATGCTGTTTGTGCCTCTGCAAAAGCATATTTAAGAAAGGAAAAAAAAAAAAAATGCTGTAATGCTGTGCAACAGTTGTGAGAGAAACGAGTGAGAAACAGCCCTGCAGATCCCAAGGTCAGTGCAGAAGGAGGGCAGGAGGTGATCCCACAGCAGAAGTTCTCCTGTGGCCTGTGGAGAGGCCCCTGGTGGAGCAGGCTGTCCCCCTGCAGCCCATGGGTCCCACATGGAGCAGATCTTCATGCTGCAGCCTGTGGAGGAGCACCCGGTGGAGCAGGTGGATGTGGCCTGGAGGAGGCTGCGGCCTGTGGATAGCCCCAGCAGGAACGGGAGGTAGAGCTGCTGCCTGTGGGGGACCCGTGTTGGAGCAGTTTGCTGCTGGGGGATCGACCCCGTGGTACGGAGCCATGTGGGAGCAATTCTTGAAGAGCTGCTGCCCGTGGGCAGCCCAGTGAGTGATCTCCCTGTCTTTATCTTAAGGCCTTTTCATCGTATTTTCTCCCCCATTTCCTCTGAGGAGGGGGAGTGAGAGAGTGGTTGTGGTGGAGCTCTGCTGCCCAGCTGAGTAAAAGCACCACACCAAGTGACACTAGTATGAGATTTAACCATCTAGTAGCAGCCTGTAATGGCAGAGCTCCCTGTTCATTTGTCAGCCCAACATCATATATATATGGTGGCACTCTAAGTAATGCCACTTAGGAAGTGAATTAGTGGTTTCTCCACTTTGCAGACAAAGGAGACCAGAAATAGTCATGACCTTGGGCCACTAGTCCTCCCAGTTGGTTCCAGCCAAAGTTACCTTCCCTGTGGACTCTATGGTGTTGTGGTTTAACCCGGCCAGCAGCTAAACACCACACAGCCGTTTGCTCACCCTCCCCCCTCCCTCTCTGGGATGGGGGAGAGAAATGGGAAAGTGAAGCCTGTGAGTTGAGATAAAGACAGTTTATTAAGATGGGAAAATAATAATAACAATAATAATAATAATGATGATGATAATGGTACTACTACTAATAATATGTACGAAACAAGTGATGCACAATGCAATTGCTCACCACCCGCTGACTGATGCCCATCCTAATGCTGAGCAGTCTGGCCCCCTCACCCTGGCTAGCCACCCCTATATATTGTTTAGCATGATGTCAGATGGTATGGAATAACCATTTGGCTAATTTGGGTCAGCTGTTCTGGGTCTGTCCCTTTCCAGCTCTTGCTGCACCCCCAGCCTGCCTGTTGGCAGGACAGAGTGAGAAGTTGAAACATCCTTGGCTTGGTGTAAGCTCTGCTCTGCAGCAATCATGTTATCAGCATGTTATCAGCACTCATCCTAAGCCACAATATAGCACCCTACCAGCTACTAGGAAGAAAATTGACTCTGTCCTAACTGAAACCAGGACATATGGTTTCCAGCCAGTGTCAGACCAGACATCTGACCACAAAGAGTCTTGAGGGTGCAAAAGTATAGATGTCAGACCCTCTTGGAAATACACCACAGGAACACTGTTCTCCAGCTATAGACGTCTTTTCACACTCCTGGCTCAGGTACATCACCTGGAAACCAGGAGGAGACAACCATGTCAGTCAGATAAAACTCCAGGGCATGACAAAGTCAGAAGGGATGGTCCAATTGCCACCATGTATCACTGCTGCAATATTTCTGTGGAGCACAGTAGGTACCAGACATGCAGAAATATCGTTAGTAGGGTGTATGATATTATAGCTGTAAATGCAGCATAAGTGTAATATAGCCATCATTACAATTATTTCATCTGAGGAAGGAAGCTGCAGAGAAGTGTATTAAGGAACTCTTGCCAGAGAGTGCTTGAATTGGCTATTAGACTGTACCAATGCACCTTGTGCATACAATGATATAACGCAGATGACTGCTGAATTAGATTCAGATCCTATGCATTTCATTTGAAACCATATTGGTTTTAGTCTGTGGCATCGCTTGGAAACTGCTATCAAAGGTCACACATTTTAGAAACCAGAAAGGCTGTGTTAACATTTTTTTTCACCAAAAATCAAACCTTTTTTTTTTTTTTCATTGTGTAAAAAAACTGCTAGCAGCTTTTCTTCAGCCGTGTTATCTGTTTCCATATTTACAGCCTTCTATGGTCCACTGAACAAGGGATGGCACTGCAACAAATCCCAGCTGTAAACATGGCTTTTTTCAGAGCTGCTAAAGAGACAATTTGGTTCCTGGCAGAATCTCATCTGTCTTTTCCTGCTCTCCTCCTCCTTCTTCATGTAAATGTTATGAAAAATGAGTATAAATTAAAAAAAAAATAAAAAAAAAATCCCTTATTATATTGTTAGAAGTGACAAACAACTATTTTCTTGGTGTTCAACATGCTTACTTTTAACACCATGCCTAGAAGATTTTCTGAAATGGCATGGCTTCCATAACTCTCATGAGAACATTGGACTTTTATACCATGTTATACCTGTACTAACTTCTTTTCTGATTGTTTGTTTATTAAATTAGGATTTCTTTCATTACATTTGTAGAAGTTCTACATCAATAATACTAACACAGTTATCAGCACAGTATTATACCTTACTTTGCATGTAGCTTATTAAAATGTCTATATCAAAACAGTGCTAGTGCCACTTCAGTTCAGCGGGAACTGAATGAAGCCACACTCTGTGAGATTCCTTGACTTTCAGTAACTCCTGTCTTATCCACCACGCAGCATATCTTCTCCCAGTGAGTGCTGACTTCATTGTCAAAAGCAACCAAGCATCCATCCTCAGAAACTAAGCAGTGAGAGTCCTTAAACAGCAAGAATTTTTCAGGTGGTGAAAATTTCTGGGGAAAAAAAAAAAAAAAAAAAAAAAAAAAAAAAAAAAAAGTCTGTATTATCGAGTAGTGCAACCAAGCATGTGAGACCAGAAGACAGAGAAAGGCTTAACATCCACGCATCTCCTTTTCCGACTTGTTTTGTGTCTCCAAGTCAAAACCTGGAGAATGACTTGCATTGACAAGTGAGTCATGACAATCTGAAGAAATCCTGGTGGCAGGGCAGAAAAACAAGACATAGACAGGAAGCTGGAAGCTTTGAACATACTTTCAGAGGTCCTGGTCTTTTTCTTATACACTACCAGAGCTTCAGATCAAACTAAAGTGCTGATCCTGCTCTGAGCATCAAATGTCACTTACAATTTATATGGAAATTATTTTACAAAATAGACAAACAAAAATTTGAAAAGTGAATAACCATTCGGTCTCTCTTTTCCATGACTAACTGTCTTCTGAATATCTAGCAGAAGACTAATTATTTAACTGTAAATGGTGTTTAATGTTGAATTCAGCATGCTTTTCATCCCATGTTGAGCTCACAGTCATCTATTTTATTTCTGCATCTTTACAAGAAGCAAACTCAAAGATTTTTCACTATTTTATGTAGACAATATGTGATTATGTAAAGGATAGTGTTTTAAAATCATCTTCAAAAGAAAAAACTTTAATACATAAAATCTCTGAGTAGATATTTACCAGGCTCTAGACAAAGCTCTTCTCTTACGTAGAATGTGTGCAAGCAATCGTGAAAAAGAAAACTGGCCAAGGCTCACTTCTGTTTTGTGTTTGCCTACTATGCAATAAATGAACTAAAAGTATAAACATTTAAATTAGTATTTTCCTATATGTATACAAAATTGTATTTAAAACAGTTCCACAATTAAAATAAACTACCTGTCTCTGTCATAATTATTCACATTTTCAGCCAGTTTCAGCCGAAAAGTGTATTCAAAAGACCTCAGTTCTTTTGTCATGGTAGTTTTGCCTGGCTTTAGAACTAGCAAAGAAAAAATATTGAATATACCTATAAAATTAATGTATTTATAGATATAAGCATTTTTATATAGCTTGAATCCAATTAAAAAAAAAGGGGGGGAGGGGTTACATTGTATTATTATTCTTCTCTACCGTTTTTAGTTTGCAGTATAGAAGACTACTGGTATGATTTGTATTTATTCTAGGCATGTAATCCTATTTGAAAGAGTGTATATGAGGTATGCTCAGGCCAAGTAAAGGGCACTGATTAAATGTCATCAATATTACTGAGATCAAAAGCAAGGATCTTCATGAGTTTCATCTGGTGTCTAGTCTCACATCTCAGATCGAGAAATATTTTCAGATTTTTACATTATGTTCTGTTTTCATGCTTCCCCCTCTTTTTTCAGGACAGCTAATTAAGAAGACCCAGTCTCAGAAGACAGAATATTGACATATAAATGGTTTTATAAAAAATATTTCTTGTAGGAATTTTTAAAAAAGCATATTACATAACATGTAAAGTATTTTAATGAAGCCCTTTAAATTGCAAAAGGAATTGCAACTCTTTCCCTTAATTAAAAGAATTTTAATGATACTTGGAGTAGGCTATTATTCAACATCTTGAGAATACTGAGTAAGCTAAATTGATCAGTTTGTTTCTACCACGCAATTGCCAATTCTTTTAACCATGGAATAAAAAAAAAATTGCTATGAGAACTCAACCTTAAAACTTTTCACAATTTTCTTTGTATTGACACTTTATGTTTCTATTCCTTTGTATATACATTCATTCTTATGCTATTTAGAATGACTTTAAAGTTCAAGACTTTTACATCTCCATTTAAATTTAATGGAAATAAAATATTTTTTCACCGACCTCAAAGAATAGTCTTTCTTTCATTTTTTTCTAATATTTCAGTATTTTGTGTGTTGTTTAATCCTGCTGGACCATCTAAGGGCTATTAGGCTCCTTAAAAGTCTCTGAATATGGTAACTGAAGTGTTACAAATAACAGTTCTGTAATTTCAATATGTGCTACATTTCTCATTTTAAAAGTTTTATTACAAAGGTCAGTACTGAATTAATAACTCATAGAAACAGAATTGCACATAACTGTAGCAGCTCAGTCAAATCTAAGACTATGGAAAATCTAAGAGACAGTAAGGATAGTTTGAAGTATGGACAAAGTTGTTTTAATACAATCCTACTGTTGCACTTGCTATTTTGTTATCATTACTTTTCATCTAACATCACAGTCTATCCTGTGCTAGTATGAAAGATCTTTTATCATCATAAATGCAAATACTAAACTAAATTAGATACTGAAAATAAATGGATACTGCCATAGGAAAACACTGCAAATTCATAGGTTGACCGAGCACAGATATTCTGAACTTCAGATTTAGAAAAAGTTGACAACTCCATTTTCCAATTAAAAGCCTCAGGAGACCTGGGACATTTTAGCTGATTCCTGCGTGATCCAGAGATGGATTAGTGAAGTAAAATATTTGCCTATGTCTGTATATCTGTATAGTTTTCCATTCTTCACAGGCTTTAAACATTTATATATATATATACGTATATATATATAATGTGATATATAAGATAGACAATTAATAGTCAGAAATACCATGAGAAATTTTTTTTTTTTTTTTTTTTTATGAGAACAAATAACAAGTGAAGCATGAGGATGCTTCATCGACTTCAATAAAACAAAACAAAACAAAAGCATGCAAAAGCCTGTTCCCCACTGCAAAAGATTTTATTTCTAAAAGAAATCAAAGAGAGAAAGAGAGAGAGAGAAAGAGAGAGAGAGAGGACATGAAATGGCAGCAGCATCTTCCTGAAAAGAGAGGTGGAAATAAATTAGACACTATTTATGCAAATTAAGACTGTAGTGACATCATAGAATATTAAATTACATTTAATTCTGGGTATATTTAATCTGTGTCCACATGTATATGTATATGTAAACATATAACTAGTCTGCAAATTTCTGCTTTGAAACAATGGATTAGACTTTTAAGAAGGTAACCTTTATACAAAATACAAAAAATACAAAATACAAAATTATACAAAATTATACAAAAATACAAAAAAAAGTGTTTTTTTTTTTAAGTTTCAAAATAGATTGGAGATAGTAATATATATGTAATATAAATAAAATATGAAAGCAATAAACCTGATCAAGAAATATTATATATTGAAAATTGTACGTGATATTAAAATGAAAGACTTAAAACATATGTGACTGGTTAAAAGAAATATATCAGGACCAATCCCCAAATATATATTTTTAAAAATCATTGTAATTGAAAAATCATCAGGAATGCTATATTGTACCTGATGTGCTATCCTGAAGTATTAGTATACTATCTAGCATTTCTATCTAGCATTTCTAACACACAGAAAACAAAACTCAGTAAATGTTTAATTTACAGGAAAATTGGAAGTACTTAGAAACTTTTCAAGGAGTAAAAATCTCCAGAGTTTTTACAAATTTACTCTGCTTTTATACTAAATGTCTAGAAAATTTGTCCAGCATATGACAGAAATTGTTGTATACTTGATGATACAAAGTACTCAACACATTATTTACCATAAAATGCCTTAAAATATTCATGCAGAATGCAGACGGTTCACTATACGTTCCCAAACTCTTGTATCAAGACATCATTCTGGTGTGTTATTTGAGTAGTATAACATCCATTCACACTGTAGTTGTAATGGATGATGACAGTCATGAGACACTGATTTGATTTATAGTAATTTATAGTATTCATTAAACTTGGAGCTTGAGACCACTGCCTTTTTTTTTTTTTTTTTTTTTTTTAAGTGTAGACCTCTTGGATAACTGATAAATTATAAGCCCCTTATAAGTATGACAACTGTAATGTTAGACAAGAGAAAAAGAAGAAGGACTGATGAGAAGGAATACAAAAATTAATGAGTTGGCTTAGCATTAGTTTAGGGGTCAAAGCCCAAATTTTTCAGTCCTCAGTGTGCTCTTGATTTTTTGTTCATCTTATCTAGAATTAAGTGATTAATTCATTGTGGACTTACACAGTCTTTGAGCAATGTCCGGACAATAACCACTCACTCATAAGTAGAGCACCTGACAGAACTAATAGTTCTATTAGTAACTATTAGTTAGAGCTAATCTCTGACTGAAATCTGTATATTTCAGTCTCTTTTACTACCATTGTCTAATTGTGTACCTAGACACTATCATAATTTTGCCAAAAAAAAAAAAAAAAAAAAAAAAATAGAAAATTATGCAAGCCCTTTGAAAATATAGAACTTGTTAGTTCATGTTAAATCTTGAATACCTTGAACATGTAGAGGGCATTTGGAGTCTTGGTCTTAAATCTCAAACAAATTCCTCTTTAATATATTTCTACTAGTCAGGTCAGAAAGACTGGAATTATTCTAGACCTAATGACTTAGAAATAGTAATAAAAAAAACATGTTTCTTCAAAAAAGTTTAAAGCTCCTTGCTAAAAACTCTTCAAGAAATTATAACACTGTGGATTAACAAGAAGGACTGTGATGAATTAATAACTATCCACACACAAAAAACAAAGACTAGACAAAAAAGGTCATTATATACAAATAGGGTTTATGAGTAAAGAATATTAGCACCAGAATAACTCAAAAAGATTTGTACTGAAGTGTAAGGTAGGGTACAGAGATGAATAAGACAGATAATTATAAGTACAATATAGCCTCCACAGGAGAAATTTTCTTTAGCCTAGAAAACAATTGACGAAGGAGGATTTTTGAAAGGTCTGTACAATCATGCATGTCTGGATAAAACAGATAAGGAATGACTTTCTCATAACACAGAAGCTAGGCTACAAGAGATAATTTTATCAATGGTTTTAATGTAATGTGTCATTGTTTTAATGAGCTCATAAGCGAATTATAGACCTGAAGGACATTGTGAAATACAAATAATAAAATAAATAAATAAACTGAAGATTAATTAACTTCATAGGGAATAAAACCTATTGACATTAAACATAATTGTTCAGATGAAATCTGTTACTGATGAAGTTCCTAAACAAACAAATGAGGAAAACTTGAAAAGTGATTTTCTAGAGTTTCTCTCAACTTTGTAGTTTTTTTCTCTAAGATTCTTATTATGAGCCATTATGGGAGATAAAGTGTTAAAATAAACGATTTGTCTCTGTATGCCAGTACCTTGAACCTTGAAAATGACCTTGAACCTTGATTTTAACCTTGAAAATTGGATGATAAAGATTAGCTGGGGGATAATTATAACTCCCCTTCAAACACTTCTTTATAATATTTTTGCTTTGTCAGTCTGACTGTTAACAGTATTTACCTAGGAATATTAATAAATTAAAATGCTACACAATTTTTGAGACAAGTATGCTTAGTAAAAAATTGAATTCAAATTAGAAAGAATTGAATTGAATTCAAATTGGATTCAATTCAATTCTTCAAAACAGAATTTTCAAATTCAAAGACAAGATGAGTGCTTACCATTTATAGCATACCCTTCAGTTCTTTCCGCAACCTGGGCAATAGTAAAGTCAGATGGCAGTAAAAGTTATCAGAGAAATTTGGATAGGCTGACAATATCTATGTTTAGGAGATGTCAGAGCAAAGCAACTCTGCTGGCTTTATTTTCAGACAATGAGAAATTTAGACCTACAAGGGTTACTCAGATCTATACTCTCTAGTCTGTAGAATTTCCACCTATTTCATAAGAACTCTGTAAGAAATATGTTTTCACATGGAGTCAAATTGGCATAGGCACATTTATTTCAATAAAGCTACATAATTTCTTATTGGCTAAGAATTAGACCCCTCATGAATGAGTGTCATTGTCTTCTATATAGCAAATAAAATTTCAGTGAATATATTGATTCAAGAAGAGCTGTCATTCAGCATGATACTTTTTCCTATCAGTATAGTAAATTATATCGTAGATAGGTTCTATGAAAATCTTAAACTGAACAGAATAAGTGCAGTAAGGTAATGAATCTGTTTTCATGATTGTGAAACTATACTATATATATATATAGTATATTACGCATATATGACCTTGTATATATAGTATATCCATTAATTATACATTAATCTTTTATAAATTATACATCATAATGGATTAATATGCTATATTATTACATATATGTATATAGCTATACATCCTTTCTATATTATACTATATGTACTATATATATAGTACATATATATATACATATAGTACATATATATATATACACATATAGTATATATACTATCTGTACTATAGTATATATAGTACATATACTGTATATATATATTATATATATACATATATATATATACTGTGTATATATATATTACAGTATATACTATATACATATACT
The DNA here is from genome assembly GCF_009819795.1 of Aythya fuligula. Taxonomy (NCBI): domain Eukaryota; kingdom Metazoa; phylum Chordata; class Aves; order Anseriformes; family Anatidae; genus Aythya; species Aythya fuligula. The sequence goes on along the minus strand of NC_045560.1, from coordinate 102,644,548 downwards.
GTATACATATATATATACAGTATATGTACTATATATACTATAGTACAGATAGTATATATACTATATATATAGTACATATAGTACAATATATAATATATATATAATATTTGTACTATGTAGTACATATAGTATAATAAATGGGATTTTTTTTTTAATTCCTCTCCCATTACAAACACAAGGTAATCTTTTCATGAAGATAGCAGAGACTAATAAGCTTTGTATTATAGCTTTGCAAAATTCGGAGCAAATTACAGGAAATCATATAAATTTAGATATGAAGACACTATCATACACATAAAAAAATAATATTCATATTCTTTTCATGGTCCATTTCTAGGCATAATAAAAGACAATATAAAAGCAAGAATTAGATGTGGACATATTGAAAAATCATCAGTACTATCTTACATTTTTCATGTGGAGGAAGCACTTCTATATGCCCTGCCTTGAAGCCTTTATTCTTTCTATAAGGCATTTATCCTAGAAACCACCAGATACACGTTAATTCATGATAATTTTCACCTGTGGTCTTTTTCTGCTCATTGCTTTTTAAATTTCAGCATCTCTTAGTCCAAGAGTACTTTGATGACACTCAGCAGCAAATGTACAAATATCATTTGCTTAAGGTTTGTTCAGAAATGAACATTCTCTCTGGACAAACACCAGTAGATCACAGTTACTTGAAGACTGATAGAGGTTAACACATTTGGAATTAGAAAGCAAACAGAAAACTATAAAAAATTGAATCAAATGTTGCTGTATTATAGCATACTCTTTGATTTATATATTTTTTTCATTGTTATTTTACCTGTTACTGAGGAAATATATTACTTTTATATTAAAAGGAGACAGAGTCAAAGGCAGTGGACATAGGAGATCATGTGTTCCAAACTTGCTTTCAGTATAGTACAACTTTGTTCATGATAATACTATTCTATAATAAAGCAGAAATGTTTCAACAAGTACAAGAGAGATTCTCTTTTAAAGACACTGACCATAAAGCTGAATCAGACCAGAGTCAGACCAGAAAAATGGATGATGAGGCCACAGGCTTTGGAAAGTGATATATTTATCCAATTCTGAGGGCAAAAATATAAAGCTTTGTATATTTAGAAATATACAAGAGTGTTAACATGAAAATCACAGCATGATTTTTTCATAGCACGATTTTCACGTTTAACATGAAAATCTAAATTAGCATGTTAGAATAACACAAGTGATGTAATTAACACAAAACAGAAGAGCAGAGATGGGTCATTTAGTCACATTTGTTTCCTTCTCGTCTTTAGTAGAGAGGGCTGTGTTGCCAAATGGATGGCTGTTCCTAAATATCTGCAATACTCAGCCCCAGCACCAGGCATGACAGCTTTCAATAAAACATTCATTTTGATGCTTTGAGGTCTTCAGAGGTACATAAAGTAGTTCCCAAACTGCACATTACATGCAGTTTTCCATTTTATGCTGCACAAAATGTCCTTGACATTCTAGAGTTTGCCATACATATTTTAACATGCATCACTCCAGGGTGTATTTGAAAATACCCTCCACTTGCCTTTAATAATAATGACTTGTCAAGTGGAATCCAGATCTTTGTTAATCTAACATAATATGGACTTGATATTTTTTATTAACTATCAAATCGAGCCCAATAGCCGTCAGAAACATTTTTCCCTTCTGTCATGCATTTGTTCCCAGAATGCTTCATTTCTGACCACTAATGTAAAAGGTTAATAAACTGCAGTATTAAATGTCATTAACATTCAATATGCATGGCAACCGAATAATTTTGCAGATTTTTTACTTTAGAGCTGTTGGGACATTAATGTGGTTATTCTGCAGCCTTACAGAAGCATACCATAATGCATGTGTCAGCTAATTTGAAATCTAAAAAGTGAAGCATCAGTGCAACATTAGATTGTCCTCACTTTTATTAAAATTCATGTGATTGCTTCAGAATTTTTGTGTTTTTTTTTTTGTTTGTTTGTTTGTTTGTTTTTTTCAGTTCTATCTTCTTCCCCCTACTTTTTTTCATAGCTTGCTATTACAAGCTATGATTGATGTAATATTCTTTCATAATCAGTTTATGTTTTAAATATAAAATGAACATAGACAATAAACAAACTGCTTTTTAAATATCCATTTGGGCCACTGTCATTACAAGGCTGTTTATCAATGATTATTTTTCTCCACATTGTTATGCTTCCCTGTACTGGGTCTGGCTGGGATGTTAACTTTCCCTGCAGCAGTCCATACAGCTCTGCACTTGTAGCTAGAACAGTAGTGGTATCACACCAGTGTTGTGTCTACTGCTGAGCAGTGCAGACACAGCATCAGGGCTCTCTCTAACCCTTCTAGTGGGTTGGCAAAAATGTGAGAAGAGAAGCATCACCAGGGCAGCTGACTTAAACCAACCAAAGGGATATTCCATACCATATGATGTCACACTCAGCAATAAAAGGTGGAAACAGGAAGAAGAGAGGAGGGGTGGGCTCTTGTTGTGAAAACGTCGGTCCTCCTCCCAAACACCGGTGATAACACGCTGATGATTTAATTGTTGCAGAGCAGTGCTTATACTAAGCCAAGGACATCTCAGCATCTTGCTCTGTCCTGCCAACGGGCAGGCTGGGGGTGCAGCAAGAGCTGGGAAGGGACAGACCCAGGACAGGTGACCCAAACTAGCCAAAGGGGTATTCCATACCATCTGACGTCATGCTAAACAATATATAGGGGTGGCTAGCCAGGGGAGGGGGGCCGGACTGCTCGGGGTTAGGCTGGGCATCGGTCAGCGGGTGGTGAGCAATTGCATTGTGCATCATTTGTTTGTACACATTATTATTGGTAGTACTATTATCATCATTGTTGTTATTATTATTATTATTGTTATTATTATTATTATTTTCCTGTCTTGTTAAACTGTCTTTATCTCAACTCACGGGCTTCACTTTCCATTTCTCTCCCCCGTCCCAGAGAGGGAGGGGGGAGGGTGAGTGAACAGCTGTGTGGTGTTTAGCTGCTGGCCGGGTTGAACCACGACAACTGGCTATGTGTGTTGAGGCCCTGCTTCAAGGACGTGGTCAAGCATCACTTATTTGTGGGAAATAGAGAGTAATTTCTTTCCTCTGCACATCCACATAACCCCTACTTGTTTGTTTGTTTGTTTCCTTTTTTTCCCTTTCCCCCTCCCTTTTCCCCTTTCCTTTTTATTTTTTTTTTCCTTTAGTTAAATTGTTTAGTTAATAATAATTTTTCCTTAATAATTATTGTTATTATTATTTCCCTTTTATTAAGTTATCCTAATCTCAACCTGTGAGTTGTTCTTTTCTTTACTTCTTCCCCTACTCATCTAAGGAGGGGAAGTGAGAGAGCAGTTGTGGTGTTTAGCTGCCTAGCACGGTAAAACCACCACATTCCCAAATAAAGAAACCAAGTTAAACTTTGTTATGGCTATAAAAAATTGCCTGAGCACCAGTCAAATTTATTAAAGACTCACAAGGCTAGAAGTACAGAGATATAGGTGATGGAGCTGATCCTGCTATCTTACAATCATTTGATAATGGCAAAAAATAATCACACACACAGACACAACAACAACAACAAAAAAAAGTTTTGACTGTATGTTAGTGACACTGAATTTGAGAAACAGTCTTTGAATGAGATATAAACTAGAAGTGTGCAGAACTAGAGACTATTGATCTGTTTTTCAAACATATATATAGCAATATTTTTTTTTTACTTTTTTTTAAAACTTTTTAAATTTCTAGTCTAAAATATTTCCACTAACAAAGATGAAAATATTATATTTAGCATATTTAGCTGACTATTGCTTACATGTTTGCTTATATGCTTTCTTTAAAAACCATATACAGATTTTAGCTCAAAGCAAAATATTTTTCACTGTAAAATACACCCTTTCACATGGAATTGTTAAGCTGACACAGAATTTCCTATCATTAAAATACATTTCTTTTAAACCTGAATGTCAGATGGAAGCATTGGTGGCTCTCCATGTTGCTTAGATCTCTGAAAGCATATTTCATCATGTAAAACTTGAGCATATTTGTGGCTTAGTTAAAAAAAAAAGCAATGTTTATTTAAAAATGGGTCAACAGACCAAACTCATCCTATGAAGGAGTGCTCTAAAATTGAATGATACTTCCAGCCCATGTGATCATGAGAGAGAATGTAAGTGCTCTCCTTAATGAAGTTCCTACTTCTAGTTGCTTCTGTGTCCTCTGAAGACAATGGATTACTTAACCCCTTAAAGTACACAACATGACATGCTGTTTTCATACCATATGAAGCTTTGGTACTTATAGTAGATATTGCTGCACTTCCATATTGCTTTCCACACTTTGGCATTATTAATAAAAATTATACGTATCTTTCTTAACTATCTCAAATATAGTACTTTAAACAAAACTAATGGAAGTAATAAATACAAAGGCATTAATTATTCATTAAGAATAAAATTCACCTATTTCACATGGTTATTCTGTCAGCTAATTATACATAAAAACTTATTTGCTTCTTGAATTACTGTTTAACAAAGAGCACTTTTGGCAGATGTAGCAGCTTGACACTGCCAATGACTTTCTTTCATATACCAAGGAATACCCTGAAATAATGTTTGGAAGTGATACAATAATTACTTTGTTACACGATGGGGTGGTTGCATTGTATGATATCCCATTGTTTTGTTAATTGGTTTTCACTAGCATAAAGAAATCTAACTATGCAATGTGCTTCAAATGTACTCTATTTCTATACATTTGGTCTTGTATTATCACAGAAATTGACTTTTGATGATATTATATACATAACTTGTTGCCAACTTATATTATTAGGACATGTCTCAGTGCTAACATGCCCTCTCTGAAATGAGGAATAAGGCAGAAATTTTTTCATTGGGTAATAACCTAATAAAATGAGAAAAGGAAATGAAGAATGGTAATGAAAAGAACTATAATTAGTACAGAACTTGCAAGAATGGAAGAAAAAAAAAAAAAAAGGTTTTATTTAATGTGTTTGTTTGTTTTGTTAGTATGCTTTTGTCTGTCATTCTGTATCATTAACCTACATTGAATTTCTATTTTCAGTAAAGCATACCTGTATTTTAAATTAAATTATAGGGGGGTTATTGAAAGAACACTAAGAACAATATGCTTTATTCTATGTTGTTAGATGTTGATTTTCATTTTTCATAATGTTCATGCTTCATGAGTAGGATAAAGAGTCTCACATTGTGGTGACAGGACAACAGCATAGTTGGACCAAAGCTGGCTGAGAATTAACTCAGAGTGGAGTCGGTGGGAGTTTGAGCATGCCCACAATCCACTACACAGCACACCTGAAATCTGAAAAGGTTAGGAGATGGGGAACAGGTAAATACCCTGCAGACTTCATTATATTCTAGTTTGTAATTAGGACAGAATACTTGAATACTAAGCAGCCCTCTGAAGCCAAGGGACTTATCCTGCTGTGCTGCAAGGGACTTGCTCTGCATTCCTTCAAAACAGAAAGAAGACTCTGATGCCCTTTTCAGAACTAAGAATTTTCAACTTCCAACATTTATCTAAATTCTTTTACAATCATTGCCTTCTGTATTCTATGGTTGTGATAATTCTGTGTTCAAACCTTTCAGAAAGAAACTGAAGATGCTGAAATAGCAGAATGGAAAAGAGCAGTTATTATTCCTTTCTCCTACTGCCACTTTTATTCATTCTAAATGTGCTTTCTGCAGGGAGAGGTGAATTCCTCCCCTGCTAAATAAATGTGTAGGCTTTTAAAAATAGAATAAACTGAGCATGGTTTAAAAGAAAACTGTATTTTTGCACACCTTTAATTAACAATATAAATATTTTCAATATAATAACACTTTTACAGTGGCCATAAGACACTCCAAAATGAACACTCAGTGGTGGTAATTTATGCGAAGTTGCATTGATGGTGACATCCTTCAGCCTCATGGCTAGCAACAGCACAATAACTATGAATTAATGTAGTTACTGTTTATGTCTTACCATACCTTATTGCTTAATTAAAAATCAACCAGTTTATTAAACTGGAGAGATGAAACTTCATCCTCTACATGCCTGAATGAGTCTTTGAGCAGCACAAAAGTCGCTTTCAACTTTCCACATTTCAAGCCTCTCACTGTAACTATTCACGCAGAGATTTGTTGACTGTTCTTGAATACAGTTGCTTCTTTTGCACTGTGGTAATCCATGTATTTGCAGGATAATGAGTTGTGGGAATGCCTGGATTCTGCATCCTTACCTTTCTTCTAAGCTGTCATCTGCCATAATAGAACACCTCTCTGGAAATACACTTTAAATAAGTATTTCTGACACAGCAATGTAATTTTCTCTCAGTATTTTACAATAAAACATCACTGACAATGACTCACAGAGCCATGACTTCCAGAAGAAATAGCATTTTTCCCACATTGTTGGTTAGGTAATGTACACTTGAGGCTAGAAGACAAAAGCTACTTACAGTAATAAAGTTAATACACTACAAAATGGTATCCCAAATCTCAGAAGATGAGCTGATAATATATATATATATATATATACACATTTATACCTGAAGTAAAACTAAAATTTCTAATAGATTTCAAAAATAAGTTCATGTAATTAATAAAGATATGTTACTGCTAGTGGCATTGCTTTGTCATGGCTTAATACTTTTAGAAGCTTATACTGACTATAATTATATCATCCTGAAAATTGTTCATTGATTATTTAGACTTTCTATCACTTTTCTTTAAATATTTTTTCCCTAATTTACAAGATATTTTCCTCTTCATTTTAAGATGATCTTACTGATTGCAAGTTATACTTCCTATCCTACCCTATCCTATTCTTTAGTGTTCCTTTATTCTGATTCCTGGGAAAAATAAATAAATAAATAAATTGCTGGAGTACTGTCTACAACTGGGAAATTCATTGCATTAAGAAGAATGGATGGTAAAGGTATTGCTGTATAAAGTAGTCAAGTATTCACATGAGATTTTTTAATCTTATTTTGTAAATAACTACATAGCATCTGAACTATAGAGGGATGTGGAAAAATGTTGACCCCCATGAGGTTACTGTCAAAGTGGAAAGTCAGTTTTCATTTTAATCTTTGTAACTCTTCAAAATTAACGTAATTGTCCATTGACATGTTCCTTCAATGAAAGAGTTATCCACGTCATTGAGATTACAAGATGACAGATTTATTTCCATTATTATTGCTTCAGTATGAAACTTATCACTACTTTTATAAAATTATGAGCTCTGTTTGTTCCTATGTTTTTGTCCTTCTAAATGTCCATTGCTAGAAGTCTTTCACTCGATAATGCTTTGAGTACATTATCAAACCTTTTTGTAATGACTCATGAAGAGTTGAGATATATTTATTATTTGCCTAATCAGTATCGCACTTTTCAGTTTTCCTAGATCATTACCCTTTATACATGTCAGAATACTTTCTGGGGCCTATGAATTTTGCCAAAAATTCAAAAAATTACTTGCAGGCAAATGATTCCTTTCTGTCTGAAATATTTGGTAAAATTTGTTGAGAGGCATTTGATATTATGATATTTTTCTCAATAGATACCCTGGCCCTGGTTAATATCAGAGTGCTCAGAATAGCCCAATTAGTCATATTTGTGGCTATGTGAGGGACAGAATATAGAAATAACTGGATTTGAAATAAAGTATCTGGAAGCTCATATAGATCCAAGTGGTGTTTCATATATATATATATATATATATATATATATATATATATATATATATATAAAAGATGCTACAAGTTGTAATTATAATTAGTGCAGATATTGCCAGACAGAATTCGCTACTGTTTCCAGTTCTGAAGCTATATACATCTGCTGATAATTTTGCCAGACATTTTGTATTTGTAGTGAACTGTGCATGTTGTATCTATTTGATTACAACTTTTGACAGAAAAAAAATCCATAACTTCCATAAATGCGTTTAGAGGAAAAAAAAAAGAAAAAGGAAAAAAAAAAAAAAAAAGTGTAGAAAAAGAACTATGAATGCCTCTTTTTAAGAGACAGTATTATTTCCATAATTTGAATGAGGCCTTTGAAACAGTCCTTCTTTTTGGATCTCTGGTCAGGCCAGGGTATCAGTAAACAGCTTTTCAAATTACTGCCAGTTCTTGTCTACAAAAAGATGCCACTCCATACTTCCACACCATTCTTTAAATCCAACAATAAAATTCACATACAGTTAGGAGAGACTATTAATGATTCGCTACTAAATTATGAAGCTGAGTTTCATGGGATTCAAAGAGGAGCTACGGTTTCTGTTTTCTGACCAACAAACCTGCAGAGAGGTAGTAGCCAGAACTGAGCTGAACATCTGCTGCTTCACATGATGGACATGATTCACTGATAGGCCTTAAAAATGAGACATAAGCTTCTTCTTGATTTAATTGCTTTCCTGAAAGCTTAAGGACAGTAAGGAAAGAAAGAAGACTTAGAAGACAGAGCATTAGAGAATTTGTGTGAGAATATTTTAAAAGACAGAACAGCCTTTTTCTCAAAGATAACATCTTCTCAGCTCATACGTGACACAACAAAATAAATGAATGACCATAAAAATAAAAAATAAAATAAATGAGATAAAAAGGAGGGTACTTAAGCAGAAGAAGCCAAACTTTGTGTGAGAACAAGAGAATTACTTCAATGCTAAAATCTAGAGCTATTTTTGGAGTGTTTTAAGCTGCATTTGGCCTACTGATAATGTGTTAGGACAAGAATAGTTTCATGTCCACTTGTAGCAAGCTGTCCCAAAAAAGTGGCTGTACATGCTTTTGACTGACAGTTATTACATTAATGTAGAGGCAATCTTTGTTTTAAAAAAAGTCTTTTCCATATTAATAAGTAATATAGGCAAAGGTTTTACATTTAGAAGATACAGAGAAAATAAATTAGTGACTATGGTAAATTTGCCTCAAAACATGTTCTTTTCCAGCAGACTGAATCACTAACAATTTATCAAAATATTTTTGTTTCCTTTTCAGTTATTCATCCAAATAAGCAATAGTTAGGACCCAGATACCTAACAGTTTTTAGTTATTTTTTTATAACATAGGTTTGCAAAAATCTAAGAACTGTACTGTTCCTCAGAAAGAAATAAAAATTAAAAAAAAAAAAAAAAAAAAGAACCAGAAAAACAAAAAAACACTGCCTCTTGGCAACATTTAAGCATTCCTCTAGAAGTGGGAACAAGCGTGTTTCAGTTAGCAGTCCTAGCAGATATTTCAGGTTTGGCATCACTCTCCAGGCACTCAGCCAATCACTTTGTAGCCTGAAGGTATAAACACAGAGACTATAGAGGGGATTTACAGAAGTACTTGAACTACAATATCATAGGTGACAATAGAGAACACAGATAGATGGGATAAAGCTACTGCTAATAATCTGCCTCAAGGAAGGGATTTTAAATTCATTTTGCTTTTCTATTTTTTCTGTAATTGTTACCTATTAGTAGTGGAAGAAAGAAACTATATTGTTAGGTATTCTTTTATTGCATAGTTCATGGAGAGGATTTCTTGTAGCACTTGGAAGAGCATTTCCTTCCCAAGTAACACAATGTAAAAGATGAATGATAAACAGTGATCAAAATGAAAATAATGTTCTCTAATGATTTTGAAGTGAGGTAGCTAATAACAGAGTGGTAATTCATTATCATTTTCATGCCTTTCAATAAAAAATCTGAATCAAGACAGACTCATAACCTTGTGTATCCACCTTTTTGTCACAAATTGAATTTGCTTTGTGGATAATTTTGTAAAAGACATTAATAAGTTACTTACTAGACAGATTTTACTATTAGATAAAGCGGTACAAGTTGGTTTTCTGATAAAAAGTATTGTGTTCTTTTTTCTTTGAATATTGTTATCTTTGCTGTGACTCTCAGATATGCAGATGGGGGAACTGAGCTGAAATGATGCTGAAAATGTTATGAATTTGAATTTCTAATGATGTATTGGATTGTTTCATGGGAAGACTCATACTGGGTGGCTGCTGGGCCCAGCTGGGCCCTGCATTGCTGTTTTTGGAGCTGGTTGGAACTGGCTGGAACCAGCTGGAACTCATTGTATTCGTCATGGGGCAGCCTCGGCCTCTACTCAGAGGCCACCCTCTGCCAGGAAGAGACCTGCCAGCACTCAGGCACCTGCACCTGATGTAGGCACACCATATAAAATTGTGAAAATAACAAATAAAATCACATACATTTACTAAAAATCATATACATTTATTAAGTATTTACTTACCAAACATTGAGAAACCATTACAAATAACCAATAGGTATAAAATGTGAGAAAGACAGGGGATAACTTTACATAGAATCAATAAAGAACAAAGAAGTAAAAGTCAAAGTTGGTAAGGATCTTAAATATTTAAATCAGATAGTCTTAAATGATGACTTTATCCTTGGCAGGAAATAGCTTGATAGATTAATTTAAAACCTAGACAGAGGATATGGAATACCAGAGTAGAATTTGGAAATGCTTTTTTCTTATTTCACATCTTACAACAGCAGCAGTAAATAAAATGATGCTTACCATGATAGTTTTGGTTACAATCTGTATGGAATTTGAAATTATTTAACAAACAAACAAAAAAACAACAACAAAAAAAAACAAACAAACCACAAGACACAAATGCTGAGCAAAGAATGAGAAACTGTCAAAGGTCTCATAAGATCAGCAAGTGCCATCAGGATGTCAATACCATCTAGATGAAAAATTATTTGAGATTTCATCTTTATTACAAACTAAACTTTTGAGATTTACCCCATCTGCAAACAAAAGAATACAAAACTCTATGGAGCATGGAGAAGCTCAGAAGCATATGAACGCTAACTGTATTCAAAGACTAGTGGAAAAGTACCTCATCCTTTCAATGCTGGTTTTATTCTAGTATTTTGAACAGTTAGGAATTCCAAGGAAGTGTAAAGAAATTTTATTGTTAGCCAATATTTTTAAAAAAAATCATTTTATTACAACAATGTCCTGTTCATTCCTTTCTGTATATTTGTTTTGCTCTTGTGCACAAAATGGTAATCATAAAATTATGTCTACTTGAAGTTTTCAGCCTGTTTGTTGTTATTTCTTAAGGGAATCTCCAAAGGTACTAACACTGAAGAATGTTTATCCTTTCCCCAAAAGAAGTCCTATCTTGTCTCAGCTTCTCGTTGTTATTGGTTTATGAGTTACTCATCACCTGAATTCATTATTATGCTCATGTTAAAGCTTCACAGAGATAAAACACAAATGCAAAGATCTTCCTGATTACAGGGATTTAGTGTTGGTATTTCTATAACATTATCCAATTAGCACCAAAAGTTGTGATAAGAATTGAGAAAAGGAAGAAAGATGCTTTTCATTCATATTTTTTAACACAATAAACTTAAAATTAAAGTGATTAAGGCATCTTAAGGTTCTCCAAGGCATCTTAAGTATTCTCCAAGTCAATCTAAGATTATTTTTAGATCAACACAATTTAATAGGTATGAAGTTAAAATACAATGGAGGGTTTTTAGAGAGGAAAGACTACATCCTTTAAAAGCAGCTGGGGCTATCTATGTCTTAAGGACATGATTTTGTTCTTATGGAATCTTATCATAGAATCATTTAGGTTGGAAAAGACCTCTAAGATCATCAAGTCCAACCATTAACCTAGCACTGTCAATATTAATACTGCTATTTGTATACAGTCTCCCCCCAAAATGAATAAAGACATTATAACATTTGCTTATAATACTGTTTACATTAGTAAAAACTAAAGCTAACTTGAAAAAGGCTGCATAAGCAACTCACATAGTACAAATGGGACATGCACAATTCAGCAATGCCTTTGCTCAATCAGAGCTGCACCACTCTGACTGAGCAATGGAGGTCCTGGTCTGGTCACGTCCTCCATCCAGATGTGTCCGCTGCATGTCTCCCTGACAGACAGGATGCACCCCTCCTGGTCCAACCATGTTGCCTACCCCATTGTGACACCACCAATGTTCTGCCCATTGTGATATGGCCACTGCATCACCAGGGTGGTGCAGAAGCTGGTGGCATCCTGCTGTAACATGGTCACGACATCACCAGGACTGCTGTAGCACTGCAACATGCCTATCACCTCCCACCATTCAAGCAGGAAGAAATAATAAAATAATAATAATCGACTGATAATGCTGGGGAGGGGAATTAAGTAGCTGCAGCAGCAACTTAAAGAACAGCAGTTCAGGAAAGTTTAAAAGAATTAGAAGTGGCAGGTCCTATTCACTTCCCATATTTAAAGATTCATGCTGTCCGTTGCTGAGAATTGTGGGCTTGAAGGCTAAGTTCTGGAAAGAAAACACTTGTCAAGTTGGCTACAGGTAATATTTCATACCTTTGGTATTAAAGTCATCCATGGGGACATCTCAATGTCAACTGTAAAGACTCACATCTTTCTCTCCCTGACATGAAGTGTTTATCCTCTGATACACACTCCATACACACTGTTGGACACTGGAACAAAATTCATCTCCTTGGTACACTGCAAACTATTACAACTTCTTTACCTGTCAGGACAAGAGGCAATGGGCACAAACTGGAAGACAAGAGGCCCCCTCCAAATACCAGAAGCACATCTGCACTGTGCGGGTGACAGAACACTGGTACAGGCCACCTAGAGAAGTTGAGGAGTCTCCTTGAAGACCTTCAAAAACCACCTGGATGTGGTCCTGGGCAGCCTGCTCTGGCTGGCTTGAGCAGGGGTGGGACCGGGTGAGCTCCAGAGATCCCTTCTCACCTGTGATTCTGTGAAATGAAGTTCAATGCAGGTACATGTTGCCCCTGCACATCATAAGATCCTATCCCACTAACGTTCAGCAGCCATCTGGAGAAATCCAAATGAACATCCTGAGTTTGAGACAATTGCAGAACTACTTTCAGCACATGGACATCAGAGAAAAGTGTGATCCCCGGATGACTTACGCATAGAAAATGCATATGACTTCTGCATAGAAAATCTCCAGATTATAATCTCCAGATAATAAATTATCTTCAGATATTCTATGATGGAACTAAAAATACTTATGGTAGGGCAGTTCAATGGTACCTTAACTCAAAGTCTTCATGTAAAACATGTTCAGAATGTGTATCCTGGAAATGTTCATACCTTACAGCTACATGTATTAATCCTTGCATTTCTACAAACACTCATTCTAAGAAAAATAAAAAAATACTTTCTTACACCTACCTCCTAGTTCCTCTTGCTGCCTCTCCTACGCTGCTGGAGTACTCAGATTTGATATTGCAAATTTTAATTTTCTGAATTTTAGAAACAGCAAAGTCTCCCACTAAATATTCATTGGCTAATTTCCATACAGAAGCACCTAGAAGCGCATTTTGAACATATCAGTTTGGAATTTGGCCTATAGAGTTGCAAATACAGAGCACATTTTTCACTTCTATATAGTTAAATTGACTATACCTATACCTTAAGAAGCTAATGTATCACAAGTACTGACTATCAGTCTGACTTGTACCATTTCAATTCTTACCGATCTTTACAGCCACATCCACTATTGGCTTTTCTGTTTAAATGCAACTAATATGTAGTCATACTTCCAACAACTTTACAAAACAACAACAAAAAAATCACATTTTTAAAATTAGGAAATTATTAATATTTTATTTGTGTCTTGTTTTTCATGTTTTGAACATTTATAGTATATTTCACATTTAAAATATTCTACTTATGGAATCTGTTGTCCATATATAGTCCATAGCAATTCTAGTGCTTTTGAAACTGAAAATTAATTGTTTTATTTAACTTTTGAATAAGATTTCTTCTATTTTCTGAAATTAATGTATAGCCACATGTAACATAGTCAAAGCTAGATCTTAAGTTTAGAACTTAAAGCTTAAAGTGATGACACTATTTTAAGTGTTACTGTTTTAGGGCTGTCTTGTTTTTTAACACTTAAGGAGAATTTCTTCTGGAGTGAGAAAGTGTTAGATATAGTACATACGAAGCACCTTGATTCAGACCTTCCCCCCCCCCCCCCATATGAATAGAAACAAACTTTCCCATAATAAGCAGTGTGAAACTGACTGCTGTAAAGATCTGGGGGGCCACATTCTATTTCACAGTACTACCAGTAATAAATGGAAAGTGTTTATGCATAAGCATAACAATTCACAGCAATTTCTTTTTACTGCAATGGGCACCGGGTAATGTGTGACTGCAAGGTGAGAGACTGTGAATGTGCAAAGCAATTTTTCCAGTGAAGCTTTGAGTATTTTGTTTATTTGCCCTTAATTTCAAATACTAGTATTACTAGAAGTGTGTGTTTATAGTATGATATTTTAAGGCAAAAATTGGCTTCAAATGTTAAGAAAGTTTCATATGTTAAATGTATATGTAAATGTATTCATGTTTCATATGTTGAAGTTTTTACAAGTATTTTCATATTTGGGTTTTGTGTGTGTGTTTTGTTTTTTTGTTGTTGTTGTTTGTTTTACACTGTGCATACATATATTGCATACTGTGCTGCGGAAATAGGTAAAATATTGCTACTGAGAATAATGATTTTTTCCCTCAGAAAAATATGTCCTACTGTCGTGGTTCCGCTCGAGTGGGCAGCCGAGCTCCACCACAGCTGCTCTCTCACTCCCCCTCCTCAAAGAGGAATGGGGAGAAAATATGTGAAAAGGGCTCAAGGATTGAGATAAGGACGAGAAAATCATGCAATAATTATTGTAACGGGCAAAACAGACTCGGCATAAGGAGATAGTAAGATTTATTGCCTACAACTAACAAGCGAGAGAAGTGAGAAAACAAAGGAAAAAAAAAAAAAAAACAAAAGCACCTTCCCCCTCATCCACCCTCTTCCACCTCCTCCCCCCAAGCGGCGCAGGGGAACGGGGAATGGGGGTTATGGTCAGTCTACAGCACTTCTTCTCTGCCGCTCCTTCTCGGTCACTCTCGTCCCCTGTGCTGTGGGGTCCCACCCACGGGATGCAGTCCTTGATGAACTGATCCGGCGTGGGCTTCCCACAGGCAGCAGCTCTTCCAGAACTGCTCCAGATATGGGTCCGTACCACGGGGTCCATCCCTCAGGACAAAACTGCTCCAACCTGGCTCCCCTACGGGCAGCAGCTCCTGCCAGATCACCTGCTCCTGCGTGGGCTCCTCTCCACGGGCTACAGGTCCGGCCCAGAATCTGCTCTGGCAGGGGTCTTCCACAGGCGGCAGCCTCCGTCGGTGCAGGGCCACCTGCTCCACCGTGGTCTCCTCCACGGGCTGCAGCGTGGAACCCTGCTCCACCGTGGTACTCCATGGGCTGCAGGGGGACATCCTGCTTCACCATGGTCCTCACCACAGGCCGCAGGGACTTCTGCTCCGGCGCCTGGAGCACCTCTCCCCCTCCTTCTACACTGACCTTGGTGCAAGGCTGTTCTCTCACTCCCTTGACTCTCCTGGCTGCTGTGTGGCGCAGCGTTTTTTTCCTGTCTTAAATATGCTCTCACAGAGGCGCAAACAACATCGCTTATTGGCTCAGATCTGGAAAACAATGGGGCCCTTCCCAAACATGGGGCAGCTTCTAGATCTTTCTCACAGAAACCACCCCTATAGCCCCCTGCTACCAAAACCTTGCCACGTAAACCCACTACACCTGCCAAGAGAATTCTCAGTACAAAATGGTGAGACTATGAGAAAATGAAAACTTGAAGTATGAATAGATGAGCACCTAGCTAAAAATAAAGTGTTTTGTTTTTTTTTTTTTTTTAAATTATATGCTTAAAAAACAACTAAAATTAAATAAAATCTGTATCTAGTACATATATATAATACTAATGCATTATTATAATAAGAAATATTTAAAGAATTAAAACCGCTTATAAGTAATGTAAATGTAATATTTTAAATATTGCCACAATGAGCTGTATTAGGTTATTTAAGTTTTCTGAATGCACATCATTTTTACTTTTTTTTTTTTTTTTTTTTTAACCTTCCTGATTTTAGACACACTAGACACACATTTAGACACACATTTATAAGCTTTGGCTTATTTCACCATGATTACCAGAAGACTGGGAAAATTTAACTGAATATTTATTATAAATATTGCAGAAACTTTGAATTTGTTGTTCTTGTCATTCCATTACAACAAGCAAAATTTATATATATATTTCTCCTTTAAGATTCATGATTTTAAGTAACAGTAAGTTACTTTTGGTAAGAAGAGAATGATTACTCATGCAGGAATCTATGTTCATACCTTCGTGTAAAGCCCAATGTGCTGACTGAAGAATTTAATTTTAACACACATTTCTTCTACAATGCAAATGATGCAATTATGTTTTATGTCCTTTCATAAGGAAACTAAGTAGACACTTTGAACAGCTCATTACTTTCAAATGTACAAGGTCTTCAGGAGCATTACGTTAACATTTTAATAACCACCAAATTGTGGCATTCTTATTTTAAAGCAATGAGAGGAAGACAAATTTATCATTTTTTATGCAGTAAGTGTTCTATCAATTTATTTAGTAAAGATATCAAACAATATCAAACCAATGCTTTTGTTCCTTTTATTTATTTACTTATGGAAGCATGTTCACTTTTAGCCTACTGTTGTGTAAAAGTATGGAAATAATCAATTGGTACCTGCCAGACAAAGTTCTTTAGAGTATGAAGTTGTATCAACCAATGCATCTAAATGATATTGATCTTATGATAGTACAAGCCTTAATGAGTTAGCTTACCTGTGTATTATTAATACAAGAGCACTTTAATGGGGAAATATTTCTGTACATGAAATATAAACACATTGCTTAAGCTTCAGAGGAACACTTCAAAATACCTGCACATTTACAGATAATGAGACTATAATAAAGTTGAGATCATAAGAAAAAATGTTCTTTTTTTTTTTTTTTTACTTTAAATTACTTTTCTTGTTGACTTATATGTTTAGAGCTACTCAGAAGTCTCAGGTTCTTAAACATTGTTATGACAAACATAAAAACATTCATTTTCAATATATTGAACTTTCAATATATTTTATTTGTTCTAAATATAGTTAAAAATAGATCAGTTCATGTGAAATTACTATGGAAACATTTTTTTTTTTTTTTTAATTACACAGGCAAAAGCTAAATCTTTCTATGTGGTGGTAAGCATTGATGTGGTTGGTAAGCATATATCCTTTCCAAAAAATTGCTATGACTTTACTGCAAAAAAGGGCTCTGTAATCAATCTGTATAATAACTTTACTGACATATATTTACGTATTTCCTCTCTAGTGCCAAATTGTGGCCCTTATTTTCCATTATCTTTATGCTGTAAAGTGGCCACTCCGCTATGATAGCTTTCATTAATTCCTTGCATTAGCTGTGTGGTTGGGAGTCTGTGAGTTTGTAAGTGACTTCACAGAGTGAAAAGGATGAAAAGTCAAATACCAAGGTAAAAATTTTATTACATGATTATTATTTCGGCAGCCATTAGGCTAATCAAAACCCAGTATTTTAAATTATATTTGTATTTATGGAAATGCGTACATGTATGTACAAACATTTATATAGAAGTAAAATTATGTCTTATACATGAACCTTCTTAAAAAAATAATTCTCTGAAGGCTGACAACAGGAGTCTGTTGTAGTAAAACAGAATATAGGCATATTTTTGGATGAATAAATATTATTAAAAGCAATCAGTTGGAACTTAGGAGGCCTGGAGAATGTTAGATAAGTTTGTGCCATTTTTGTATACAGAAATAGAAAAAAAAAAAACAACTCAGTTAAACTACTTTAAGAGTGGAAAATATCTGTGTTCTTATCTATAGTATTTTATCCTTAATCCCTTATATTTACCAAAAGTACCGAGAGAGTTTTATAACAGCTAGGAATTGAATATTTGCTACCAGTATGATAAGAACACATTTTCCTCAAGGGGTGACTTTCAAAATGTTTCTCAGTTGAATAATCTGGATCTGTTTCAGACAGAATGAACAATAGGCAAGTAAAGACAACTAGAGGTTCATTATAATTTAGAAAAATGTCTAATTTTAAGTCAAATAGTTGTGTTACTAGGCAGAATAGCAATAATAAAATAATATTCATATGCTAATCACCTTTAACAGATGTGACCAAACTGCAGAATGCCAAAACATAAAGCCTATTTCTTAACATATATTTTTCCATTTTTGCAACGCAAGGACCTTTGTAAGTGTAAAAATTGGGCTTACATTTATAATGTGATGTCATTCCTATAATGAAAACAAGGACTAAACTTGTAATGGAGGATTTTTACTGAGGAAAGACTACATCCTTTAAAAGCAGCTGGGGCTATTTATGTCCTAAGGACATAAATAAGGATTTTGTTCATGGAATCTTATCATAGAATCATTTAGGTTGGAAAAGACCTCTAAGATCATCAAGTCCAACCATTAACCTAGCACTGTCAATATTAATACTGCCATTTGTATACAGTCTTACACTCTCCTGTTTACATTAGAAAAAAAAACAAAGCTAACTGCAAAAAGGCTACGTAAGCAATGCACAGATTCAGTAAAAGCAACTCACAAGATTCATTAAAAGTTGCTTGAACTTCCATGGTCTCAGGCCCTTACTGCATTCTTACCTGGAAGAAGCAGGTTTCTCAGAGTGTTCCCAGGATTCCATTCTTAAGCTTGTTCTCAGGAGATCTGGAAACTCTGGAAACAAAAACCAGAGACTGCTGTGCACGCTATTGCCTTTTAGCTCCAATCTGTGAGCTACATTGTAGGCCTCTTCAATTATTCTCCATCATTATAAACATGTAAGTAGAAAATTTTCCCACAGTTCCTGTTCTCCATGACAAAGTTTTCCTTTCCTGCAAAGTTGTGGCAGTTTAACACCTGTAGGTAGTTAAGCTCCACCACAACACTTTCTCACTCCCCCTCCTCAACAGAACAGGGGAAGAAAATAAGATGGAAAAAAAGCTCATGGGTTAAGACAGGAAAGTCACTCACAGACCATGCAAACTGATCATAAGATAAATTAATGTAATTTATTACTCATACACAGACTACCTATAGCAGACTAGAGCAGTGAGAACTAAAATCATATTAAAACCAACATCCTCCACATCCACCCTGTTCTACCTTCTCCCTCCAAACGGCACAGGGAATGGGGATTCCGGTCAGTCTATAGCGCTTTTCTCTGCTGTTCCCTCTTCCTCACTCTCTTCTCCTGCTCTAGCATGGGGTCCAGTCCCTCCCACAAGAAGTAGTCCTTCCCAAATTGATCCTATGTGGATCCCAAGGACTTCAGTTCTGCAAGAATGTCTCCAATACGGGTCCGTACCCCTGGGGTCCATCCTTCAGGAGCAAACTGTTCTAGCATGGGTCCCCCACAGGCAGCAGCTTCTGTTAGACCCCCTGCTCCACCAGACCCCCTGCTCCCCTGCTCTTCTCCGTAGGTTGCAGCTCCGGCCTGGAGTCTCTGAATCCTCCAGTGGGGACCCTCCACATGCTGAATCCTCGCTCAGTCCACATGCAGCTCCTCCAGGGGCCTCTCCACAGGTTGTAAGGGAACTTCTGATGCATGCCTACAGTACCTCCTGCCCTCCTCCTGCACTGACCTTGGGGTCTGCAGGGCTGGTTCTCTCTGCATTTTCTCCACTCCTCTCTTCTCCTTATGCTTTTACAAAGGCACAGCCAGCATTGGCACTGGCAAAACAATGAAGACTGGCTGAAACTGGATCTTATGAGTATGTCTTCTGAAGACATCTTCTGAGTAGTTAAATGCAGTATCTCTATATTCCATTATTACTCTGAGCCATCCAGTGATTTTTTTCTACCAATAGCCTTAGGAAGAAAATGAATGAGCATGAAATTGTTGACTCATCAGCTGATCAGTTCTACTGTTAACATGTATCTAAGTCAATCAGTCTGAAGAAAGGAGAAGACAACATGAAGACCAGATGCCAAGCAATTTGAGCTCCCTGTACAGAAGAAAATATACCTTTGGGGGCTCTTATCATCTTTATAGCATGAATTCTGCAGAAGCTTCAACTGTACTGCATTACTGGCACTTTAGCACTGTGGATATAAATTACAGAGGAAGAGGACTGACACAGTCTGTATCAAAAAAAAAAACACATAGAAATTAATAGACCACTCTACTAATGACTAATTCCCAGTTCTGAGAAAAGCTGCAATTTTGCAAATAAAAATATGTACCTACATGGGAAGAAAAACATAAAGGAAAATTATTTGATATTACAACAACATCATTTGGAAAGAAATACTGCTGAAGTACAAAAGGATCACAATGTTAAATGAGGAAACATAATTCCCTAGAAGAAAATAATGCGATCCTGAACTTGTCAGCTTTATGTCAAATGGCAGAAGGTCACTTTAGTGCCATTGCTTTTTCTTGCTGAAGTGTAATCAGAGTGGCACCTTAGCAGTTGCAGTTATGTACCTTTATGTTTGAGAGTAAAAATACAATATTTTTTTTTTTTTTTGTCTCATGTGTGAAAATTATATCCTTTTAGTCACAAAGACATATTATTGGGAGATGACTATGAAAAGCTCACATTAAACATAGCAAAATGCGATTAACTGTTACTCACCATGACAGAAAAATACAAACATTTTGCTAAGTGTGCTTAGCTTATGAAATTTGCAATCAAAATATATTTTTTAATCCTTTCCTTTTTCCCGTATGTATTCGACAGTGAAAACTGTGTGCTTTAATACAATTTATTTATATCAGTTTGTATTCTTTGGCTTTTGAGAAGCTGAGGTTTATGTATAGGCTTCTTCTTCTTGCATTTTTGTTTGAATCCAGCACAGATTATATTGTTCATTTGTTCAGAAAGTATATTTAATTCATGTGTGGCCACTAATCTTTGCACATGTAAATATGTGCTCAGGGAAGCAGATGTTAATATTTTCACTGATTTGCACTCACATAACTTCATTGCAGTGACTTCAGAGGCACAAATGTAACAGAAGTAAGATTTCACTTACACAATAAAGATTCATCCTTGTCAATAACCATTTGCAGATTTGTAAGCACAATTTTAAATAGTGCCCAGATGAATATTAGACTATATTTTTTGATTTTTCCTGTTTTTCTCAATTGTACTGCAACTTTAATTTAGGGATTGTGTTGTGTAAGTGCCTGAAGTTGGAGTTGTAATGTCATGGTTATTGAATTTTCTAAAAGGCCAATCCTCCTTAAGAACGGACTTGGACTGTAGCTCAAGGCAACAGATGTTGCTGAAGACTTCTACAATAGCAAGCCTGCTGCCTGAACAGTAACAGAAAGAACAGTTACTTCAGGTTCCCAACATTTAGTTCCTTGAATGTAGAAACATTAACACCATGAAATTAAATGCATGACTGCAGAATGTCTGTATACTGATTTATTTATTTTTTTCCAGAACTGGTAGCAACAGAGCTAGAGAGCACTAGATAGTGACAGTTAGTGTAATAGTATAAACTGGCACATTTAAGCCTGAGCTAATACTGCCACTCAAGCAGTATTGTTTCTGGATCTCAATTACAACTTCTGAGCTGGGTAAGAGATCCAATATTCCAATTTGGGAAATAGGGCTGCATCTGAAGAGTACACACAGTTGCTTACACTGCATTGATTATTTCAAACAATATCCAAGTTAAAAAACCAATTCACATGTTCATTCATTCATTCATTCATTCATAAAAAAAAAAAAAAAAACACAGGAGGAAGATAAAAAACAAACCATACCAAACCAAAAATGTCCATTACTGTTCTTCACCCAAAGCTGTATGCTGTAGCTACGTCTGCTGAAAAGTTTTCTACAATGCAATTTGGAGATCTTGATCAAATACTGGTCTATATCAACTGAGTGCTTGGGTTCCCAAAGCTTGAGATTCCTCATCAATATCTGCTGCAATGCACTATGAAAAAATATTCTTCATTTTTGTATTCTGTACTTAGACTCATTTGAACAAATTCTCTTTCATTAAAGCTTTTTATCTTTCTCTCTTCCCTCTGGAATTGTACGCTACCTTCAAAATACTGAAGCACAGTAAGTAATTTCATAAACTGAGAATGTTAAAATGTACAATATGTTAGTTTCTAAAACATACATGACCATTGCAAGAAGATTAAAGGAGAAAGTGAAGGCCATAAAATCAAGACAGATATATCATAGAATCATAGAACGGTTTGGGTTGGAAGGGACCTCAAAAACTCATCTAATGCTAACTCTCCTGCCATGGGCACAGTCACTTCCCACTAGACTAGTTGCTCAAAACCTCATCCAACCAGGCCTTGAACACTTCCAAGGATGGGACATCCATAGCTTCCGTGGGCAACTTGTCCCAGTGCCTCACCACCATTTCAGTAAAGAATTTCTTCCAAATATCTAATTTAAATAAACCTTTTTTTAGTTTAAAACCATTACTTCTTGAGCTGTCACTGCACTCCTCTCTGGCTTTCTTGTAGGCCCCCTTCAGGTACTTGAAAATCAGTTCCAGTCTTCTCTTCTCCAGGCTGAACAACCCCAACTCCTTCGGCCTGTCTTCATAGGAGAGGTACTCCAGCCTTTTGATCATTGTGACTCTCCTCTGCACTCGTTCAAATACGTTTATGTCCATCTTGTGCTGGGGGCCCCAGATCTGAACTCCAGGTGAGGTCTCACAAGAGCAAAGTAGAGAGGGAGAATCACCTCCCTCAACCTGCTGGCTGTGCTTCTTTTGATGCAGTTGGCTTTCAGGGCTGCAAGTGCACATTACTGGCTCATGTTGAGCTTCTCGTCAGCCAGCACTCTCAGGTCTTTCTCATCAGGGCTGCTGTCAATCCACAGAATCACAGAATCACAGAATTTTCTAGGTTGGAAGAGACCTCAAGGTCATCGAGTCCAACCTCCAACCTAACACTAACAGCCCTCCACTAAACCATATCCCTAAGCTCTACATCTAAGCGTCTTTTGAAGACTTCCAGGGATGGTGACTCCACCACTTCCCTGGGCAGCCTGTTCCAGTCCATTCTCTGCCCAGCCTGTATTTGTGCTTGGGATTGCCCCGTCCCAGATGCAGGACCTTGCACGTTATTGAACTTCATGAGGTTCCTACAGGTCCACCTCTCAAACCTGTCAAAGTCCCTCTGGATGGCATCACTTCCCTCCAGTGTGTCAACTGCACCACACAGCTTGGTGTCATCTGCATACTTACTGAGGATGCACTCAACTCCCTCATTCAAATCATCATTAAAGATATTAAAGATATTAAAGAGGATGGGCCCCAACATCGACCCGTGGGGAACACCACTGGGGACCAGCCGCCAGCTGGATTTCACTCCATTCACCACCACTCTCTGGGCACAGCCGTCCAGCCAGTTTGTAACCCAGGAAAGAGTGTACCTGTCCAAGCCATGGGCTGCCAGCTTCTCCAGCAGAATACTGAGGGAGACCATGTCAAAGGCCTTGCAAAAGTCTAAGTAGACTCCATCAACTGCCTTTCCCTCATCCACCAGGTGGGTCACCCAGTCATGAAGGAGATGAGGTTGGTCAGGCAGGACTTGCTTTTTATGAACTCATGTTGACTGGGCCTGATGCCCTGATTGTCCCACATATGCTGTGTAATTGCATTTTTGAATGATGTGCTATGGCATGGGGAGATATACCTAATCTGAATTAGAATAGTATTTTTATTAGGATAATCTGTACTATATAGCATATACTGGATATATAGAGTGGTAACAGCTTGCTTCCTCATTTCTCCTATCCCCTTCTGTCCCTAACTTTTTATGCTTTCCAAAATGAAAATAACAGAAGGATCAATTTGTACTTCCATCTACTTAGAACAGCAATTTAGAAGATAAAAAATAAGGCTCACTACAGAATCAAATTTATTCCTTATTGTCTGATAGTCTACAAAAGCCCTGTGCATACTCAGTTCTTCCAACATCATGTATGATAATGTGTTTCAGACCCTTTTGCTGTTGCAGTCAGAAACAGATTTACATAAAAGTCTCATTAAGTTCTTTAGTTTGGCTTCTTTTGAATGCATAGTCTTTGTAACTATTCTGCAAAACAAGTAGGATACATCTGAAAAAATAATTTAATAGGAAATGAGCTTGTACCAAACCCATAGTCATCCACATTGCTAAACAGTTTATTCATCCTAGTATCAACCAGTTCCATTAGTTCTTATTGAATTTGTTTACTCTTACTTGAGGTTGTTGTATGATTACCTTGTAACTCACTCATTACTGCTGTCTTGATTTATACCTAGTGCTCATTCTGGAGACAGTTTATTGCAAAGCTAGTATGTGAAACCTGTGCCAGGTTTGGCTTCCTCCACTGTCCACAGTCCTCTAGAATTTTGTAGAGCAGAAAGGAGAAGACTTGAACTGTGTGGACATGAATATGTTAAATGGAATATCAATGTATGCTAATTTGGCCTATGTAGCGAGGACATATCTCAGATCCTTTTTTATTTAGCATTAGGGTCATATCCATTAAATCCAATCCTATAGAGATTGCAGTGTGTCCTGGCAGGAGCTAAGACTTTTACTTCCGAATGGCTTCCATGATAGCTGAGATTCTTCTTCAAGTGCTGATTTTACTATGTCTTTATAGAGCAGAACATTTTTGCCTTTGTGATAACAACCTTTCTAATAAGTAATTATTATTTTCCAGTGAAAATTTCTTGAATTATCAAGTATTTTGTAATCTTACATATTTAAGTGTCATGTGATATGTTAGCTGTCAACTCTTTGTCTGACTTCCAAGCTTACTTGTAAGCAGTATTCGCAGCAAACACATTTGCTCTTTCAATTAGTGTTTACACCGCAATGAGATTGATATACTATTGATCTGTTGTATCACAGTTGCCAAAAATCTCTCCACCAGAACAACAGCAAGTACTCACAGATTTAAAAAAAAAAAAAAAAAAAAAAAAAGAGAGAGACAGAGAAAACAAAAGAAAAAAAAGTTTACATTTTAGAGAAATTAAATTAGTCTAATATTTTTGAGTTGCTAAGTATATTCGATAACATTTATGTGGAAATAAATTCTCACTGAAATCTTCATGACAGGATGGATGCATGTGTCTCTATACAGGCAACATTTTTATCACCTACATACTAAAAGTCTAGATATCATCTGTTTTCCTCCCTTTGGTAACTAAATATATCAACTATATGCTTCATCCATACTCAGATAATAAGACAGATCTTTCTCTTCAATATTTTTGAAGTAATATGTGTTTATTTCAGATGTGCTCTGATTTGGATTGTGAACTCATTGTAGCAAGGTGAAAAAAATGTATATCTCAGTTCCTTACTGCCATTACCCCTGCAGACACATACCATGACATTCTCTCTGCAATAGTGAATGCTTAATCTTGGGGGAAAATAAATAAATAAAAAAGCCACAAACCTATAGAAAACTGGCTACAAAAATGAGATTAGTTAGGGTACAGGGTAGGCTGCAAATTTGCTATGGCGTAGGTCAATTTCTTTTTTTTTCCTAGTGGTTAATCTTTGAAATAATACATAGCAAGTTGAAGCCACTGAGAAAAATAAAATAAAATAAAATAAAATAAAATAAAATAAAATAAAAATAAAATATCCAAATAAATGTAGTCACAAAGACAACATAAACTTGCTATAGAGCAAGTGTTAAGGAAAGACAACAAAACAACTATTTTTTCCTTAATCATTAATGGAAAAATGTATAATTTAATGATTTTTTTTTTTTAAAGTTTTATTAAAATAGGAAATTGTTTGACCTAAAAGCTCTTAATTTACATCATACTATTTCAGTGTTTCAAGAGAGCTGTAGTCTGTACATCTCGTGTTCTCCTACAGGATCTCATTTGGATTACAATTTCAAGTTTAATCACAAAGTCCCCTCCAAGTGAGAGCTAAAGAGAAGATAGAGATTTGCAACTCAATTGTTTACCACAAAGGCTAGGAAGCAAGAGCTAGAGGAAAGAAAAATAGAATGTGAATGTAAAACATTACTTGAAAAAATTTGCTTCAGTCACTAAATTATTTTCTATCAAAAAATCAGACTGAAAAGAAAATTTCAGATTTATTTTTATATACTTCCTGGTGATTTTAGCAAAATGTACCCCCCCTAAACTCAGTTTTACTGTCTTTTTCACTACTGAATTACTAATTTACTTTGTGTGAAAATATCAGTGCTTTCCTTGATTTTTATTATTATTTTAATATTTATCATAGAATCGTATGTTTTATCAGTCTTTAATTTGGCTGAAAGAAAAATCTACTGAATAACCTGAAGTCTATGCTAAATTGGACAAAGATCTTAACAAGAGTTTCAGGGATTAAGTTATTAAACTCCCATCAAAGTTCATAAGAAGTGGTTTCAGGAATTAGATGATCAGCCTTCATTGATCTTCTATGAAAGTTCAGTAAATCCATCAGAGTTGTGTGAAATTTTCTGTCTCAGTCTTTGGATATAAGTTACTTCCTGAAAATGCAACCTATGTTGATGCGGAATATTCTCTCAATCATCCCCAGCTATATTCTGGACATGTGTATTCAAGTATATGAAGCTGATTTACTTTTTAATTTATTTTTTTTCATGCAGTCTTTGTAATCTTCCTCTATTTCATCTATGCTGTCTATCTTGCTGTAAATAAAATGCTGTTTTCATCGCTTATTCTTCAATTGTAACACCTCTGGCCCCCTCCAAATAAGTATTTGCTGTCAAGAGGAGACAAAGGCATTCAGTTCTTCATAGGATCAGACTTAGCTCTCAAAGGCAATGCATTTCCTAGGCCTTTAAAATAATAAACATATGTAAATTGAAGGAAGAGGAAAAATAAAAGTTTGTTTCTGAAATATGTACAATTTGGAGTCTCTGAAACTTTTTTTCTTTTTTTGAAAAGACTTCATACATGAGAAGTGTCCTACATTAACAGTAGCAGATGTTGACACTGACGTGTCTGAGCTAGTCTTTCTCACATTTTAATACAAATTTTCCTTAAGCATGACATTTGCATTTTCTGTATCATCTTAGCACTCAGCTCCTCCCTCCAAGAATTGTGTTCAAGTCAATGCCTTAGTTGCCCATGCATTTGTTCTGTGGTCTTACATTCCTATACATAGTGCATTTGCTGTCCCTTGATTAAGACTTCAGAACCAACAGGGTGTTCTGACCTTTGTATCAGCCTGATAGAAACTTCTTTTACTTAAGAGCTTTATAAAATTAATTCCATATATGTTTCAGCTCTCACAGTGTAGAAAGTCTTGGGTATACTGTAAAGGAATCCATAAATTTAAAAAATGGATCCAAAATTGGGAGTGGTAAGGGATAAAAATCAGTAACAATAAAAAATTTTCTCTGTAATCAAAACATAGGCATGTTTAATGAACTAAATAACCTTCAACACTATGACTTTCTTTGCAAATGCTTTGGTATTCATCTAGAGTAGTTGCACTAGTAAAGTAGCACTTCTTTAAGATGGTGTTACTACACACAAGCCTTTCACTATTTTTGTATCTGTACAGCTTCATTGAACTGAAGGAGATCATGCAAAGGAACGAAGCAATACAGAAGTTGTTGTAATGCCATTATAAGGGAAGAGCTATATCTGTTTCTTTCTAGTCATTGGCAATACTTCACAACAGCTTTACGAAGTTAATACCTCCTGTCTTTCAGTGTGTTATGTATAACAGTAGGAAGCATTAACAAAAGACTCCCCTTGATCTAGCTTATGAATTTGAACAGTGGGAAATGCTTCCTCCTACTAGTTTTAAAACAGCACTGCCATTTTTGTTGCATGTGTTTCAATAGGTTCTAAATCATAAAAAGGACTTCAACACCTGGCTATGTGTTCCATATAAAAATATAAGCATTAAAAGAAACATGGAATAAGTCTCTTTCCTGCAAAGAGTGATCTAATCACAGAGACATAGGAACACTCTTAAGCTCTCTCCTGACATTTTAAGGCATAAATATTTTTGTTGGATAGATTAGAAGATCTACATTACAGGAAGCCTCCATGTCTTTATAGATATATATTCAAATCCTTCACAGATTTTTTGGGGGGTTGAATTCTAATTGACTGAATACTGCATTAATATTCAATCTGCTGAATAAAAGTTGAAGCATTACATACCAGTTTGGTTGCATCCCCTGCTGGGCACTGTGCAAAATACTATGCAGGGACAGAACTTTAATCAAGCAAAGCTGCCCTTCCCCTCCCCCCCTCCAAGAAAAAAAAATAAAAATAAAATAAAGAATATGTATTGTATGCACATGTATTCATGTAAGGGCTGTTCCCTTAAGGGGTATAGGTTTCATCCATTTTTAATCGAAAGTGTTTTCTTGTGCATTTTTTCTTTATTTGTTTTTAGTTTAGTTCAGCTTGTTAGTTGCAAGGCAGTAGGTGCATGGAGGAAAGGGAAAGACATATTGCATTATAGTTCATTGTGTATTGGCAAGGAATTCTCACCAAGGAAGAGTAATTAAATAAACAGGTCTGGAATCCAGCTGCAGTAAGCACCTTAGGCAACAACTTCTAAGGACAAACTGCTGCTCCTAGGGAGGCTAGAGTATAGCATATAGTGTTATATTATATGACTAAATAGAAAGATGAAAGAGTATGTCCTTGTGAAGGGAAAGCAGAAAGGAAAAGCAGTATAAAAATACCGCAAGATAACCTTCAGTACATTTACTCCTAGTGGTGGATATCAGAGAAAAAAAAAATACTGTAACAGAAGTTTTGATAAAGAATTAGAGACACACCTAATACAGTCACTCAGGTTTTAGTTATCCTTTCTATTTTCTCTCTACCCTTTGTCTTCCATTCAGTTTTAGAAGTGTTTTTTTTGTTGTTGTTGTTTGTTTTTTGTTTTTTGTTTTTTGTTTTTTTTAAATCAGAGAATCCAGTCCATGCAACAAGAATTTCAAATCAAGGCAATCAATTTATATTTCTTATTAAGAGTAAAATAGAGAGTGCCATCATTTGCCTATCATAAAATGATGGTTTGCCTTCACTATCCCTAACATTAGGTTACCTAACAGGACCTAAGCTGAAAGTATAAGGCAAGATTTGCTATGCATCTTGCTCCATGCTCCGCAACTTTTAGAAAACTAGAAGAAAATGTATGCAAGTTGCATCACTGCATCAGGAATGCGTAGCAAGAGTGAAATTCTTAGGGAGTAAAGACCTTTGTTTCACTGCCTTTTTGAGTTTCTGTGGCACATTTGTGCCAATTGTTCTGTATCAACCTGCTTTGCCCTCTCTTTTTTTCTGGTAATTTACCACGTGTACAACACACCACCACATAAAGCAAATAAAGAATATTACTCGGGATTTAATTTTCAGGAAATAATTTTTCATTGTTTAGTTGCCTAACAATTTATTGAGGTGTTACCCTGCTTTCTCATGGTCCACAAAATACATCTTATTATATAATTCATCAACAGTTTCTTTTTAACAGATTCTTACAGGACTTTGGGGGGAGTGAGGTGAGGGGAATAAACTGTCTAGTGACAGCTGGACTATGTCAAGAAGCTGAAGCACTCCAAAAAAAGTGAAGTTAGTAAGGTCGAGAAATTTTGAAAGGAACTGCATGCAGGACATTACTCTTCTGGGAGCAAACTAGAAGCAGGAGTTTTTTGGAGTAAAAGCTTTTGGGAAATTGGAAAAAAAAAATAAAATTTAATCTTCTTTGTTTGTAATGCAAATACATTAAAATTCTTGGCTGCTGGATGTAAGGGAGATGAAGCAGACACTATAGGTTTCTGATAGGCTCTATGAATTACGGTCTAAAACATACATGTACATAAGCAATCAGGATATTATTTACCTTTTCCTTTAGCTAGTATGTGATTCCTGCGCCACTTCATTCATTTGAGGGAAAGGAAATTTTAACGAACAAAGAAATTAGATATAATTATCAAAGAATGCTAAGAAATTTATTTCCTTTTTTTTTTTTTTTTTTTTTTTGGTGGGGTGGGGTGGTTTTGTTGTTCTTTTTTCCAGTCCTCTAATTTCGATAGTAGAGGCACGCAATTAATGTACACAGAACAAGACTTCAGTCAAAAACCTTCCAAATTAGTAAAACTAAGATTCAAGGACAAGTGATAGAATAAATATAAGCACAGAAGATTTTCACCTCTCAGACACTTGACTTTAACCTTGTGCAAAGCTTCAGCCTCAGAATAAAATCAAACATTATCTGTGATATTTCCTTTTTAAGAAATCTGAGATAACATATAGACTATTATTCTGATGCAAAACCAAAGTAAGTATGACTGTAACTGTACTAACAGGTCTGAGCTACCAAACTCAGTTTGAGCTGACTCTTGTTATCTAGAGTAAAAAATGAATGTTTAGCATTAAAACAATATAATAGAAAAGAGAATGAGAAGTATACATCACATCAGTCCGGTAGAAGATGTCCAATATATACATATACATGATGACCTAAGTTATGTCCAAATGCCAATGATACTTAAATGTACAAAACTCCCCTCTGTCCCCTCCCACAACAGAAAGCAATATCTAGTAAGCAACACAGGTGAGTGCAATGTACTCTAAGCAAAATACAACTTGGATGACCAGGTGTATTGGGTTTATGTAACAAGGTTTTGGTAGCCAGGATTGGACACCACTGCAGGGGTGGTGTCTGTGAGAAGAGTCCAGCAGCGGCCGCATGGGATGCAGTAAGGTCTAGTAGCAGATGGCTCCAGAGGGATACATAGCTGGCCAGGCCAGTAAGTGATGTTGTACGTGCTTCTGTGAGATCATATTTAAGAAAGGGGAGAACAAACAAACAAATAAAAAACCACCTACCATGTAATCGCAGCTGGGGTAGCAAAGAGTGAGAACCAGCCCTACAGATAAAGCCGGAGGTGCTCCAGGCACACAGCAGAAGTTCCCCTGCAGCCTGTGGAGAGGCCCCTGGTGGAGCAGGCTGTCCCCTTGCAGCCCATGGGTCCCACATGGAGCAGATCTCCATGCTGCAGCCCGTGGAGGAGCCCCTGCAGGAGCAGGCCCCGGGCTGGAGCTGCAGCCTGTGGAGAGGAGCCCACACAGGAGCAGGGGGTTTGGGGGAAGCTGTTGCCCATGGGGGACCTGTGCTGGAGCAGGTTGCTCCTGACAGATAGACCCTGTAGTATGGACCAATGTGAGAGCTGCTGCCTGTGGGAAGCCCACAGGGGACCAGTTTGGGAAGGATGACATCCCTTGGGAGGAAGCCAATGTGGAGCAGGGGTAAAAAGTGACTATGAAGGTGAAATGGAGGTAAGTACTACAGTCCCTGTTGAGGAGAGGAGGTGGAAGAGGATGGATAGGGGGAAGGTGTTTTTAGTTTGGTTTGTTGTTTCTCGCTTCTTTAGCTTGCCTTTAGAATTTATATCATATGCTATCTGTCAGTTAATTGGGGTAAGACAAACATTCCATGTGCTGTATTATAACATCCTCAATTGATTTTGATGCTCTTAAAGTTAACAAAAGAGGGATAGTCTCCTTTGTCTGTCTCCTTTTTTATTGATATAATCGAGAGAATTCTTTTTTCATTTTTTTTTCAGAGTCTTTTATTTACAGCTGAAATCTTTACAATAGTATAGCAGAAGTAATGTTGTGGAATAATACTATATTCAGCTCCTAGGGGGTAATTTAACATAAATTTGTTACTAGAAAACAGGTTTTTAAATAAAACAATCTAAATTTCTTAGGGGGGGTGGGGGGGGGGGGGGGGGTGGGAGAGGGGGGAAGGATGAACTGATTTATTTCCGTTTCAGTATTGCTTTTACTTTCAAATGGATGATGTATTTTAAGATAATTAATATGATTTAAAAGTCAAGGAAATTAATAACAGCATTCCGATACTTTGAAAAGCCAAATTAAATACTGTGGTATTTTGATAATATAAACTTATTTTTAATTTTATAAACACTTTCAGATTAAAGATTGTATTCAACCACAAGTCCAAAGATTATTAATAGTCTTTGAATATATATTTTTACAGAAATCGACAAGAAAGCAGAATTAGTAATGATAATAATGGCCAAATTTAAATCTAATATCGGTTGTATCAATAGATCCATAAACACTAATCTGGTTGTCTTCATAATTTTCAAATAGCAATCTGATGATACTTTTGCACATATAAAATCAGGCCTATAAAGATAAATTATATCTATTAATGAGTATTTTACTAAATTGCACCTTCAGCTGTCCTTTGAAAATTCACTTATAATCTCTTTGCTGGTATATTTGAAACTAAGAATTGAGATAAATGAGTAATCACAAACATGGAACGCTTAAAGCAACAGATTGTGCTCATGTTTTTCTATAATTCTATAGGAAATTGAAAAGAATAAGCAATAAATGAATAGATTACAGGAATTGAAAAGCTTCTTTGTGGTCAAATAAGCTGTTTGGGGGGGAGGGACATCTGGATATGTAATTATTTTTATAAAATACCAAAGTTCTATTATAGAACTTAGGTTCTTTAAGTAGAATGAAGTACATGAATACTTAGTTTAAAATTCTTCATTCTTTGAACAAGAGCTGTGGAGCTATTAGCTTTAATATTTATGATTTATCAAAAGATAAAAGTGAAGATGATTGCTTACTCTCCACAAGTCAAAATAGTAATAATAAATAGTAACGCAAAGAAGTGAAGAAAAAATCAGTTACAGCTGAGTTTTTTGTGTTTCAATAACCTCCAATTTCCTCGATGTATACTCTTCTTACTCTCAGCCATCTGAAACATCATCATTATAATTTATTTGCAAATTTGCTTTGTCTTTTTTTTTGGGGGGAAGGGAGGGTAGGGACAAAATGTTTTCAAGAAAACATTAAGTTCTTATACCACCTTCTTTCTTAGCTTATTGTAGGTCTTTCAATTCCATGTTTTAGGGGGAAAAAAAAGTAAATGTGCAGTATTTAGTTCAAAGTAATGTGGTAAATTTTCTTCTCTACATTTTAAAAGCAGTGGAATTCTTTTGCAATTTAGCTACTACCCTTAAATTTCCTGACTACCTTGATGTCTGAAATTGTGTGGACTTTTCAGCTGAAGAACAGTCATGCCAGGTTGTTTGTGTTAATCTCCCACCTCTCTGCAATCATATAATTGCCTTCTGAATACTTTTTAAGCAGTGTCCAAAACTGACTATTGATTCTTCTTAAGGGTGAACCATTCACATGCTGTTAAGCTTGACATTTCTGAATTTGGGAGCCAATGTTCAGTATTAACCCCACTTTGAAGTGGAGCAGAGGCCATTGTACATCCAGTAAAATCTACTTCTTCATTGTACTGTTGGTGTTTTGATGCATGAAAAAGATCTAAGGTCAACATGAGCTGGTTAAAGTTATCAGCCCATACGGATACAATACTCAAGACCCTTAACCATGGGGCTTTTCTGTGTGTATTCTGCATCAGCAAGGACTTGTAAATAGTTTCTACAACTGAACTTTTCCAAGGCACTTTATAAGAGGAAAAAAAAATTGATTTGTATTGAATTCCAAAAAAAAACCTCAGCACTTAAATTTCCTATATTCCTCAAAAACAAACAACAAATTTTAAATACCTTTCTATTTAAAAAGAGTGCATTGATTATCCTTTCAAATCTTACTTGATGTCTGGGGGGGGGAGGGGAGGGGGAAGAGCATTTATTTTAGGTGGATTCTATTTGGACTGATAGCCTGACTGTAATAGTGAATATTAGATACCAGATGCTTTAAAGGAAGGTGCAATAGCCTCTGGAGACAGCAGTCCTGGAATAGCTCACACAGAGGGAACCCTCCATGCCTTTTGTCCACCAGCTGCCTGACAAGAAAAATCTTTTCAGAAATTTAAAAGAACTGCATTTCTGGTAAAATGATTTTTTTTTATCTATGTACTTTTCTACCTTGTAAGCAATTTCTGGTTCTTGGTCTCAGTGGTATTATGTGGCAATTAGTGAATTAAATCACTTTGTCTTAAGCAGAAGCATCATCACCAGAGTAACTAAGTACATTAATGAACACATCTTGACAAGATACACAGAAGACCTCTGCAAGGTACAGAAGTAAAATTGTCTCTATTTTTCACATTGAGGACTGGGGCATATACATTCTCGCTAGTCTGACAGAAATTAATGGAAATTATACACCTAGATACCTTTGAGGATCTGGGGAAAAAGAGATTAAATGACTTGCTCAAGGTCACTGCTCAAATAGTTTGTCAGTGAAAAACATAATTCTGGAAATCCACATCCTTTTGTGCTTTTATATAAGACTCTTACTCTTTTATATACTACTTCTTTTTTGGAGGGGTGGGGGAAGGGGAAACTAAGGCAGGAAAAACTACTACTGTGGGTAATATTCTACTGCAGACTGAAATAATGGCTTCATGGTTCTTTATTCCATTCCTTTATTTAAGCGCTAGTGAGGGAAGATCTTCAAAAATCTGTTGTGACCAATGTCTTTATCCTGTGGATGTATATTTGAAGAAGCTAGAGCTGTATGTCAGTCAGGAACTTCAAAAAAATCAAGCTGAATGGTCAAGGTGGAGTAATGGTTCAGAAACTAACATCTAAGTCCTTAAAGCTTCATATCTTAAAAGTGAACACAGTACAAACAAGCATCCGATGTAACATGTACAAGCTGTACTGGGCTTGCATATGGTAGTAAATACACACTAGGTGATTGGGCTTTTCCACAAGCAGTCAAGGGAGACCTATGAGGACAATCCACTCAATTCTTTAAAAAATGAAGCATTTGAGATGTGATTTTTCAGGAAGCATAAAGTTAGGTGTTCGGATTTGTGGTGCAATTGCCTGAAGTAACTAGGAAAATAAAACTAACATTCACATTTTAAAGAAAATGTACAGCATTGAAGAGGCTTTCAGGGTAGGGCACAGCTGCATTACCTGAGCATTCCCTAGGCTTTCAACCTTAGAGGCTATTGCGCTGGGGAAACCTGGTGTGCTAGCTCTAAGGAACAGAACAGAGCGTAGAGTGGAGAGGAGACACCACAGCTAGGCTCTGTGACCAGGTGGGGACTTGATTGTTCTTGTGCACACAGAAACCGATAAGCTTCACTTTTTGCTACCCTGAGCCAACAACCTGTCATATTTTGACAAATGCTGTAGTCTAGTGTACTTTTGCTACTTTAAATGGGGACGGGAAAACTTTTCACCAATCATAATGAAGATATGCTTGACTAGAGTCACTCAAGTTCAACCTAAAAGATAGAAGATAATATAAATTGGCCTAAGAGAAAGGGGATGTTAGGGGAGATACCATGCCGAGGGAATACACCATCCTGAGGACCTTCTGACTCCTGGTATCAGTTGACAGGCTGAGCCTCTCTTTACCCCACTGTGATGCCTTTGGGTAAGATTTGAACACTTAGTTATACTGTGCATCTCCATGGAAACTTAAAAATCTCTGTAGAGTCTTTGTGCCTTTTAACATGTTAATTTCCTGGCTGCACACTTGTGTATTTCATGCATGCTAGCTTGCTTTTGCAGACAGTAACTATTGCCGGCAATCCAAAGAACCAGTGTACTTGTTGCTGTAATAAATTGCACTTGATTGCATTGTTCCTAGCCATGATAGTTCTCATTAAACATGACTAGAGTAAGGATGGTTATACATTATTGGTGAATCTGTGACCGTGGTAGTTCAGTGCTCTGAATCTGACCGGACCCATAATGGTTAATGCGTTACTGGTGAATCCGACCAGACCCCTAACGGTTAATGTGTTATTGGTGAATCTGATTGTGATAGTTCAGTACCCCGAATCTGACTGGACCTGTAACGGTTAATAGGCTACACCCCGTGAAATGATTATACTGAATTTCAGTGGAAATTGGATTTCCTTTTTTTAAGGAAATGTCTTTGTAGAAGCTTATTGCAGAACTCTAGTCTGGAGCCTTTACTAAGACCTACAGGAGAGGTTAAGAATGTAGAAATGGAGCCTTCATGGAGCCTTGTTCTCTGCAGCAAGTCAATTGTTTCTCACTTTTTCTTGACCTCTTTCTATGTCTCTAGTTCCTTTATTACTCTACTCTGTAGCTGCTATCAACATCCATAGATACGATCTCCCCAAGCCTCAATAAAATTTCCTGTTATTTTTAACCTTATGGTACTTAGGAAACTGTGACCCTGAGGAACTATGTTCCACATTACTCATGGAGCATGAGCTGAACCATAAATAGCACCCATATCCATGTCCTGATTCCCCATCTTGTGCCTTAACATCAGCAATATCTTTGCTTTCAAAGGTAACTTCTAAATTATTTGGATTCCTGTGCTCAAAGCAAGTCTTGATTTATGGATGTGCTTTCTGGCACTCTGTAGCAAGAAAAGGAAAATCATCCAAATAATGGAGGATTGTTGACAGACAAAGTTTCTGAACAGTTTAAACAGAAAAACAGAGATTAAAGAAAGTAAGAGCAAACATACCCCTACGTATCTCCACGGACACAAGGTAAGAGCTGGCAAAATTTTCAGTAACATTTCTAAGGAATTATTGTATCTGTATTCAGTCAGAATACCCTTATACTGTTTAGTGTTGTAGCCACCTTGAAATTGTTCTGGTAAATATTGCTGGATTTTTGTCCTTGTCTGATTTACCTTTCATGAAATATTACCCATTTTGAAATCCTTAATTCAAAAACAAAAACACAAAACAAACAAACAAAAAAAAACAGCCACACAACTAAATGTGATTGTATTATGTTGATTTTGTAGAGATTTTTTTGGTGTAGTTCCCTTTGTTTTTTTTTTTTCTGAACTCTGAACCAAACAGTGAATCTTTCTGACTGCCCTAATCAATTCTTACATAAAATTTGATTCTGTCATGATAGATTTTCTTAACCATTTAGGTAAAAAAAAATAAAAAATAAAACCATATAATATATACTATTACAGAACGCTTCTTAGGTTGCAAAGAAGCTAAGGTACATAGAAGTGAAAGATGCTGTTAGAGCAAAGGAATACAAAAGTAAATTAGCTTTATATGTTTTATTTATTTATTAATATTTAAATTTTTATTTAAAAAGTAATGGTTAGGTAGGTAACTTGTTAATGATCCTGCCAAAATTGCTTTACCATATGCAAAAGGACTATGACTACTCATGCACAAATTCACTTTGCATTTAACTGAAGGTGGTTTACACTATAATTATATCTCAGATAATGGTTCTCAGAGTCAGTGTTTTCAGTTGGCAAGATGTTGGCAAATAAATGTTCAGCTTTGAGTAAAAAGACTTACTTAATGATATTTTTGCACAGTATGAGCTTGTGCACACTTTCATATTAAAGATAAAATAGGATTTGATAGTTGTATATTTTTCCCAAATATATTTAAACATGTATTACTAAGACACATTCAAGAAAAACAAAAATTCTCCTATTGAAGAAATCACAAGTCTCTACATAGAATGTGAAGAGTCCCTGTGTCTCTTCATATGTTCACATATTTCAGCCTGTCCTCTGAATAAGGCGTGCAATAGCAATTTCTTAGATGTTTTTAGAGGCTGTTGCTTCAGTCTAGCTCACATAGTGGAGGTATGCTTACTAACAGCATTGTTTTTCCTCAGCTGCATTTCTTGTCATACCATCATCATAGCTTATCCTTCATATCCTTTACATTCCTGAGACAAGCTCTTCATGAGGGCAGTTTCTGGGAACCCTGCGTATGATAGTGTTTCATTTTTCTGTGTATAGTAATTCATTTTTCTGTGATAGTATTTATTTTTCTGTGATGGTGACAGCATGCTACCAGTGTTCCTGAATAAGAAATATTCTTCCTCATTCAAACAAACAGAAGCATATTTGCTTCTGAAAAGTAAAGCAGCTACCTAAGCAGCTAATCGTCAGCCAGTATAAATGCCAGTAGACCACTAGGTAACCTAATACCCCAAGCTTTGTTCCCATCTTCGCTGATGATGCCTGCAGGTATTATCCCAACTAGCAACTTTTGAGCATTGTTTTTTCCAAATTGCTTTTTCATCTTTTACCAGCGTATGTTATCATAAAATAGTGACATCCACACATGAACCAAATTCATAATTAAGAGGTAGCAAAAGTTGTTAATCATATTTTTCTTGTGAACAGAAAAAGTCTTTAAAGGTCTGTGTGTGAGATGGAGCTTGCATTTAAAAAAAATAATAATCATAGAATCCTAGAGTTGTTTGGGCTGGAAAGACCTTTAAAATCATCTTGTTCTTACCCCACATGCCACAGATTAGGGACACCTTCCAATAGACACAGTTGGTCAAAGCTCTATCTAGGCTGACCTGGAAAACTTCCAGGGGAGGTGGCATCCACAACTTTTCTGGGCAACACGAATAAAGAATTTCTTCCTTATGTCTCTCTTTCATTCTTTCTTATGAGAACTTTGATTACTGGCTCGTAAAAAAACAAAAAAAAAAAAATAAAAAAGGAATAAGGTACTCTATTGAGCCTTCTCTTCCCCAAGCTGAACATCTGCAGCATTCTCAGCCTTGCATTCTCAGCCTTTCTTCATAGGAGAGGTGCTTCGACCATCTAATCGTTTTGATGGTCTCCTTCTCTAACTGGTCTATATCTTCTATAAGAAGTAGTAAATGAGAGAGGGTGTTGTCTTGTCTGCACAAAAATAGCCACTGAGGATGCCTGTAGCTCTGAAACCTTATATGAATTCATGAAATAGAAATCATTAGAAAATGGTTACATATTTGAAAATATATTAACAAAAATAACCAGCTGAGGAATATCTATTGTCAACACCACTAGCTGATGACCTTCAACTTACCTTCTAGATAATCTAATTTCTCTTGATAATTTATCAAGAGAACAGATCCTTATTTTAAATCTTAGTAAATGCTAAATAATGCACATTATTTCTGGTTAAAATATCAGAATTGTAAAAGTTACAGTATATTATTACGCAATAATTTTGGGTAATGTTAGTATTCAAGAATACCCAATGTGATTTATCAGGCTTTTTCAAATTGACTAAAATAATTTCATTTCTTATGCTACTGTAATGCTGAAGTAAGCAAAACGTTGTGCCTTTATCTTTTTATTTTTTTTCCAATTAAATCTATATGCTTTTTCAGGTTTAGTAGCAATTTAACGTTAATATGGCAGGACATATGGTAGAAATACCATTCAAATTATAAGTGTTTCATTGGCTCTTTCCCTGACCTGCTGCAGGGGTGGCCTTTGTGAGCACAACCCAGCAGCTGCCCCATGTCAGATCAGAGCCAGCTCCAAAAGAGACCCACTGCTAGCCAGAGCTGGGCCAGTGAGTGATGCTGGTTGGGCCTATGTGAGAGCAGATGGAAGAAAGGGAAAAAAAAGAAAAACAACTGTTGCACAACAGCAGCTGGGAGAGAGGAGTGAGAACCAGCCCTGCAGATCCCGAGGCCAGTGCAGAAGGAGGGCAAGAGGTGCCCCAGGCACACAGCAGAATTTCCCCTGTGGCCTGTGGAGAGGCCCCTGGTGGAGCAGGCTGTCCCCGTGGGTCCCACGTGGAGCAGATCTCCACACTGCAGCCTGTGGAGGAGCCCCCAGTGGAGCAGGTGGATGTGGCCTGGAGGAGGCTACGGCCCATGGAGAGCCCCCATAAGAGCAGGAGCAGGGGGCCTGGGGGGAGCTGCTGCCCATGGGGTACCGGTGTTGGAGCAGATCTTGAAGAGCTGCTGCCTGTGGGGAGCCCAAGTAGGATCAGTTTGGGAAGGACGATATCCTGTGGGAGGGACCCCATGTGGAGCAAGGGAAGACAGTGACCATGAAAGGAGTGATAGATTACATATTATGGACTAACCTCAACCCCCTTTTGCCATTCCTTCACGCCACTCAGTGGGAGGAAGTGGGAGAGGGTCTACTGGGGGGTGGAAGATGTTTTAGTTTGCTTTTAGTTTTTCACTGCTCTTGTCTGTTGTTAATACGCAGTAGCTTATATTAAGTGGTCAAAGCAGAAAGCCTGATGGAGTTCAAGAAGTGCTTCAACAACACTCTTGGACACGTGGTTTGGTTTTTGGGTGTTGCCTTATGGAGCCAGGAGTTAGACTGCATCATCCTTGTGGGTCCTTTCCATCTCAGGATGTTCCAGGAATCTATGAGAATCATCTTTGCAAGTCCTATCTGAGTACTCGTTACATGAACAACAGAGTTTGCAAAATATCCAAACAATGAAGTAACTTGCGGTCAGCTCAATTAATGCAAAACCCTGCTCATAATTACTCAGCATCTTCAATTCATAACTGATAGTAGGAACGGAACACCATACTGACATGTCAGAAAAAGATGGGAAATTAATAATACACTTCAAGTCTCATCCTTATTCAGTGACCAGTGCCAAAAACACTTTAATTAGCGAGTTAGAGTTACGGACAGCTGAAGAATCTAAAGCATCCTAAATAAAGAATCGACTTTACGTTTAGCATCTTAGAATCCTGTTCTTTCTTTCTTCTAATAGGCTTTAAAAGACTTTTTTTTTTTAATTTTTCTTTCCTAAAAAATTCTTATATACCATATCTTTTTTATTCTTTAAAATCTATATTTGTTCCTACATGGATAAAAACATGTCTTTGGTTTCTCTTGAAATGCTCTGTAGACAATGAAAACCTAGAAATTGAACCAGTCGTAGAATTGTTTGGGATGGAAGAGACCTTAAAGACCATCTAATTCTCCCTAACACACACACTCCCTGACATGGACAGGGACGCTTCCCACAAGACCAGATTGCTCAAACCTGACCTTAAATGCTTCCAGGGATGGGACATCAACAGCTTCCCTGTGCAGCTGTTTCAGTGCCTCACCAGTCTAATGATAAATAATTTCTTCCAAATACCTAATCTAAATCAACCCTTTTTTAGCTTAACACTCTTATTCCTTGTCCCTATTACTCCCTGATAGAGTCCTACTCTGGCTTTCTTGTAGGCCCCCCTGTTAGGTACTGGAAAATAATGATGTAAAAATTGGTGTTTAATATAAGTTGTTCAGCTTTTTGATGTCAAGGGATGTTTTTCTAAAGACTAACAGATAAAGTGAGAAATAAAAGGCACTTTTAATTTTATTATATTTTTAATCAAAAATATGCATAAATCACAAAAATGAATTTGTATAATAAAAAGGGGGCTAGTAAACAAAACATTATGTACTGAGAAAAAAAGTAAGGTAAACTGAAACTTAAAATAGAATTGAAAAAGAGAATTCATAACTTATCTATATACGCAGAAACCTAGGAATCAATCATCTGTAATTATAGGCATAAAACTATTTTTATATGTGCATAAATATTTACTATGTATGTATAATTCATATTGAGTGAAAAGAAATTACAGAAACATTTTTAAATGTATTTTTATTTTTAATAAACATGCCATTTTCTCTTGTCATAAATCCTTATGGCTGGTATATCATATAATTTTCAAGATGCAGATACAAATTAAAAAATATAGATGTTTTGTATCACCCTCTCTTGGATTTTAATGTTTTTCAACACATGCTTAAATGGTTTTACTGAGGTTGTGTAGTAATTTCAAAGGGAAAGCGGGATTCTTACATTGTTCATGGCTGTTCAGTAGTTTCCTTAACTTTCTGCAGTCTCATGCATTGAGTATGGCATATATATTGATAATATTTGGGTTTAACAAAAAGAAAAAAAAGTATTTAGTCAATTCAAAAGGTTGAAGAGTGTAAATGATACCAGTCTAAATAAATGCTTAAAAACTTTTATCAATATATATGCTAGAGTAGTAGAACTATTTCAGAACAAAACTCGCTTAATATGAATACGTTGAAAACTAGTTTAAATGACATGAACAACATATTCCAACATATCCAAATCTTTTTTTTGTTGTTTTGTTTTGTTTTGTTTTTTACAAATTATTGAAAATTCGTTTTCATACTGAATCAATCTCTAAAGATATCATTGGCCAGTGCAACTTAATCAAGATCTCAGGTGTGTTAGCTTCCAAATTTCCATTAGAAGATGATCTTTACAGATCAAGACAACCATAACAACAAGAAAGGACAGAAGGATATCATCTGGCTCTGTGTGTGGAACTGTTATACTGTGAAAAACAAATTAATGAAAAGGAGCTCATAGAATGTCTGAGATAAACCAGACTGCTTGAAAACAGAACTTTGTGGCTATTGAATGACATAAAGCCTGCATGAGACAATTTTATGATCAACAGAGAAGTTTTGTAAGCTGTCAACACACTGAAGAAATGCTCCAGTGAATCTCCCGTGAGGAATCTCTTCCCAGCAGACACAGCATCTCAGGTTTCCCCTTACATCCTTGATGTATACCAACAAACTATGGCTGATGTCTGCTCTCATCATCATCTGGTTAACTTCTTCCTATAGCTAACAATATATGTTCTCAACTTCCAAAGTGGGCCCCTGAGCAGAGCAAAGAACTTTGCCGACTTTGGGATTGACAGACACGACACAAGGAACTTCAGAACTTTTGCACAAGCATCCAACAGCCATCCATGCACATTACATGTTATAAGAAAAAATGTAAAGTTCATTTTTTTTGTATTAGAAGGCATGCTATGTAAGAAATAAGGTACTGTTAGACCAATAGAGAAATAGTATCTGAAACTGATATTTGTACTGTCAAGTAGAGATGTCTTTGCAATGCCACTTCTGCAGAGAATGCAGAGGGTTGAAGGAGCTCAGTGGCATGTGATACTTAGCTTTTTCTAAAAATACCTATTTACCTAGTGTAAATACACTCTTTTGTGACAAATGGGTGAAGAAGGGTAATATCGTCACCTCTTATACATGGACACAAGCATGTAAGTCTTTTTTTGTTATAGCGCTTAATTACATGTATATGCCCAATTAAGAATTAAAAAATGAAGTTCAATGGTAGGTCTTTAGTAAGCTAATAGGTTGACACTCGAGTTAACTTTGGGA
Organism: Aythya fuligula; assembly: GCF_009819795.1. Classification (NCBI taxonomy): domain Eukaryota; kingdom Metazoa; phylum Chordata; class Aves; order Anseriformes; family Anatidae; genus Aythya; species Aythya fuligula. Next base: position 102,601,652 of record NC_045560.1, on the reverse strand, counting down.
CAAAAATATTTTTGGATCAGAAACTAGCTTCCCGGAACTGGGAGTGATAACCTTCATGAAGATTTAAATGGACTAACGGCATGGTTACCTAGCTTGAGACTACAAAGCATTGGCCTCAGGTGCAGGGAAGACAATGACCATTCACAACCAAAGAAAACTATTTCAAAGTTCAGGTTCTGTAGAAATGCGCTTTTTGAACCTATTAGGAAATTGCGTGATTTTGAAACTTATGCAAACACAAAGCAAAGTGTCGCATTATGCAAAATCACCAAGTCTTGGATGACCCCATGATAGCCACAGTAGAAAACTAACTGCTTCTAAAGGGTAACTTATACTTCATGAGTGCTACGCTTGCATAGTATTATAATGGATGTACATTACTAAAATCTGATTGAGTTAAAGGCACAACTAATTGTTCCCACTAGTCACTTGGGAGCTTGAACTGGAGAAATAGCTACAGTAAAGTGAGATGCGTCACTGGGTAGCACAGTGTTGGAATTACTTACTATTGATTTATTTTGCATTAAGCAATGGGAATTAGTAACAATCAATCTTTATGATTTAGTTATTCAAAGTTTATTTATATGTGAAGGAGTGTGTTATACGTGATGGGCCTGCTAAGCCCATCCCTGAGTCTCTATTTTGTAGTATAACATAGCAACCAAAATGTAATAACTAAGAATGCTTCACTGTCCTTAAGGGCACAATTAAATTCCCAGCATTTGTGAGAGTGTTGCATTATTCTGTTGGTGAATTGGTCTTTCCTGTAGTCTTGTTATATTACAGATCTGAATTTCCTGATCATCTGACTTACTTGGATGCCACAGTAGTGAATCACAGTGTGAGCCATACCTACTTTGTTTAAACAGGCATTTGAACTTAATTTCCATTAGCTTGTGGATATTTAAGTATATCAATGCTAGAATATATGCTGAATGTAGAATATAATCTGAATATATGCTGAATATATGCTGAATGTAGAATATAATCTGAATATATGCTGAATATATGCTGAATGTAGAATATATGCTGAAAACAGATGTAAAATAAACAATATTTCATAATTCTGTATGTATTCACTAAGTGCTACAGAAATTGGCTAACACTTTATTTCCTTGCTTCCTGCAACATGCATCCTAATTTGTATGTAGATGCTGCTGCTTAATTATTTCACAGTTTAGTGATCTGGGTATCTGTGATATGCAGGTAATAGTTATAATTAGTGGCCAATTTGAAATTAATATTTATTTTGCTGTCCAGATATTATTGGATTAAGTAAAAATTGACTGACCTATTTATAACGTTTTAAGGACCTTCCCTTCCCTTCCCTTCCCTTCCCTTCCCTTCCCTTCCCTTCCCTTCCCTTCCCTTCCCTTCCCTTCCCTTCCCTTCCCTTCCCTTCCCTTCCCTTCCCTTCCCTTCCCTTCCCTTCCCTTCCCTTCCCTTCCCTTCCCTTCCCTTCCCTTCCCTTCCCTTCCCTTCCCTTCCCTTCCCTTCCCTTCCCTTCCCTTCCCTTCCCTTCCCTTATCTTTTCAAGTTGTAATCTTAGACTGTGAATATTCTGTAGCATAATCCTATGGCTTGACAGATGCTTCTGACAAGTTTGTTAGAATGATTGTGTGAAAAACTAAATCCTTTAGATTCAGAATAGTGCTTCAGAACTGAACTTTATCTTTTAGCATGCTTTCATATAAATAAGTAAATAAATGATTTCTATATGGATATTTCCACAATATAAGCCTGGGGAAGGGGGAACTAATGAGTGATTGCCATCTATTTACATTAAATCCATAATGTTTCTAGATAGTTTTATTTGAGAACAAATAACAGATAGAAAATAAAATAAAGATGGTATTTTCTTTGTGGTTGTTAGAAAAGGGAAATTCTTTCAGAAGCATGCAATTTAGATATAGCATATTAAAAGAGAAATAGATGAATACTTATCACTAGACTTTAATACTTTGCGCTAGATCATGATTTATTTTCTAATTAATGCAGGTTAATTTACTGTTAGCTTTATTTCCAAGAATGAATAATATTTGTCTTTCTTTCTACAGCAATGGCTGATTGATAATCCTTATTAGATGGCTATTTTAAGCTATGACTGGTTTTATTCTAATCAATTACTGTACTATTAAAGATGAGTGATACTGCATGTTACTCCATTCTTCAACAAGAACTGGCTCAATCCTGTGCTCAGAAGAGTGTTTTTTGGAGTGTTAACATTCAGAAGGAATTGACAGTGCTCAGCAGTTTAAGGTTTTTTTTTTTTTTTTCTTCTTCTCTTTTTCTCTTGCATCTCTTGGATCTTATAAGAGGCAGTTATCAAGCCCTTAACCTCTAGCATCTTTTCTTAAATAGTCAGCAGTAGAAATTACAAATATATTATAAGGATGGCTTGCTAACTTGCAATGGCAGTAAAATTTCAGGATTCTGCATATTGGACCTGAATTCAACTGTGGAATCTTTTCATTTTATGAATCATGAGATTTAGTGTGAAATTTAGTGCACAAGATGCAAACAACGCCCTGACCCCAAGAGACATGAGAAATCAGTGAGGAGGATCTGAACACTACCCTGAATTTCACCTTTGAAGACAGATCCCAATTCATTGTGCTCTATTAAAGCTATCATTGTGCTTCAAATTCATCATATATTTCTGTCTCAAATATTATGCACAAAGAATCTCATAAAAGGTTTCTGAAATAATCATAGTGATAGTATTTTCCTAAATGGTTCACAGTCCTCAGTTTAAATCTGTATGATGAATTTTTGTAATGCTACTATGTAAATGTCTAGAAACAAAAGGTGCTTCTTTTTTAAGCTTACTAGTTATCTTACTAGTTAGGAAAAAAAAAAAAAAAAAAAAAAGAATAAATGCACTATCACCCCCTCACGTAGACTCACATTTTTAAAGTATATTTTGAAATAAGCAATGACAATTTGAAATGTAGCAAACGTGCTATGTTTCGGAAAAAAAAAAGTGAAATGAAAGTCTTAATAATTAAATCATTTCCAATCACACCATGACTGACAGGCACTTAACAACATTCTGTTTGTCTCACCACATATTTTTATGTTCAGTTTGTTTAATTTTATGCCTTATGTAGCTGAAATAAAGACCAGTTACTATGGTGGTTTTACTCAGCTGGGTAGCTGAGCTCTACTACAACTGCTCTTGTACTCGCCCTCCTCAAAGAAAAAGGGGGAGAAAATATGATGGAAAGGGCAAAAGGGTTATAATAAGGACAGGAAGATGACTCAACAAGTATCATCACAGAAAGAACAGTCTCAGCATTGGGAGATTAATATAATTTGTTGTTACTAGCAAGCAGTGAGAAAGAAAAAGCAAACTAAAATACACCTTCCCCCCATCCACCCTCTTCCACCTCCTCCCCCGAGTAGCGCAGGGGAACTGAGAATAGGGGCTGTGGTAAGTCCCTAACACTGTCTCTGCCGCTCCTTAACGATCACTCTCTGCCCTTGCTCCATGTGGGGTCCCTCCCATGGGATGCCATCCTTCCCAAACTGAGCCTGCAAGGGCTTCCCACAGGCAACAGCTCTTCAAGAACTGCTCCCACATGGCTCTGTACCATGGGGTTCAACCCCCAGGAGCAAACTGCTCCAGCACAGGTCCCCCGTGGGTGGGCGGCAGCTCCCCCCAGCTCCCCTGCTCCTGTGTGGGCTCCTCTCCACAGGCTGCAGCTCCAGTCTGGGACCTGCTCTTGTGGGGGCTCTCCATGGGCTTCAGGGTGGAGATCTGATCCAGGTGGGATCCATGGGCTGCCAGGGGACAGCCTGCTCCACCACGGGCCTGGCCACAAGGACCTGCTGCTGCATGCCTGGATCACCTCCTGCCCTCCTTCTGTACTGACCTGGATGTCTGCAGGGCTGCTTCTCTCACATTTCTTCACTCCTCTCTCCCAGCTGCTGTTGTGCAGCAGTTGTTTTTTTTGTTTTGTTTTGTTTTTTTGTTTTGTTTTTCCACTTTCTTAAATCTGCACTCACAGTCGCCCAACCAGTATTGCTCACTGGCTTGGGTCTCTTTAGGAATTGGCTGGAGCTGTCTCTGATCTGACATGGGGCAGCTGCTGAGCTCTGTTCATGGAGGCCACCCCTGCTGCCCCCTGCTACCAAAACTTTCCATGTAAACCCAACACATTTTACATTGCCAAAAGCTTCTATTATATTTCTTTTCTTAAGACTAACAACCAACAGAAACACATCAAACTGGGTGATTTGTAATGTCAAGTTCTCAGACTTTATTTGTCTGAGATGACATGGGATCATATCATTATTTATTTTGTGTAAACATCACCAATAAAACAGCAGCAGTACTAAAAATGAGATCATGGATCCTTTTGGAAAATATTGGAAAACAGTTGTGATACACAAGAACAAAATAAAAATATAAAACCACCTGTCTGTCCATATTGGCAAACATTTTTAAGAAAGAATCTTTCATCTCCCCTCCTTCTACTTTGTGGAAAACTGTATGATATGTTTGAAGGAAAAGCTTGAGAACTAGCACTCAGACTGTATTTTCTATTAAAATTAATGGACCTAGAAGTGACGTTTTGTATTGGACACTGCAAGGTGCTACTCTTTGTTACATGTAGATTAGGAGGGATTTATTTATTTATTTATTTATTGTTCCTGGGTATATTTCACCTAAAAGTAGATGGTCTCTTTGAGCCATACTTTAAAAACTGTTAAAAGTTGATCTGTTTAGGACTATTTAGTAAATAAACTTTTCAATTCCTACTGAATTATTTTGGGTTATAGAGGTCTAAGTAATTAGCCCTTTTTCCTGCTCTTAGGTCCAAAGTGATTATTTGAGTAAGCCCTATTGCAGGATAAGCAACATATTTATTGCTTTAAACAAGCAAAGTATGCTCCTGTGCAGAAAGTATACTTTAAGGTAAGAAAGCCTTTTTGGTTCAGACAACTTATGAAGTATTTTCAATTAATTGATTTCAAGATGCAAAATACATACCAGGAAAAGTGATCTTGTTAATTTATTGAGTAAAACTACTGAAAATAGAAAGCAGTACAATAAATAACCATAACCTTTGCTTGGCATAGCTATTGGTTATGTGAAGGCCAACATCTTTGTACTAATTACCATTTCCTATATAAAATGTTAACTATCTAAGAACTAATGAAACAAATTTTTCCTGATAATCTAATATTTCAAGAGTTTACATTCTCAAACTTTTAAAGTTGCTCTGTTGATAACCAGTGAATTCAAATAGACTTTTAAGACAATTTGTATGTCAAAGGGAATTATCAAGGAATTATCAATGTATAGTTCTCTCTGGCTTTCGTTTTAGTGGGGGCACAGAATGGTGCGAAGTTTGAGAATTTACTGACATAGTACTATGAAACAGCTTGATCTTTGCACTCACAAAGCCATAAATCCTAACATAAATGGACACTGAAATGAAGCATTCAGGAAAGCATGGAAAATGGCACCTTGTCCCTGTCATAGCTGCTGAGAGTGGATAACTTTTGGTAGGCCTGAAGTCATATTTCATTCCCCTGTGCACAGCCAGACTGTCTGGGAAGTAGAAGCAGAGGTAGACTGAACATATTCATCAATCACAGGGCACTGTAACTCCAATCATTATATTGCTTAGAAGCAACATGCCCACCTGGCTCTCTTCCGAATTTTGAACTTTATAGACACAATTATGCGAAGCTCAGTGCCATAGTCTAACGTACTTTGAAAACTTATAAAATTTATCTGAAGAAAGCAGTAGATACTGCTAGGGAGCATTCCTGAACTGTTGGGAAAGCCAGTAGGGACTATTTATATAGTTCTCCTAAATCTTTCTGGTAATGGTTCATCACAGCTATTAAATACATGCATAACTCTTTTTTTTTTTTTTTTTTTTTAAATTTGTTCAGATAATATTTTCAGAGGAACAGATTTGGAAACAAAGCTCTTATCCGGGGTGGCTTGTTTTTCATAGAATCGTAGAATTATAGAATGGCTTTGGTTGAAAGGGACCTCAAAGATCATCTAGTTCCAACTCCCTGGCCATTGGCAGGAATGTCACCCATTAGATCAGGTTGCCCAAGGCCTTATCAAACCTGGTCTTGAAAACATCCAGGGATAGTGCAGCCATAACCTCTCAGGGCAGCCTGTTCCAGTGCCTCACCACCCCCTGAGTGAATAATTTCCTCCTAACCTTTAGTCTAAATCTTTAATTCTTTAAATCTTTAAACTCTTCTAGTTTAAAACCATTCCCCCTCATCTTGTCATTATCCAATTGAGCAAAGAGTCGCTAACCATCTTTTTTATAAGTCCTCATCAAGTACTGAAAGTTTGCAATGAGGTCACGCCAGAGCTTTCTCCTGTTTAGGCTGAAGAGCTCCAGCTCTCTCAGCCTTTCTACACAGGAGAGGTGCTCCAGCTCTTGATCATCTTCACAGCCCACTCTAATCCTGGACCCACTCTTCACTGGACCCACTCTAACAGCTCCACATCCTTCTTGTGCTGGGGGCCCCAGACCTAGATGCAGGATTCCAAGTGGACTAGACACCTAGGGCGGACTAGACATTTCCCTCAACCTGCTGGCCACTCCTCTGTTGATGCAGCTCAGGATGTTGTTGGCCTTCTGGGCTGCAAGCACACACTTCTGACTCGTGGAGCTTTTTGTCCACCACAACTCCCAAGTCTTTCTCAGCAGGGATGCTCTCAGTGACCTCTTCTTCCAGTCTTTACTCATGTCTGGGAATGCCCCGACCCAGGTGCAGTACCTTGCACTTGTTAAACATCATTAGGTTCATATGGGCCCATTTCTCAAGGTTGTCCAGGTCCCTTTGGAGGGCATCCCTTCCTTCTGTTGTATGAGCTGTACCACTCAGCTTGGTGTCATCTGCAAACTTGCCGAGGGTGCACTTGATCCCACTATGTCATTGATAAAGATACTAAACATTACCAGTCCCAGGACAGACCCATGAGGGACACCACTTATCACCAGCCTCCACCTGGACACAGAGCCATTGACCACCACTTTCTGGGTGCGACCTTCAAGCAAATTCCTTATCTACTGGATGATCAAATGATCAAATCCATATCTCTCCATTTTGGAGATCATAATTTCATGTGGGACCATGTCAAAGGCCTTACAGAGGTCCAAGTAGATGGCATTGGTTATTCTTCCTTTGACAAGTAATGCAGTCATTCCATAGAATGCCACCTGATTGGTCAGGCATAATTTGCCCTTGGTGAAGCCATGCTGGCATAACTAGTTTTTATTAGTTATGTTATGATTTTTTGTATTATTTCTGAGAAAAAGTATTTCTCTAATACTATTTTTCTACTAAAGTAATTTGAGAACTTGAAGTGTTTGTGATTATACTGACAAAATATTTGAAGGGAGGGAGCATAAGTGAGCATGGGGAAGGAGCCTTCAAGACAGTCTTGCCTACAAGACAACCCTCTGTTGTCACAGATTAAACAGAACAAAATTTCTGCTAAAGAAACTGTTCAGGAAGCAAAGTCAGTGGGTTTATACCCTATAACAGACATTTGTGTACCTGTCTGAAAAAAAGACCATATGACCTTCAGCATGACTTGCCAAGTGACTTCAAATACATGAAGTAAGAAGACAGTAAAGAAACAGTGGCAGCATTCTACAGTGCTAGATGAACACTGAGAGGTAGAGAAGGGAAAATGTCAGACTGAGAGCCAACCCTCTAGCAATCAATAGGATTTTCTGGTGTTCATAATTTAAACTTCACCTTAAAAAGAATATCAGGAAAAAAAAAAAAAAAAAAAAGGAAGAGGAAGAGGAAAAGCCTTAATGAAAGTGAAAACCAAGCCAAACAAACAAGAACTTCCCAGAGAAGTGCTTTGTAGCTTACCAAAATCAGTTCCCTATTTTTGTGAATACTGAAACACAAAGCAATTCATGAAAATACATCAAAAGAATTTATATTATGTTATGTTCATTTTTTCTGAGTTAAAGTGTGAATTTGTGCTAACAGTTTTAGTTTCATGATCTTTTGAAAGCCCCATCAAATTTGATTACAGGTGAACTTCTCTGGTAAAACTGACTATTTCTATCTCAGCAGTAGTCAATTTGAGAATAAGGCAGTATATTTGAAAGGTCTACATCTTTCCTCTGTCCTCATTCTCAGTAACATGTGTGAAGCCAGTTACTGGTAAACATATATTGTCCATACTTTAAGAGATACAATATAAGATTTGCAGGTACAGTGGAAGTTTTTAGATGAACTTAACTTAAAAATACATTCTTTTTTGGCTTAGGTCATTTCAAGGAGTGGGAAAAGTGTTAGGGTGATTATACTGTTTTTTGTTATCTTTACTAGAACTTTATTAAAATGAAGGACATGCAGAAGTTACACATAGATTGTGGTGCCTTTCCTGAATTTTGAGTATTTCCTGAGTATTTACTTGTATACTTCATAATTGTAGTTAGATTAAATTTCTTTTTCTGTATGCTTCTGTACTGTTGAGGATTGTCCTATACTACAGTTCTTTAAAAGTACAATTTACAATTTGCCTGAGGCTAGTGGTGAAATTTCTTTTCCTGTGGCATATATGATTACAGAGAGAAACAAAGAAATCCATGAGGGTAAGAGTGATAAAGTCCTTCTAAAAGCAGAGAGAAAAGAGAAAAGGAGGAAGAAAGTACAATAATCACATAGAAAATTAAAAAAAAAAAAAAAAAAGTTAATGACTCTGCTTACTAATTTGCCTATATTTCTTAGTGACATTTTGATGTGAAATGCATAGCTGAAGAAACACAGGGAAGATTGGCAGGAAATACTGTTATGGAAAAAAAAATAAAGAAGAGAGTAGGGGACTGTGGCAAGCATCAGAGTTCACAGGGAAAGAAAGCTTGTGCAGAGAATTTTCATTCTGACCGGCAATAGAAGACAATACTCAAGTGAAAGCTGCTTTATCACAGTTCAGCTCCATCAGAAAACCTCTTGGAGCTGCTTTCCAGCCTGCCTCTGCTGGCCCCAGAAGCCCTTTGCCCTGGGAACTGGGCAAGGTAACTTTCTAGGTCAGGTGTCTGGACAAAATAGCAAACCAGAGAACAGTGATTATTCTTTCTGCTGCTTCTTGTGTTCACAGATGTGAAGGGAGGACACTTTTACACACCTTTGTACTAAGGACAAGATGAGAAATAAAGGTGGATGCCCTGCCTTTCCTACCTCTCTATTTTTCATGGCAGTCTGCAGCTGCTTCTTCAACCCTTCTCACATGTTGGGATTGTCCACTCTTTGCCAGTTAATTTTTCAGCAGATAAATTGTGACATACTTTTAATCCAATACTAAATGGCTGTTAACTATTTTGAATGTATGAATAATTGCATTCCTATTTGCTTATGAATATGCAGTGTATGTAAGGACATAAAGGCATTTCCATGAAAAAGAATGCCTCAAATTATCAAATAAGTGAGGTGAGAGTGATTAAGTACTTACAGAGTAAGGGGATTAATAAGTAGGTTGAGAAAAGCAAAATAAAAGTGCTGAGGAAGCATGAAAAGGTGTGGAAGCAGAGCTTAACTGCTCTAACTTGCAAGCAGTTTGGAACAACTATGGTAGACTTTTATGGTTGCATAAAAGCATTAGATTTTTAATAAATAATTCTGAGAATCTGCAGTGTCTGTCTTTTAGAATCTATATTTAAGATGATTTTTGTACTTGTTATGATAGGAACTTTTAAAAATTGCTATTTAAGTTCCTGCTGACTGAGGTTAATCAGTTGTTCCGTGGGTATTTCTCATTTGAAAAATATCTTTCAAACGTGAAATTTTCAGCCAACCATTGTGTTATGAACAAAATCCAGGAAATATGAAAATTAAATTAGACATTAAGAAAATACTTCAAAGAGCAAGGTCAATTAGAAAGTGACATAAATTTGCCAAGGGAAATTGGTGAAGCAGAGTCACTGAAGATATTCAAGGCTGTCCTAGTAATATATAGGACTAATTATATAGCACTGAGTGCTTTCAAAGTGCTGTACAGACATGAACTAATTAATCTGCTCAATACCCCTCGGAGATAGGTGAGGAACTATTGCAAATTTTAGTGACACCTGCCACAGCTTCTGTTAAAAGCCAGAAAAATGTCTATTGAACAATGACCCTATCTTGGGCTCTTTCACTTTGTTTAGTTATATGCACATATATATCTATGTATACAAACCGAAGCTAAGGAAGACATGTAAAATAAAATTATATATATGTAAGAGAAATAAGACTGAAGGTCTAGTTTGGATATTATATATGTACGAAGATTACTGAAGGAATCCCTATCCTTTGTTCACATTCCACTGGGGCCAATAGTTTTAATTGCTGCTTTACCCTTCACCTCATTATATACTGAGCAGTGGAGCTCTAATATTTTTCTCATATTTGGTTGTGAAATGAGCATATCCTAAATTCTCAGCTTTTAAACTAAATAAAACTATATATTTAGTCCCTTAATAGCTACTGAAATGATATTGGCTTTGGTCCTGAACATGCAGTAGGTAGAGTAAGTGTTCAGTGGTAGTGTTTGACTGGTATTTGTCATCCTTGAAATATCAGAGAGCAGGGAACCTCAGAGAGTTCAGAAGTGATATATATGTCACAGAGACAAAGACGGTAATAATGTTGTTCAGAAAACATGATGAGTAGTAGAACTTGATATTGAACTTAACTGGTGCAATTATCTACTGGTTTTATTCTTTGTTACATGGAAGGATTACACTGCCTATTTTTTCCAATTAAATCAGTAGCAAAAAACATGCTTCCATCTTTCTCAAAAAGAAAGACCTGTGAGCCTTGTATAGCAGCTGGAGACACAGAGTGAACATACACACACGTTTTTTTTTTATGCAAGGATAAGTAGTGGAATGTCTTGTTGAAGTACAATGAAGTAACTCTTTGGTTACATTATCTTATCTTATAAGGAAGATTAAAGAGGCTGCAAAAAATAGAATTATTAGAGAGAAATTCTATATCTGGACTTGAAATAACATTTCAAATTATAAGTTAAATTAAGAACAATTAGTTTTTTTGTGTTATTTCTTTTTTCTTTTTTTCTTTTTTTCTTTTTTTTTTTTTTCTTGTCTCGTTTGGGAAGCAAAATGTTTTCTGTGCCAGGCTTCTTTTGTAAGCATTGAAGACAGGTTAACCAGAAAACCTTCAGCTGAGCTTGGTCGTTGCTTTTAGTCTCTCAAGTTTTGAACCACAGAAGCAGGGAATAGTGCCAATTTTAGCTTTGATTTTGGAACCCTACAGAGAAAGGATGTTAATATCACACCTCTTCCTACAGTGTTGTTTTTGTTTGTTTGTTTGTTTGTTTGTTTTTAATATTGAAGCCACTTAAATGTAATGAAGGAGGATTATAGGAAATAATATTTCATTATTAATTACAGAGAATTCTGAAATTTCTGAAATTTTTGTTTGGACCACAAAATGTTATTACTGTAGCTAGCAAGTAGATAGTGGCAAGATCAGTGCAAATATGAGGAAGTCTCAGAGTAGGGTAAATGAGGTTTAATAGAAACATTTTCATTTTCTTTTTTACAAATCAAAAAATAATAAAAGGAAAAAAGTTTTACCTAGTGCATATTAAAACTACTGAACTTATTTCCCAAGGCATAAGCAAGGCCAAGAGTTAAGTGGGAGTCAAGTTATGTTAGTTTGGTTTAAAAAGCCAGGGCTATAAATCTTCATACATTCAGATATAAGCTAGGCACTATCTAATAAGAATTCAGAAGAAATTTTCCCTGTAGGCAACTTTTTCAATGGAGATTTTAATATCTTTTTCTGATGTAGCCAATCCTAACTATTGAAGATGAAATAAATGGACAGAAGCTTGATTCATTATAGCAATTTCTGTATATTTACATGTTCTTAAAGACCATTTGGGCCTTGGCAGTTCAGTCAGACTAGAGGCATTTAAAAATTGATATTGATGTGAAAAAGACTATACCTCAACATTTCAAAATGTAAAAAAAAAAAAGAAATAGGGCATATATTCACATTAAAAGTAGGTTAAAGTTTGAAAAATCTGAGCATGTTATATTCCCTCTTTTGTATTATTATATTCTTGATGGATTGCTGTCTGAGTACTCTAGACATAACATATGCAGAGGTGTTTGATATCCATCATTTGGACTACTGTAGCCTGCAAAATATCTTACCCTAGAAAGCCTTAGAATAACGCTTCAGCATATAATGGCAAATCATAGATCTGTCAAAGTAGATCTGTAACACATGAAAATCTGTGTTGTGGAAGATACTTTATTGAAAATATTTTCATTTTCATGGCGCTCAAATCTGATAAGCTAAATGTCATTTTATTTGTTTCCAATATAATAGTTAATAGTTTTCTGGAGGAATATACAGGTTCATATAAACATTATAGCAGCTCTCCATTGTGCTATTTTTGAAGAAAGAAAGTCCTACTTCCAAAACCATAACAACCAAATGATTTTCTGCCACAAAATAGCTTGGAAAAAATATCTTTAGTTTAAATCATGACTGTTTGTATTCATAGTTAGGTGGGGGTTAACTGTTAATAGCTGTGAAGACAGGCTTTGCAGAAACTTCAGTAGAGATGGGTCAAAGAAGAAAAAAAGTAAAAGCTGCAGGTGAGATTCATAATTCTCTGGAGATTGAGAAGGCCTTTCTATTGTGAAATCCTATGTTCACAAATGTTTTCCTAGAGAAAAAATTGGACTACCTTACACTGAAACAAGTAAAAGGTTCTCTCTCTAGAGATGCTAACATTTATCTTAATATGAATTTTGAAGAGCATCCTAGGCTCAAATGTACAATCCCTGCAATGTGAGACTTTCAGGGAGGTTCAATGATTTTTATTTTTTCCCCCTGTACCTGAAGGCTTATGTTAATCCAGTCTGTAAAGCAAGGAATTTATTTAGCACACAAGGATGGTAGTCATTTGGGTTGTCTGTGTTTACTCTGCTTTGTAAACTGCATTTAATGGAGAGTGATTTCCTGTGACAGCAACAGTATCTCACCGTAGGAAGTGTGCCATGACAATCCTCCAGTTTCTTCTGCACAGAGAGGGGCAAGGGTACTTCTTAATTAAAGGCTTCTTTCTGCTTATGCCATAGGAAATCCAGTCAGAGAAAGCAGAGCACATAATGTAAAGCTCTAGGGGGAGCATATCCTGATTTAGAAGAAATATCACCAGAAGACAGAAGGAAGAGGAGAAGGCTAGTTGAAGACATGATGTTTGAAAGTTTAGTGATCAAAAGGTACCAGTGGTGTTCTAGTAGAGGAGGGGCAGCATTTATATTTATTGTATCCTTCAGTACTGGAGAGGCAACTAAAAAAAATGCAGATAGTTCTCTACTTCAAGGACAAAATTGCCAGTTTCAAAAATGATGAGGTGAAACCTTTAACTAGTTTTGTGGGGTTTCTTTTGGTGTAATTTTGTGATTTTTTTATTGATTTTTAAGGATTCTGGATATACAAGGGAAACTTGCAAGCAGCACAGTAGTTCTAAACACAGAGTTTATTTGGAAAATATTTCATATTTCTAATATGTGGCAAAAAAAATAAATAATAATAATTTGATTTTATTGAGAGAGGAAGAGACACAATAACTAATGCCATTATAGCCTAACATGGAGCTCTGAATGTCACAAAATGCTTCTGCACTCACTGCCAAAAGAAACACTGATGTTTAGGATACATGGATGCAACTTCAACCCCAAATTTTCATGAAATATTTTTACACAAAGTGACATGGATTTCTCTAGACAGATATGCAACACACAGTAAGAGTGACAATTCATGGAAACTGTAGATGAAATGCTTCAGTTTAGAAGTGAAGACTTGTAAAAGGTTTTGGAGGTTAATTAATAGAACTTTAGATTTCATTGGCAACACAGGTTTCTTTGGCAACATAGAGTACTACAGAAAGAAACCTGCCTGAAGACTTTATTGGCACCGGTCCAACATGAAATACTACCAACAGAAAAAAACAATTCACAGAGCTTCCTAACTAATTTTGTTGTATTGTATGCCAAACCTTTGGGTTTATTTCCTGCTCTGAATACTGAACTGACTCAGTTCAGTTCAGGGTGCACACGTATTCATACAATTTTGAATGAGAGCATCAGATGAACTTTTACATAGCAACAGAAAATGATAAGTGAGAAACGCTTACTTTGTGATATAAATTTGATTTTACAGTGTTATTTGTGGGATACTGCACCCTCCCTCCTCCCCCCAACAAAACAAGGAACAAATAAACAATGACAACAAGAAAAACAGAGGGAAGAAATTTTACAGACAAAATATATATATTTTTTCAAACTCTTTCTTGTCCAATAGGTTTTCTATACACATACATCTGTTTAGCTTTCGCCACACAGTACATAGAAGTGATCTCATGGTGGGTGATGAATGAGTCACTTAAGTTCTGCTCTCAGAAATGAATGGTTCTATTCCCCTGCCTGAAAGATGATGGAAGAAGGTATTTTCAACAATATTGTTGGGTTTTGTGACTGGGGTGAGGGTATATCCAGTAGGATCCAAAGGTCATACATCAATTTGATGATAAGCAGTGAGGAAAGTTGGTGTTCTTTTTGGCTACTTACGGTATTCCCTTAAGGAAGCTATATTTGTGGAGAGGTGGGTATAAAATACAAGTACTTTCTTGTGGCAGTATTTTGCCACAAGGAAAAATGAATGATGTATAATACACAGACCAATAAATAAATAAACAAATAAATAATAAGATTAAAGCATCATGATGATGACACAGCTTTACTTGTCTTTGGACCCTAAGTTTCTCAGTACTTATAAGCTTCAAAACATTACTTATATCTTATCTGTCAAATACAGAGACATGTACTCTTATAGTATGTGAATATATCCTAAAAAAATAATAATTAAAAATTGAAAAGTTTTTTATTAAAATAAATCAACTTTTAACTAAAGTAATAGAAAATAGGACTTTATTTGAGAAAGTCTCTAAGTCAATAGGCTATCATAAAGAACAGAAAATAAACCCAAAATCTCCTACCAGGATTTTATTTTGAGCTCTCTTATTTTTATTTCTATGTTTATTTTTACAGTCAGCAGGATATCAGGAAGTTGTTTGTAACTTCGGCGTCTGAGAAAGATGCATCAAACTGGATGTTATCTGCATTCTGGAGCTTTTAAGGCTTTGGAAAGTCATGACTTCTAAAATATTTTGCATGTCTTGAATATTATTGAAGGTGGAAAGCGTGCTTCCTTTTTATGTGATACATATGAGATTATTTTTTATTCACTTAGGTCACTAAAAATAATGATTATAAAACAGCTGTAAAAGCCTGAATCCACTTTTGTTTGTAGTTCTAAATCCAAGTCACTGTGTTGATTCAACATGAAACAAAAGGAGAGCCATTAAAGCTTTAGTTTAAGCTTACTTGAACTGCCTGCCACTGCCAGTGACTTCTTTGGCAGATTTCCAATAAATAGTTTGGAAATGTCCCTGTAGGAAGATCTTAAGTATAAATCCCCCCCGTAATTCTATAACTCTACTTTATTATTATTATTATTATTGTTATTGTTATTGCTATTATTATTATTATATTTATTTTATTTCCTTTTTTTTTTCCTGTCTGTTAAAGGTTTAGATGCTTACAAAGCATCCTAAAAATTACAAAGATTGAGCTGTTACAGCACTGCATCAAGCAACTAGATCCTACAAGTGAATACTGAGTGACTGCACACCCTAGAAGAAAGCTTCATATGTTCTGCTAGAAAGGTTCTAATTTACCTGTCCCATAAAAGAAAAAAAGAATACAAAACAAAACAGCAACAACATTAAAAAACAGCCAACATCTTACACCATTAATTTAAGAGATTTAATACAACTCCATTTGGTAATGAATAATTAACAAGAATAATAAATGGTAGAGCATGATTTTCTCCTGCTCATTTCTTGTAGCTTTTAGTAGAAATGTTTTTGGCACACTGGTAGGAAACTTGCCTGTATATCCTACTTTTGCAGATCACCGGTCTGCCGTTTTGGCAGATTTAAGCAAGCCATATGAAGTCAGTTTCTCCTGATATTTCAAATTATTTAAGGCTCCCCATTGCTCTGCTCTCTTTAATGCTATTTTTTGTTTAAGTATTGAATTTATTTATTTATTTATTAACATAATGTAGTGATTCTGCAAGAAATTCCATATCGTACTTCTGGCTAACCTTTGAAGGCATTTGAAGGCAAGCTGCCTTACAGTGATAGCCTTTCTCCAGCCTCGGAGTTCTCGTTTATTGATTTTGGGTGAAAACGTTCAGTTGCACTTTTACTGCCATCTAGTGACAGATTTAGAAAAAAAATCTTTGTAAAAACACTGTCTTGAAAGCCGGTTAACATTGACTGCAAGTGAAGCTACTGTAACTCCTGGGTGGGAAGAAGGAAAAAAAAAAAAAAAAAAAAAAAAAAAAAGCAATATATTATGATTAATAAAGGAAATTATCTAGATCATTGAGATTTTATTAAATGCTGAGGAAATAGGGCAACAAAGCATATTATTGTGCAAGAAGAGATACAGAATGTAGTAAACTGATCTACCTAAAATAACTTTATCGCCTCTCTGCTTATACACAAGTGTAACAGTTACTTTGATATCTGTATTAAACTATCATTAAACTGCTATTAAACTGACAATGCCCTATATTCATGTACACTTCATTGTAAATATCACTGCACTTGTAAAAACGGACCAAAAAAACTAGAAGCTAAAGAAGAATGTAACTTTATATGAACAAGATGGGATTTTTAGTTAGGAAAAACAGATGAATCTCACAGGTACACAAAGCATATTATCCCATAAGAGAAAAGAATAACATAAAATGCCTATTTAAAAATTAAAATTGTATGGGCAGCTATCTTTACTGTAAGCACCAGGTGCTAATGTAAATGAAATAAAACCCTACATTGATGAATAAAGCAGAAAAATATAGAGTTGTATGTATTTTACACCTTGTAAACAGGAAATATCAGAAATATTGACAGAAATTTGGTAATTGGATTGAAAAATTTGTTTTTAATTCATAGAAAATATAAATTGTAGTCTATAATTGTAGTCTGTGGCTCTGCTTTGATAGGTAACTAAACTTTGCAAAGCTCTTAAGGGGTAATTGTAATGTCATAGAGTATTGTGCTGTAAAAATTCAACATCCTCCTAAATTTCTATCATTACTGCTAATAGAATCATAATTTCATAATTTCATAAGCTTGATGCATCAAGCTTATGGTAGGCATAGTGTAGGCAATTTTGATGGCAGCATGTTAAGGATGAAGTGTTTCAGTTCTGCTTTGGCTATAAAATTTGCTTTGAAATTGCAAACAGCATGTTTATGGAAACTGTAGAGGTTATCCACCTAGCTATCTACAAAGAATTTGCAAGCTTTTAGTGGTTAATTTGGAGGAATATTGCATAAAATACTCCTGACTATACCAAGAATTTTATTCCCATCTTGAATAGATAAGGTAACAAAATAAAAGAACATGATCTCACTTGGCATGCCCTATACTATATCTAGTTTATTGTGCATATTCAAAAAGTCCCTGAGAAATAGAAAAAGTAGCTGGAAACCAAAACTACTAATACAAATGTTCTGTTTTCTGCTGCACATTTTTGCTGAAATGTTGTCTTTTTCTTGCTCAGCAATATATTGGCTTTATATTACCTTACACTGCTGAAAAGAAATTCAGAATGTCTGATGAAGCACTCCTCAACTGAAATTTGATTTCTTAGTTTATGAAAAAAAAATAATAATAATAATAATAAAAAAAAAAAAAAAAAAAAAAAAAAAAAAAAAAAAAGTAGAAAAAGGTATGGATAGTCACAAGCAGACAGATTTATTTTGGCATCACTTTTTGTAGTGTTAGTTCAGAACATTTTGGCCTTTTAGTACATTTTATTTTCAAGCTTATATTTGTAATAAAACATTTACCAACAAATTGATTAAATATATCTATTAACATCTATGCATTAACATTATACTTTCCTAATGATCTGGTTCTGGAATTAGCTTGAGGATCATGTTGAAAATAATTAAATCATATGAATATAAAACATGCAAAGCTTTAGAGAACTTTATAATTCAGTCACATGGATTTTTTTTTTTCTATACCTAAATTCTTTTAAGAGAACAGTAATATGTTTAGGTAAGTTTAACATCTAAAATTAACATACAGCTTTCCCATATCCCTATGAATAACTGCATTTTCTCCTAAATTTTCAGTGAGATGACAAGAGCATATCATTTAAAAATACTTCTGGTAATTGCTGTTTGTTTCTCTTTGTTGTAACTGAAATCTTTGTTTTTCTCCCATTGGAATTCAAGGAAAAGAGCAAAGGGATACAAAAGTCCTGAGAATAATAAGCAGGGAAGAATTGACTTTTGTAAAGTGCTCCCTTTACTGTAAGCTGCATGACAAGATAATTTGGTCAGGGCTAAGGGAGTAGACACAGCTGAGTGAGATGTGTGCATGTTTTGCAACACATGCGTGACCCTGACACCAGGGGAGTAGAACTGGAAAAAGAAATATGAATCTTCATTACTATGTCTTCACTGTATTGCCATATTTATTCTATGTTGCTTCAAAGGTAATAAGAACAGAGACGATCATGCGGTTAATGGAGATCACTTATGGCGAAGAACAGACTTTCACTGAAAACCTTTACTTTTCCATTAGCTTCTCTGATTAGCAGATGCACTTTTCTCTATTTCTGTCCCTGTACTTCCATTCAACTCCTTGAAAAGATCCATAGTTGCAATATATGACATTCCTTGACCCTCTGTCTTCCTCTTTTGGTGAATGGTATAACGAGAGACGGTGTCCCTGTGTTGTTTTTATTTCGGGTATTCAAAACACGTCTACCGTTCAAGGATTTCAGCTTTCATGACACAAATAGTTTAAGTCAAATTGTCAACACATGCACTAGACTGTCAGCTTCAGTAAATATTGATTGTAGAATTGCACTGCACAGGCATATTAAAAACAAATTTTTGTGCTCATGCAATGTCCCCCTTTAGTCAACTCAGATTAATCCTAATCTCATTATGAGGTTCCTTATGGTGAGAATTGACCAGACATGATCTGGCTTCCTATGAATTAGCATACATATTAGCTGTTATGAAGAAAGACAAAGGTGTCTTAACAGACCTTCTGCTTCTTGCAGAAATATGTTGTGGCTCACAACAAGCTGGTCCTCTATATTTGAGTTTCATTTTTAACTTAGACTTGATGAATACATCACTTTAACAGTTTTCAGCAAAATACTTTTCTAATACCATTTTGTTGATGCATTATTAGTTCTTAAGCCTGGGAAACGATAATTTTCTACTATGATAGAAATAAACACCATATATTTTCTTATTTGAACTCTATATATTTATATATTGATTCAGTAAATAGTTATCAAGGCTATGGCCATTATTGTATTTCAGACTCACCACAAACTCTGCAAAAAGTTCAAATGCTGAATAGCTAGGGATTGTTTTCCATGAAAATCCTTTGGACACTGCTGATATTACAAAAGACAGAAACAGAAGATAGAGAAAATTATTACTGCTCTATACTCTGAATGTTATGATATCATCAAAATGCAGTTAAGATGCATCATCTATTTGAATTGACATCATCATTGTGGTGAAATAACAAATAACATATGTACAATTTTTTA
Source organism: Aythya fuligula (assembly GCF_009819795.1). Classification (NCBI taxonomy): domain Eukaryota; kingdom Metazoa; phylum Chordata; class Aves; order Anseriformes; family Anatidae; genus Aythya; species Aythya fuligula. The sequence continues at coordinate 102,581,949 of NC_045560.1, read as the reverse complement.
TAAAACTTCTTTGTAGAATTAATTTTCATTTAATTCAAACAGAAATAAAGTAAACAGAAAATGTGAACAATATGAGACAGTGAAGTTTCCTGATAGTTGATCTAAAAGAAAAGAAAAAGTGTAGAGAACATTCTTGGTTTGTGGGTTTTGTGGGTTTTGTTTGATTTTTTTCCTTCCCCGCTTCTTCCCCCCCACCCACCCATTTGTTTGTATTTTTATTTATTTATTTATTTATTTATTGGTACTTCCTTATAGTATTTAATCAATTTTTGGAATACTTTATTTGCTTTAAATTAAACGCATTCTGGACTGAACTTCCTGGATGTACTGATGTGTTTCATAATCTGCTATAATCTGGTATTGTCATCTGCTGTTTCTTTTAGGTCATAATGAACCTAATGACCTAAAAATGACCTAAAAATGACCTAAAAATGACCAGAATGAGTTGGAATAAATAAACTTGAAATGGATAAATCTGCCTTAAAGTAATTGTCAATATTTAATCTAATTTGAGTTAAAATAGAGGAGATAGCATCTTCCAACTAGGAACTTAAATTTCATTTTTCAAAATACTGCTTTAATTCTAATGTAATTAAATGTACACTTTAAAAGCTCTAAAACATGAATTTTCTTTTCATAATTACAAATTACTGAACATTTTGGATCTCAGAAATATAAAAGTAAAACTGCTTCTCTCAGTGATTTATTATTTTTTGTCCCCCAAATTTAGTTTTCCTCTTATTTTGTCTGATTTGTTGTTGTTGACAGTTGTTGCTATTGTGTGTTTGTTTGTTTTGTCCAGCAGGAGAAGAAGGAGGTAGGAGAGCAGAAAAATCTCATGGTATTAACTTACCATTGTGTTTTATGGTAAGCACTTCAAACTTTACTAAGTAGGAAGGAATTTGGGAGAATATTAAAGAGCCTCACAGTGAATGTATGTTAAGACAATAACAAATATGTGAATTGCAGTATTTTCCAATAAGTTGAATCCATCTCTAAAGAAATAAATATGTGATTTTTGGCATTTTTATAAACAGTTGAAATGTAACTTTACGATGTGGCTTGTGTAGAGCATGACATAACTTTTACATGTATTCATGCTTTGGTAAACAAAATAATCTTGAAGAAATTGAGGATACAAAGTTGAATAAGGTTATGTTTCCAAAATATTTGTTTCAAGGTGCTTAAACTCTTATCAAAGTTATCTAAAGAGTTTCCACAGTATAACTGCATAACCTTTTTACTTCTGCTATCTTGTTACACAAGCCATATTGCTACTTTGTTTTCATATTCTAAAAATATCTTTTTTCCTTTTTTTTTTTTTTTTTCTTTTTACAACAGTGATTCTTTTTCCCAGAAATTAGAACATTTCTATTGTCTTTCCTTAGCTACAGTAACCTGCAAGACAGGATGGAATCTAAATCTTCAGTGATTTCCATACTTGTCAGCCAGCAAAAAATTCTTGTAAGAGTGCTACCATAACAGCTGGATGTGTTTTTTTTTTTTACTAGGGTAGGCAGCCGAACTCCACTACAACCACTCTCATTCCCCCTCCCCAAAAGGACAGGGGGAGAAAATACAATGGAAAGGTCTCAAGGGCTGAGATAACGACAGGGAAATCACTCAACAATTATCGTGATGGGCAAAACAGACTCAGAGTAGGAAGATTAGAGAAACTTATTACCTATTACTCACAAGCTAGAGAAATGAGAAACAAAGAAAAAACAAACTAAACACCTTTCCCCACATCCACCCTCTTCCACCTCCTCCCCCCGAGTGGCACAGGGGGAATGGGAGCTGCAGTCAGTCCCTAATGCTACATCTTCACGACCCCTCTCTGTCCCTGCTACCCAGGGGGTTCCTCCCATGGGATGCCATCCTTCCTGAACTGAGCCTGTGGGGGCTGCCCACAGGCAGCAGCTCTTCAACAACTGCACCCACATGGCTCCGTGCCACGGCGTCCATCCCCCAGGAACAAACTGCTCCAGCACGGGTCCCCCATGGGCAGCATCTCCCCCTGGACCCCCTGCTCCTGCGTGGGCTCCTCTCCACGGACCACAGCCTCCTCCAGGCCACATCCACCTGCTCCACCAGGGGCTCCTCCACGGGCTGCAGCGTGGAGATCTGCTTCATGTGGGACCTATGGGCTGCAGAGGGACAGCCTGCTCCACCACAGGCCTCTCCACAGGCCGCAGGGGAACTGCCGCTGCGTGCCTGGAGCACCTCCTGCCCTCCTTCTGCACTGACCATGGGGTCTGCAGGGCTGTTTCTCACCTCTCTTTCCCAGCTGTTGTTTTGCAGCAGTTTTTTCTTTTTTCCTGTTTTAAAATCTGCTCTCACAGAGGCCCAACCAATGTCACTCACTGGCTCAGTTCTAGGCAGTGTCAGATCCCTCTGAAGCCAGCTCAAACTGGCCCTTACATAACAAGGGGAACCTTCTGGATTCTTTACACAGAGGCCACCCATGCTCCCCCTCCCACTACTAAAACCTTGCCACATAAACCCACTACACAGGCATCAAAATATTTTCTGAATCTCCTCATAATTTCATTTTGTCTCCAAATCACACCCGTATCTTCACCTTCTGAAATAGTTTGGAACATACTGATAGAGTTATTGGTTTATTCTCTTATACATAAAAGGCAAATTCATCTGATCACATTTGTATCTCCATTACAATTTTATGCTTATTTGTGATATTACTAACAGCTTTATTCAACTGAATGGATAAATGATTTTAAAGTCTGGGTCTAATTAGCAATCTCAAGTTTTTCAATGAAACAGCATGAGAATTCCTCCAGTTGAGAATTCTGCCTTATTTACATGTCATTTAGATGAAAAATTCTGCACTCTGTTCTGTGGAAGCATTTCTAATTCAACTAACTAGCTACTAGGTGCAAATTAACAGCAGACAGCATCAGACTTTAAAAGCTTCAAATTTATTTTAACACACTTTAGGTAATTTTAGCAAGAAAAGAGACTTTTCTTTCTAAAATGAAAATAGATGTACCAATATGATGGTACAATACTTAAATACAATTTCCAAAACCTGTTAAAGGAGCTGTCTTACTGTTCCACACAGATTTTTTACACAGTTTTTCACAGCACCAAGGCTCTTATGGATATAAAGTAGGCAAGAACCAATTTGAGTTCAGAACCTAAATTACATGCTCACCTACAAACACCCCCCCAAAAATAAACAAACAAACAAATAAATAAATAAATAAAGTTAGAGGAACAAAGTTATTCTTGTTGTTCTAATATATAAAAATACTAAAAATTAAATAGTATATAATGAACATAAGAGAGCAAACAAAACTCATCTCCTGATGCCAACGATTTTTCTCCATTGATAGGAGATGGAAAATGCAGTGTTTCTGTCTATAACTATATGAACACCCAGACAGCATCAATGTCTATAATGTCCTTGTGGTATGTCCCTCATAGATAGGAATACCATAGATTTCAGAGGAACATGTTTGAATTAGATTTTTATCACCTTGTTGATCATAGAGATAAAAGTGTTCCTAGTATAGAATATTTTTTGAATATTATAAAAAAGCCTACACCAAAATTTATACTTCTTGGCATGACTTTAAAACACTATCTATAACACTATCAACTTAATTCCTGCTCTGTATTGTCTAACAGAATTTTCCAATAAGGACCCAGTGACTGCACAAGAGACCAGAATACTATTTTCCTTCATATCCAGAAAATGACAAACTCTTCACAAACACATGAGAGGTTCAGTCAGTCTGAAGGTTGAAGTACCATCAAAGTCAAAGAAGCTGTGCTGCTTTATATCAACTGTGGATCTAACTAATCACTTTCTCATCTTCTTTTAGCTGGTGTGCTAGCACTGTCTTGAGACAGCTTAGCTCAACAATGTCTCACATGACTTCTGTGAGACCTAGACTATCATTAAATACACACATACATATTTTAAGGCTTAACTGTTGGGAATTGGCATACAGGGCCTGGACATGAGTCCGTGGAACAATTGTTCGATCTGAGCTTGCCTTAAGCAACCAGGAGTAGGCCTTAGAAAATCTCATGGCCTGCTGTAGCTGAGCAAACCAAGCTACCAGAGTAATTATGAGAAGCTCCCACGACAATGATTCCCACATCGCCCAATTGAGGAATTCAGAAAAATATTGTTACCAGCAGCTGGCTTCAAGGACAAGGTCTATGTGACTGCTAATCACAAGGGGGGTTGTTTTCTTGCAGGTGGGGATGTTTTCTTCTAGTTGTTTGTCTGAGTGCTTTTGACCAATAATCTTGTGTGAAACACTGTCCACCCCTGTTAAGTTCACTATAAAAGTTAGGCTATTCGGGCAATAAAATGGAGCATGATCTGACTCTGCTGGTGTCTGTCGTGCTTTCAGCCGTGCATCCTCTAACACTTAACAACATTTTTTCTTATTTTTTCCAACTGTTCCATACATATATAAATCAATCTTCAAATCTTTGCCTTTTTCTTCTATTTAACATCCATTTGTGCTCCATTTCTAAAAATGATTTCATTGTAGAATGTTTTTAAAATAATTGTCTTCTTGTAATTCATGTTCAGTGTTGACAAGCCATGAGTGATAATTTTGGTTTTAGCTGAGATTTGTAAACAATTTATGTCAGAAGAACTATTTCACTTTGTTGACAACAGAGTTAATTGTCAACAAAGAGTGAAATGTGCAAACAGTGACAACATATTGAAAAACAGACTGCAAACACACAGGCAAAGATAGACTCAGATCACAGGAAATAAAATGTGTTTGCAGAATAAATTGCTTGTAAACAAACATGATTAAAAAAAATAAAAGTAAAAAATAAAACCCACAAACTTGTGGGTATAATATATGACAAAATAAGCATCAATATTGATGGCATTAAGGTTACCAGGAAATCTATGGGAGAATAAGAATGAGTCCAATTAGACTATCTGACTAAATCTAATAGGTTGTGATGGTTAATAAGATGCTACCGTATAACAGAAACAAATAAATTCAAGTATAAAGAAAAGTTTGAAGCTTAATAGGATCCCAGGGCTCTATTTTACTAATATGCACATTCTTATGGCTCTGCTTTCTTACCATTAAATTTCATACCTTCAATACAATTTGTCAGATAAATATTCCTCCTGTGAGAGCTGTAAACAACAGCCTTTCTGAGTGATGACACCTATGAAAAGTAGTTGAAATGAAGTGGTAACATCAGTTAATATGGAGTGGGTAAGTCATTTCATCCAAAGAGTATTGCAGTGCAGAAGATAATTCATTAGGGCGATTCCCCCTGCTTATTCAGACATGCACCATTCTCATCCATCACTCATAGAGGATTCAATAGCAATGTAATGGAAACAAAAGCCCTTGTCAAGGTGGCATGGGATTCTTGTCTAATATCCAGCTAATAGGAATGAACAAGGTCACAACAGAAGGTAATTTGGCATGCCAATTTGAAAAATGCCAGTGTACTCACAGACTTTAAAGTAAGACACATTCTTTTTGCCTGTGTGCTGATGTGTGCACCCACATGAAACCCCTTAAATAATGTGCGCTCTTTAATGTTGTTATTAAAAATGCATGCTGTCATTTCAGCTGTAAGGCTTGGAGACAGCATTCTTTTCTGGTTTGTCAGTCGAAGGACAGGTTGCTCCTGTCAGCAGTTCTTGTTGGAAGAAATGAGGTATATACCTGCACTATATACAGTAACTGTTTCCAAATGAGGTGTTGTCACCTGAATACCAGACAATTGCTTTGGCTATTGCCATCTACTTTCTGTTACTTTCAAATCTATCACAACTTATGCAAAAGCAAAGAGGTTGCCATGGTGACAATGTATCCCTAAATTTAAAAAGCAGGAGAAAAACTTGCATGGTTTTGCCTTTACAATCTTTCCTGTTTCATTTTGTTTTGTTTTTATTTTGTTTTTACTTGATAAGATAAATGATGCCCATTAGAAAAAAAACATAAATAGAAAGTATTTGGAACCAGATTTTTTTTTCTCCTTTGCTTGCCACAGAAATCTTTTCTTTTCTGTCTTTCTCTCCAACTAGAACTTAGTATAATATGTGTGTTGTTTACATAAGTAAATCACCAACTATTTTGAGAAAGTGAGGAAAGAAACCTAGGAAAAAATATTGCCACATAATACCAGAAGATTGAGAGTTATATTTAGCAAAAGGATTAGACATTTAAAAATAGTGTTTTCAAAGGATCTAAAGGCATTAGACACCCATATCTGATTGAATTCAACTCCCATAGGTTCTTTGGAAAATTTCAGCCAAAAGGGTTAACACAAATACACATGAAAAGATTTTTCTTCCTACAGAAAAATTAAGGTAATAAAAATAAACCATCAGGCTTTAGGGCACAATATAACTGATAGGTTAGAACAACATTTTCCTTTTCTGAACATACCATAGGTACTTTCTTGGTTCCTGTTGGCTGTGATACAGAAATCAAAGGGATTTATTAAATTAAGAAGCATGCAAATTTCAAGTGCACCTAAGTAGCTTAGTTTTTAGGTACATTGCACTCATTTGCTGTTAGAACTGGGTAAAATTTTCGAAAATACCTTTGGAGATTATTTTTTTTTAGTCCTTTTGACTACATTTGGCTGTTAGACATAGCATTTGTATTTGATTTTTGAAAGTCTCTATGTCAGTAGGTAAATTTCAGAAAATAATTAAAAGGCTTTCAACTAAGATCAGTATGAATGTTAATGGTCATACTCCCCTGAGTCATCCTCAGTCATCATAATAATGGCTTGTGTTTTCCTTCTTTTGTAAGAATAACTTTTTGCAGTGGTTTTATAAAATAATTTTATTAGGAAAGCCCATTTCTTGCAGTTACTGTTTTATACATTGTTTTAACAAATCCATGTCAACAGGCTTGACTTTTCACAATTTCAAAACTGAAGAGATTTAGTTTTCATGATATAAGCTATTTGTATTTGTATAAATAAATAGGCATTTTCTTTCTATTTTCTGCTTTTATTAGTATCATGTTGCAGAATTTTATAGGACTTCACACTCGTGTTTGGACTGTGATGTTTCTTAACTCTTTATTATTTTCTGTGCTTTTCTGTTTAAAACAGTTCAGCAATTTATTTATTAATTTCTGTGCATATATTTATTTTATTAAAAACATTCTGGCTTCCTACTAATGAAATGAATATGTCTCATTATACCGATAAATATCTTGCTTATACATCTGAAAGCTAAGAAATTTAAGAAAACTTTCAAAATATTTTTATAGTCACCTGTGCAGTCCAGTAATGTAGTGCAGATACTTGTAGCCTGAGAACATATATATTACATTTGATGTCAGTGAGGACGTGAATGTTTTCAGCTACCAGTAGGGAATTTCCTTGGTGTTTCACAAATAGAATCAATTGCTTGGAAAGTTTTCAACGATGCAGAAGTGCTCCTATGTCTGCATCCTTTCTGTTTTTCCACTACAGTTTGTTGGGAGGAAAGAGTAAAGAGAAATAGAAGCACCATCATCTGCATGATCTGCATGTCTATTCCTTTAAGAGTAGCAAGAAAAAAAATTGGAAAGTATCAGCTATATAATTCATATAAACTTTGATTCTGTTTCAGCTTAAATTTTAGCTACATCTATATTTAAACTATAGCTAAAATAAGGTCAGCCTTTGAATACTGTCAATGTAAATCAGACTGGCAGAAGCTGGACTACAGTAAATTAAAGAACAGCTACATGGAATATTGAATAGATTTTGATCCTGATATAAAATAGATATTTTATTTATGAAATGTATTAACTTATTAAGAACTCACTTATGAGCCTGGATGCAAGGCTAAATGAAAGGCCTGAGTTTATCTGCATCAGTAGGTGAGGTATAACTGCATGGATGGATGGATAAGCAGACAGATAGGTAGAGATGCAGAAAAATTATTATTATTTTTTGTTCTACTCAGTACTTCTACCTGAGAAGTTAATAGATAAACAAAGGCAGGGTCAATGCCTAGTGACTATTCAATTTTCAGTTGGTTGAACTTGTGACTAGCTTTAGCAGTACAGAATGCCAGTGATGCCTCCCTCTTTTCCACCAGAAATCATCCTCTTTACTCCAGGCTATTTGGTACAGATAATTTCATACCCTCACGTGGAGGTGTCCTCATGTAGCCACATGCCCTGGAGGATGAAGGATTCTTTGCCCAGAACACCCTTTGTTTGCTCTGTGTTGGAAACCATTGGTTCTAGTTCCATGACTGGAACTAGGAATTACACAAATTTAAGGTATTGATATTTTCATTAGCACACTTTTTTATCATCCTGCTAATGATTATTCAGTGGTGCAAAGGTGGGATGGGAACAATAGGGAATAAATGGAAGGGCCATGACATTTGATTTTCTTTCTAAAGCTGCAACTAAACTTTTGGAACGATTACATGGTATTTTGCATCTGGAGTAGCACAGATTACATAGTATCAAGCATGATAATTAGGTTCTGAGACTGTGTAATAGGTGAATTAACAGGTGCAATGCAGGTAGGAGTACTGAGGGTTATGACATAAATCAGAGAAAATTGCATTACATAGGGGACAGAAAATGCAGTTACTGTTAAGAAGTTACTGCAATATTTAGCATATGAAAGTTGTAAAATTCAAGTCCTGAAATTTTCAGTCTTTGCAGTATAGACAATATTTTGTTATATCTTTCCAAGTGATTTACACGGCTTAAGCTCACTGCATGTATGAAGATTTGCAAGGAATGTGTTTTCAACTATCAAGATATATCAAGGACTGCCTGCAAAAATAGTGATGGAAAAAACATACTACCTCAAATGTATTTGCTTCTTGATAATTTATAGTAATTACACAAAATTGGGCTAATCAAAACTGGCTATATGAAAAGTAAATTGGTTTCAGAAGAAAAGTAGCGAATCTATGAAAGACAGGTTATTTCAAGTATGTTATAAAGTATATATAAGTAAAAAAAAAAAAATGTGGTGTTACACATTTAAAAGTCTAAACAAAAGTTGCGGAGTACCAATGGACAAGACAATTTTTGAAAACAAACAAATAAACAAACAAACAAACAAACAAAAACTACCAGGAAACAGCAACCATTCCAAAATCCTTTCAGTGGTGTTCATGTTTATGGAAGCAATGGTGAGATGTTCCAATGGAAAATAAACAAACAACTAAATAAATAAATTATGCCTGGCTTTTTACATCAGTAACTGAAATCTTCATGTGTACATACCATCTTATTTACCGGCAGAAATAATTTTCCTGATGATAATGAATCATTTTTGCTGTCAATTTTCATTCAGTCCCAATTTCTTTTTCCTCTAAACAGATTTCTTTAGGGTACTTCTTTCTTTGGCACTACTAATGTTTTCAATAATTTTCTTATATTTATTTAGAAGGGATTCTTGCTCAGGAGTTTCCAAGAGCCCTTCCACCCATTGTAATAATTTAGGATAAAATCAGTTGGAAACATGACACTGGAAACCCACATTCTGTATAAATCTGTACAAATGTTAAGATATGTTTCAGGTTAGAATGAGCTGACTACCACAAAAGCATAAAAATATAGACAGAAGGTCATAGTTCAGTCTCTAAAGTTGACTTCCTGACTGAGAATGGTATGAAGATGCATTGTTGTGTGAAGAACCTTTAAGTGATGGGGAAGTTGTTTCCATCTGTAATTGTCACTTATATGTTTTTAGGAAGAAGCGGAGAGGTCAGAGAGAGAGAGAGAAAAAAAAAAAAAAAAAAAAAAAAAAAAAAAGGTTTATTTTTCTTCCTATATCTCTGTCTACAGCATAACAAAACAGCTGCAACATTTCTACTCAGCAGTTCAGCGGGGTTCCATCCTCTGCAATAGAACAAAAGTTTTTGTATCTTATGCACTAGAAAGTCAGGAGTGCAATATTCTAGTTTACAGTCCTAGTTTTCTATGAAATATTTGTAAAGCAGTTGGGAAAAAAAAAAAAAAAAAAGAAAAGAAAGAAAAAAAAAAAAGCTCTGTGGATGCTACCAATTTTTTTTTAGAATAATAAGATTAGAAAGGTTTGTTGGAGAAATATATTTATAGAGAGAGAGACACATTTAATTACTGCCCAAACCATTAATTTACACTGTATAATTAAAAATCTTAACTATAAATGAAGGTAAAGAACAAGTAGAATCATATTTCAGTTAGTGCAGTGAACCAGATTCTAAATCATTACTGGGTCACTGAAAATAAACTGCGATAGCTGTAAAATGAGATCCTTGATTCATACTCAAGGAATACAGTGATGTTCATCATATATTAATTTCATTTTTAAAAGGTCATAAACATTCCCTAAATCAGATAGGAACTAAAATATCAGAGGTTCAAAGTTGTCCTCTGCAAATTGACTAGCTTCTCTAAGCGATTCTTTAGTAAAAACGGGGAGAGGAGAGGAAAGGAGAAAGAAATGTAATTGATTTCACAGCGTGGTTCTGAATGTTATTTGTTAGTTGGCCTCCTCCTATTAAGTGTGAAAGTCTATATGAATAAAAAAAAAATAAAAATAAAAAATCAAATATCTAGTCTCCATTTGTTTCCCAACAAACTTCAATCTAAGATGCAGGTTTTGATGATGAATTCCACGGCTCATTTATAGAGTGCACACAGGAATATTTTCATTTTTCCCTTTGAGATTTTTTTACCTTTACATGTCGTAATTACATTAATCACCAGTTGTCCCAACGTGCCACATCCATCCTTTACCCTGTAATGAAATCTCACCACTTTGTCAACTATTACACTTTTTATTTTTTTATTTTTTTTCCCAAAATTTTGAAGTTTCCACAGATTAATCAGTCAATAGACACTTTTACTGGACTTCCTCTAGAAGAAGGAGGGAGGGTTGAAGTATTTTAATTTTAGATTGAGAATGATCGCACTGTCACAGTATTAAGGTTGATGCTCTGGAAATAAAAAGGTCCAATCTTTCCAGATTTGGAGCATGAGTTTGAAGCTATTGTTTCTTACATGAAGGCTTCAGACATACTTTGTGTGCTAATTTTCAGTTTTGCCTACATGTAAACTCATGGTAATTTCAAGTTGCAATTAAATTAAAATAAGGGCAAATTTCAGAAATGCACTGTTTTCCATTTCTTTTTCTTCACAAAGTTGTGAGGTTATTCATGATTGCAATATCACATTGTAACAAAACCTGATGTAATGTCCATACTCTATATTACTGTTTGTGTCTGTATTCTTAATAATGATTTAGTTAAGATTAAATTTCAAATACAAATACATGTGCCAAAGATATTTCCCACTAGCTCAATTTATCATAGGCCTCAAAGGGCAACAGCAGAAGAGCTAAAACACTTTTCTCACCAAAATAAGTGAAGAAAAAAAACAAGGACATATACTCTTATATTAAAGAAAAACACTGTAATACATGAAATATTTTGTTGTCTAAGGAGCAGAAAACATGAAAATGCTGTCATTTTTTAGAAGTTAGTTATAAACCTAATTGTAGAAAAGAAACATTCCTTGTATGGGGGATGTGGCAACTGATACACATTAGCTTGTGTTTAGGAAAGAGATTAGGACTAGCTGGAATATGACCCACTCTGGAATTCTAATATTCTATCAACAGATATAGAGACAGTATGTTATTTTTTCTACTATTTTCATCTAATATAACCATTGATTTTTCAGAGCATAAAAATGGTATAGCAAAATGAATAAAAAGTATTGCTTGATTGATATTTCCCAGTTGTAGTATGATAACAATGTGGATCCTTAGAGATTCATTTGGTCTGCATCAGAAATAATAATAATAATAATAATAATAATAATAATAATAATAATAATAATAATAATAATAATAATAATAATAATAATAATAATAATAATAATAATAATAAAAGTCAATTATTGCAATGAACAACTTAATCTGCATTGATTGCAGATAGAGTCTGAGTGTTCAATGACACTGTTGTGACCAAGATCAAAAAACCTGCATAAATTAATTAAAATTTGGATACAACTGTGAATTTAACTAAAAGGCTTATTTGAATTTGAATGAGTTAAAGATAATTTTACACTGGAGGTTACTCATTCTTCACCTCAGAGATGACAGAAGTGATATACAACACATTGAAAACTGAACACTAATCTATATAATACATTTCTACATGCAAGATCTTATTTTTAAGTACTTAAGTGGTTTTGATTTACGGTGATTTAGATTAAGATAAATTGGCAGAAATTTGTTTTATTCATAAATTCAGAAGATGTCTTCCTTTAGCTTTTAGAGAAAATCTGAAGTGTAGCAAACTGCTATGCATTATTTGTAACTGAATCGTGATTGAAAGATAAATTTGTACCTATGCTAAGGGTAATTTAAAATGATTTAATTTACAAAATAAAATTACAACACAAAATAAAATTCCAGAGTTTTTTGTTTGTCTGTTTGTTTTAATATACCTAGTAAGATACAGAACTATTGTTATCTTTCTTTTTGTCCATAAGATAGTTGTATCCTGCAGCCCAACCTTAGTCACATGTTTTCAGAACATAACTTATAAATCAGATTTCACTAGACTTTTAAACACTATGTTTTTTTCCAGGTCATTTGCATTTTCAGTGCAAGTAATATTTCCTAACACAAAAAATATCATTGATTGTTGTAGGACACAGATTAATGGGAGAAATGGTAAGCAGACGGATTTAATAAGACTAAGCACCAACCAGGAGAAATATAGTCAACTACAAAACTTGTGGATTTAAACTGGGTTCTGACTGATTTTTAAAAAGTGTGTGTTCAGTGCTTAGGGAAATCTTGATATGAATGGGAATTCCTTTTCTTTATGGAACATGCCCTGATCAGTCTGGTCTCTTTCAGGTTCAGGTTCTCCTATTGCAGAGGAGGGCTCCTCTGATTAGGGCCAAATACAAGGATCAGGAAACTCAGTTTGGTTTCTTCAAACATAATAACTGTAGAGAGACTTCAAAGTTGTCACCTGAAATATTTTGTTCATATATATGGTCACCTCTTTGGACTGGATGACCATGCCGTTTGATGCACTTCAAAGTGTGGTTTGCCCTTTTTGCTGCCAGGACACACTGCTGGCTCATGTTGAGCCTACTGTCAGGGCTGCTCATAGAGTTATGTTATACTTCTGTGAAAACAAAAATATGCTAAAGTTCAGTGAGCTAGTTTGGATTTAATTGCTCAAAAATTTATATTTTTATATTCAAAATTTGTCATGTAAACTTTTTTCCACTATTTATGATTTTTCCAGGCTTTAGTTCATGGATGGCATTTGGACTATGAAAATCATAATAAAACAATTACTTTCTTGCTGTTTTATCAGTGGCTGGTTCAACATAGAATGGGAAAATTTGTTGGAAAGTATTGTTATCAGTAGAAGATTGATTCATACTCAGGACAAAAAATCAGTCTTTTAAACTTTAGACACTTCAAAAGGAAAAATGTTACTATTATTACAGTACTGTTACAGTACAGTACTACAACAGTATTATTTACATTCAATGTGATTAATAACTTAACCCAGCAAAGGGACTACAAAGTCTTATTTTTCTGTCAGTGTGGTCTCATCTCAAAACCAATCTCACTTTGTGACTGTAGCCATAAGGGATTTAAAAAAAAAAAAAAAAAAAGTTAGGCTTGAGAGACAAAAAGCATCAAAAACAGGCAAAAACAGGTTATGTTCCACACTGGTGGAGAGTGAGGAAGTGTGTGAAATAAATAAGTTGGATAAGAATTCAAAACTTGTTATTTCTCAAAGAAACCTCAGCATCCAGACCCACTGCAGGCTCTTTTACTATATTCCACCCATGTAATTTACCTGGTATAAAAAACATTTGGATGGCAAAGTATTTCAAAACATAAATGTTAGTACCTAAAATCCATACTTTCTCTCATTTTGTCTCATGTTCTGTTTTGTTTTCATTTTCAGAAAGTACTGTTAAACTGCTAATAGATTATTACAGATAAATTTGTTGTTCACTATGATTGAATGGTGTCTTATGTATTTACACACACTGCCAAGTATTTTTACTTTTTACAAAGTATCTCTGGAGACAGAAGTCACAGCTGGATAAAGATTGTTAAACTGAGATAATTCAAAACATTTTAACTTTATCTGCTGCTTCTTTATGGATTCAGTCTTCAGTCTCATAATTTAGCATTTATTTGTTTAATTATTTATCTGTGAAACAATTATCAGTGAACATGACAGAACTGTACTACAAAAAAACTACAGCCACTGGATGCTTTAAAACTAGTCAGGTCAGTCAACACTTAGAAGAACCGAGATGTGTTAGCTTGGGGATTTGCAAGATATTTTCTATGACATTCACTTCCTTTAACTTTAGACGTCAAAAAATTGAGCATTTAGTGTCAGCAAGTCATCTGTGTTTCCTCCGTAGTCAATTTTTAGGAACTAGAATGATTTATCTTATCTCCCTCATTGACTTAAGATGAAAAAGCCTCCCTCTGCATGTGTCTCTCCCTTTTTCTGTTCTGTGGAAGGACCCCAAGGATTAATTTAGTTTAATCTCTTGATCTCAGAGATTTAAAATAAAGAAATGCATCTGCCTTTCCAGACACAAAATAAATAAATCTGTATTTTATTTTATTTTATTTTATTTTATTTTATTTTATTTTATTTTATTTTATTTTATTTTATTTTATTTTATTTTATTTTTTATTTTTTAAAGTAACATACTTCAAGTCCACTAAATTTTCTTTTTCACTTCATTTGTAGTTAAATTTTATTTAAATCTCTTTATGATGAATTCCAGGTTACATAGGTATACTTAGAAAATCATAAGACAGAGCACAAGACATATTATGAGGAGCATCTTATACTGAATTTTAAAAATTTGTTTTTATGGATGCCCAATATTTTTCTGATAGTTCAGAAGATATTGAGAATCAGGTATAAACTTGTAACTCAGAACTAGATAAAGAATTAGCAGTGTTTAGGGAAAAAGAAAAAACATATGCTAAGAATTGATAAACGTTATGTTTATGACTCAGGTGGAAAAAATTCTATAGAGGTTCTCATGGTAGATTAAGAATTTAATTTCAGTGCTGAACTCTATATATCTCAGGGGGAAAAAATCACCTCAGGATAATTATTCAGTAAATATAAAACTAACAAACAAGTCCCTCCACCTTAAAAAGCAGTCAACTGTTTATTGGGGCCAACTACAAGGGGCAACTATTTGTCGCGTTAAGGGGTGTAGCTGATTAACCGTTACGGGCCCGGTCAGATTCAGGATACTGAACCAGTCGGACATTCACCAAAAACACATTAACCACCTGGGGGTCCAGTCAGACATTCACCATCAACGCATTAACGGCCTGGGGGTCCGTTCAGACATTCACCAAAAACGCATTAACCATCTGGGGGTCCGCTCGGACATTCACCAAAAATGCATTAACCGCCTGGGGGTCTGGTTAGATTCAGAACACTGAACTATCACGGATAACCACCCTCACCCTCGTTGCACTCAATGAGAGTTATCACAATGCAATCAAGTATGGTTTATTACAGCAACAGATAATCAGGTTCTTTTGGATTGCTGGCGATAGTGACTGTCTGCAAAAGCAAGTTAGTATGCATAAAATACACAGGTGTTATAGGTGTTGTAGGTGTTATACGTGTTACAGGTGTTATAGATGTTTACAGATGTTACAGATGTTACAGAGGTTATAGGTGTTGCAGGTGTTACAGATGTTACAGGTGTTTACAGGTGTCACAGGTGTGCAGCCTAGAAATAAACGTATTAAAAGGATCAAAGACTCTATAGAGATTTATAAGCAAGTATTCAGATCTCACCCAAAGGCGTCCCAATGGGGGGGGAAGAGAGGCTCAGCCCGTCGACTGATCCCAGGAGTCAGGAGGTCCTAAGGATGTTGTCCTCGGGATGGTATCTCCCCTGACGGTGGTATCTTCCCTAACATCCCCTTTCTCTTGGGCCAATTTATATTATTTTCTATCTTTTAGGTGGAGCTTGAGTGGCTCTAGTCAAGCATATCTTAGTTATAATTGGTGTAAAGTTTTCCCGTCTCCGTTTAAAGTAATAGGCTCCGAGGAATTCAGAGCACATGCTCAGTGAGGGGTGGTCGCACGTTGGAGGCGGGTAGCTTTTGGGATGGAGGTGTGTTTTGGTATTATAATGATATTATAATGAGCAAAAAGTACACTAGGGTACAGCATTTGTCAAAACATGACAGGTCTTTGGCTTAGGGTGGCAAAAAGTGCAGCTTTGTGCACAAGAACAATCGAGGCCCCATCTGATTACAGAGCATAGCCGTGGTGTCTCCACTCCACTCTACGCTCCGTGCTGTTCCTTAGAGCTAGCACACCAAGTTTCCCCAGCGCGATAGCATCAAAGGTTGGGAGCCTAGGGAACGCTCAGATAATGCAGTTATGCCCTACCCTGAAAGCCTCTTCAATGCTGTACCTTTTCCTAAAAATGTGAATGTTAGTTTTATTTTCCTAGTTACTTCAGGCATTTACACCACACTATTGCAGAAAAAAAATTTGATGGGGAAGTTATGATGAATATGAATATGTTTATAATTGCAATTGTGTCTGAAATCCTCATCTCATGTTGTTAAGCCTTTGGAGGCATAAAGAATGTAAATCAAAATCTAAGACATGAAAAAGAATGAATGAAGGAAAGATAATATGCAAATATAAGAGGTAGTTTCAAAGTCAAGATAAATTAATGCATTTGCAAGTATCTATTTTTATTGAAAAACTATTGGTAACCAAATAATTACTGTTACCAGTCCTACCTTCATAAAGGTTATAATTCATGACATTTGAAATGCTGTGGATGTGTGAATATAAGAATCTACGTTCTACCATGAGGAAGAACTGGAGGAAAAGACAAAATAAAACTTGATATGTCATAATTTATTTTAGAAATCCTGATTAGTAGTGATGCAATAATCCCTGACTGCAATGGCTCTGAAATTCATAAATTGATGGAGCTTAAACCTTTAAAATGTATATGTAGTTTATATATATATATATCTGTACACACACAAGTATACAAATTTATTTTTGTCCCATGTGTCCATCAAGACAGAAAGTCTTACCTCTTTCATAAAAGTATCCAAATCTAATTTCAAACAATATTTTGGAAAGCATCCAATAATACCACTCAAGGTGGTATTAATTATAGTACCCAAGGTGGTATTATTCAATACAAAAATGAGTAGTCTAGAAAAGTTTCCCTCCAAACTGGGAGGAAGATAAAAGCTTCTTGCAGAGGTCATCTAGAGCTGAGAAATGAACCACTCATGTCCATGGCAAGTGAAAGTTAAGGAAAAATGAGATAATACTGCTACAGCTGAAAACATTCAATCCTTCAAAACAGTGATCAATTTCAGCCAGAATCAGTGTAGCATAGAACTTTTTCCAAAAGTTGCCCCACCTTAGAATTGGATTCCAGAATCAGTTTTTACAGAATCAAAGAGAAGCAATTATTTGGGGAAGAGAGGATCCTCATTGTAGATCCAGAAAATAGCTTCCTTGTTGAGCACTATGTACCTCGAAGGTACAAATCCCAGTCTTGTAAAACCAAAGTGTTTTCAGGTGCTTTCAAGGCTCAGTTCTGGTCTTCCTGCAGATTATATGAAGCCATTTATCTGGGCATAAATGGCTCAAGTCATGATATGTAACTAAATATAGCGCTCTGTGCATGTTCTGTCAGGTAATGTTGCCTATTTATGCACTTTTATCAATGGACCTTAGAAAGAGTACAAGACTGATCCTCATATCTGAAAGCTAACTCAAAATCATATGACATTATCACTGATCTCCTGTTCCTTACAAAAATGTCCAAATAGTTACAGGAATCAGAATTATAAGAACAAATACATCACAGTCAGCTGTAAGTGTTTATTTCCATTTATTGCTTTCAAAAGTGTGTTTGAACCTCATGTTACACTATTTAGGAATTTATTCTTCCTATTCATCTTAAGACTGTGTAAATAAATGGGGCTATTATAGAAATATATTCGTTCTTGCCCAATATTATCATTCTATATGCTATTACCTCACTGAAAAAGCATTTAAGCACATCTTTTTTATCTGATCCACAAGTCTGGGATAGTCTCACAGATTACAGATACAAACGCTTCCATTTGGGAAGGTTGTTCCCATGACGTATGTTAGCAATAAGATGTGACCCACTAGGAAAATTTGTGAGACTGATTTAATATTTCTCTGCAATACCTCACTGACATAATGAAACCATAACAAGGAGGTGCCACCCTGCTCCCTTTTTTTAGTTATACAAGTTTTTTCTCCTTTTGTTTTTCTTCACCATTTAAGCTACATTGATTTTACTGTAGCTTCCTAGATCAATCTTCACTCAAAAGACACATTAAGAAACATCATGTTTTGTTTCTTCCTCTTTTTAAATATTTTTATTTATCTTACTTTCCAAAACAGAAGTACTTTATGCTTCTCTTTGTTTTATTTTATTTTAGTTGATAGTTTGTTTTTTATAGATGAACACCATTGTAATCTGAAAAAAAAAAAAAGCAAAGTCATGCTAATTGTTCAGAGTATTAACTATAAATTCTCACATTTAATCCAAGGTGATGATTTTAATCTATAGATGTAATTAGATCATGAGAAGATGCAACTATTTGCAGAGAGCAAACCTGGGAAGTTCAAGTTAGTAATCACTAGAGATACATAGGGAGGAGCCACTAGCAATTATTTGTAGAGCAAATATTTAATTTCTGGTGTTTGCTTCCTCCATGTACCACAGATTAAGTCAGTTGTTTTCTAAAGCTATCTGAAAGTCATATTTAACTCTAATTGTGTTATTATTAATATAATACATAGCTGGCAGGTCACAATTTTTAAAGATCACCATTGAACTATATGTATGTATGCATTTCTTTTAATCTTTTACTTCTTTTAATCTTCTTGATCACAGTGATTCTGTGATGGGAAAAAATAATCCCATCATTTTGCAGAATCATCGCATACACAGAGAGTTCTTTATAAAGACATGATTATGTATATCTGTTTCTTATTTTAGACAACTTCAAAAAGTACCTTAAAGAATGAAAATTACTTGCTCTTTTATATTTAACAATGGTCAATGGTTTCCTTTGCTATTTCTTATCATTCACTGAAGAACAAAAAATGTATAGCATCTTTCATGCTGATTTATTAAGTGGGACATTTTGTTGGATAATAGTATATATGCAAATTTCTGAAAGATATGAACCTAAGTAATCATTGTCTAATAAATAGACGTATATGCTTGTTTATATCTTTGCAACACTCATCACACTCTGTGAAGAATGAGTTGTTGAACAAAATTTCAAGCTATGACAAAATAAGTAATTTGCAAAAGATGTATGTAGATCTGTTTACATTGCACAATTTGCCTGCTTTGATTTTTTTTTTTTTTTTCTAGGTGATTTAAGATTTAGTGGTGTTATAAGGATTCATAGCTGTATAGTAAAATACATGGTGTTGTTGATACAATACCTGTTTTTGAATTTTTGCACATGCACCAGAACAATAAATGTGGATCTTAATTCAAATTAAGAGTTAAACTTTAGTATAAGTTACTTAAATTTATCCTAGGGAAAAGCAGATCCATATAAAAACATTTGTAAATATTATTTTGCATAACAAATCAAATCGATTTAAACATCACCAAATAATTTTGCAGTAAAGCCAGAGATCTTCACCTGGAACATTTAACTGTACACAGAAAGGAACCTGTGATCTAGATACCAAATCTGAACAATGGATTCTAAAGTGACCATAATGTTAACATATATTTTCCTGCCGTTTTGTAATGTCACAGGGATTCAAAAAGATTGGCATAGAGAGAAAATTCTTGCAAGTTAATATTGTGCAGAAGTCTCAATGTGTTGTTCAAATTTCCTGAAGTGGAATTATCTGGACAGCATTAAACAGTTAATATGAGCTTGGAGCTAACACTCTCACAGATCTCACAGACCTTGGAGTACTCAGTAGAAACTTACCCCATGCTTTCTATTCCTGTTTTCTCCTCTCATTTTTTCTTCTGCGACTGACAATGCAAGTTTGAAGGGAGCTGCGGTTAGTTCACCATTCCTCCATTCATTGTTCTTCATCATTTAAGCAGTACATTGACTGTACAGTAGATTCCAAATCAATTTTCACTCAGTCTTTCACTCCTATTTTCACTCCTATTAATTTACACACTCTTTTAAAATATTTTCCATTTATCTTTTCAAAACAGGAGCACTCCATACTTTTCTTTACTTTTCTTTTTTTTTTTTTTTTAGTCTACTTTTTTTTTTTTCTTTCTCTTTCGCTTTATTTTTAATTGAGAGTTTGGTGTTTGAGCTCCTAAAATTTGTATGTTTATAAAGGATGTATGTACTATGTATGTACTAATACTAATACATACTAATGTATGTAATGTAATGTAAGCAATAATAATTAATAAGTAATAATGTACTGTAATGTAAGTAATGTAGGTACTAATAATTATTTATTATGTAGTAATAATTACTGATATGAGAGAACTTTGTACCTCAACAGCACTGCATAGGCTCTACTCAGTGTAACAGTTACTAAATATCACTAAGAACATAGCCAAATTACTTATCACTGGCAGATGGAACCTGCAGAGTTTTTAGCCAGAAAAAGAAGGTAATCAATGAGATTAAGAAGTTATAATTAAAGGAATGCACTGATCAACTGAATAAGTTCATTTAGAAATTTTGAATAAATTCACTACTAAACCATTTGCATTGCTGTGAATTATGTGTAGTTATTATCAAAATAAGTTATAATGAAAAGTATCTTTCAAATCTGTGCCGGTCAACATATTTAATGGTGAGATGTATAGAGTTTTAAAAAAAATTAGTTCACAACTGTATCTTATAAATCTGCTTATTGGTCAAATCTTGCTAATTGACATAATCAATTCCTTAAATGATGGTGCCCAAAGTAATACAGTTTGCAAGCAATTGCATTTTGAAATATGCAATCTCTTCAAAGACAAAAGAAGTACAAAGATAATGTCACTATCCACCATATAAATTTTATTTGAATTGTTTGCCTGGCTGCAGCTAATCATAACACAATCATCAGCTCATTCATTTCAAATTGATTTTACAGAATGAAGTAGTTGTTACATTTTCCAAAAACCTAGACAAAACTTCCTGGTATTGATTTTTTTTATCTTTTTTTTTAACCATACCGATTTTTAAATTGTTGATATAAATCATTTGCTCTCACAGAAAGAAAACTCTTGTTCATAGCATTCATTTCCATACACAGTAGATAAATTTACCTAATAGTCTTCATTAAGACCAAGAATTGAAAGAGACAAAATATAAGACAATAAGACACTAAGAAATGGATTTGCCTACCAAAAAAATACATGCCTGAAGTTAGATCTGCTAAAGCAAAGCAACCATCAAAAAAGCTTTTTATTCTTATAAAATAGCAAACAGAAAATAGCATGAAAGAAGAGCTGAAAATAACATGTTGTGCATCGGTAGTCAGAAAGCATTCCAAGAATTTATGGGTTCATGGGCAATAATTTTACTTCCCTGCACGTTTCAGATATTTTCTGCTTCTCCACTCTTCAGTGCATAATGAATAGGTTTTCACATTATGTTATCTATCTGTTGGCTTTTGTGCTTTTTCTTTGTGTGTGTGTGTGTATGCGCATGTTTAAGAAAAATATATTTTTTTAGTTTTGTTGACAGTAGGATACATGGTATTTATTTAAAAGGTTATAGGAACTGTACTTTCAGGAATGTAGTCCAATCCACCCACCTTTTAAATTTTTCTATGTATTATTATGTAGGAACTGGATACCTTTCTTGGAATGTTGCTGGAAATCAAAATATGAAGAAATGTTGAAATTAGGTGTATACTAGAAGACAGCATAAACATTTATTTCATCATAAAAGCAGAATGATTCAGGAGTTGGCACATTTCTGGTTTTGTTTATCACAACTTTTGTCCAGTCCATACATTTGCTTTCAAAAATTCCTTAAATAAGTGTTGACAAACAATTTTTTTTTTTATTTTTTTCCTCCAGTGTACATGTCCATTTTTTATCCTTCATTTTAGCCATTCTTTTTTAACATTAAAATGGCTGTAGACAGACAGATATAAATCTACATATAGGTAGTATCATATAATGTGCTTTCATTAAGTTTCAGCATGAATAAAGTCACAAAATAGCCCTCAATTTAATTTCATATTGGAAAAAGACACACACACAAGCATACTTTCTTCTCTCTAGGAAGAGAAAGTCACAGGCTGTGCAACTAACTTCAGTAGGAAATGCAGGCCACCTCAAACCATGACATCTTTTGTGCTATTGGAGAAGATACATTTATATCTTTTTTTCATTAGCAGAAACATGAATATGATGTGTATGTTGTAAACAATGATAAAGATAACCTGTGACTGTTACCTCTGTGTACAGTTTTCTCCTAATTTTAATACAAGAGAAATCACATGTGGCATATACACACTTCAGCTTATTTAACACTTATTTAGCTCCTTTCCTCCACTGGAGCTCACAGAGACAGTAGCATGTACTCTAACCAATGTAGGCACGGGACATTAGCAAACCTGTCAGCATCAGAATCTCAATTAAATTTGTGGAACGGATCACAAAATTGCTGCATATTCCCAGCAATTCTTTTGTTGAGAGCACACTATTAATTAAAGACTGGATTCCCAAAGGAATTGACTAACTAAATATTAATGGATCTGAAAGACAATGCTGTAGCTACACTGATAACCCAGAATGGATTTCAACATATTGGATAATAGAGGTTCTTTTCTTGTGTGCAATCAGGAAGCAGAAGCTTGGAGTTCCATATGGCATAATTTACCTATCTCCATGGAAGTGGATGAATACCTGCCTACCAATGGGAAGTAGCAAATAAATTTCTGGTTTTGCCTTGCTCGTGCATGCATCTTTTGCTTTAACTAGTAATCTGTCTTTACTTCAACCCATGTGTTTACACACTTTCACCTTTCCAGTTCTCACCTACGTCTCACCTGGGACACAAAGACAAATGTCTTTGTGGTGCTCAGCTGTCCACTGGGATGAAACAACAACAGATAGGGAAAGAATTGGTAATTCAATGATTAAAGTTGCTTTCTAGGTTGAAGAAAACAGTAATTCAAATTTTTACCTCGATGTATTTATAATTACTGACACAAGTGAGCTCATCCTAAAATAATCAATAACAAATGCCTAGAAAATCCTTGACCTGGAAATAACAGATTAAAGTCCTGTTTCCAAGAAATTAAACAATGAAGAAGTGTATCTTAGAAAAGTGTCCATCTGAACCATACCCAGAATGGTCCCAAGAAATATTCAGTTTTGCAGAAAAGGCCCTGGGTGCTCTGGTGGACAACAAGCTGATTGTAAGACAGCAATGAGTCCTTTTGGCCATCAGTATCCTGGGCTGCATTAGAGCAAGCATTCCCAAGAGGCTGAGAAATGGGTGATTCTTTCTACTGCAGTGAGTCCAGCTAAGGAACACAAAGATGACTGAGAATATTAAGTGTTTTTCATATGAGGAGAGGCTGAGACAGTCCAGACTTTTTAACTTTGAGAACAGAAGACCTGATGGGAAGGAGAAAACAAGACAGAGACAGATTCTTCTTGGCAATGCTCAGTGACAGAATGACAGGAGAAAGGATAATGGACACAAGTGCTATCCCTGTAAAGGACACACAGATATCTGCAATCACAAAGTAAAATCACTAAGAGCAATGAACTGGGGTTACCTGATACTTCATTTGGTCCTGTATATATCTTACCCATACTGTTAACTGCCAGAATATGTTTGAAATGTTAAAGCTCCTCATGATGCAGGAAAAAAAATAAAAAAAAATAAAAAAAAAACATGTAGGAATCTTCACATTATGAATATTTTTTTAAGGTGTACCTTTCCAAACGTTTTCTGTAAAGCTGTTAAGAAATACTTTCTCATTTCTCTCTTCACTCAATACAGAGGCTCATTAATGACCACAAACAAAATGCACTATACAGTTTTCTGCTTCAGAATATCAGGTTTTGACCACCAACCACAGGATGCCACAACAATTGATAGTGGTTTGGTATGTTTTACTAGATAGCTATTGTTGCTGTATCTGTTTTGTTTAACTAGGAAATTTATTTTATTCATTCTGAATATAACACCATAGCTGAACAGTGACTTTAGAAGGAATGTTTTAGGAGAAATTGTACAGAAATATGCATTACTGAAAGCTTCCAGAAGGGGAGAAAAAATCTTAATTAGAAATAAAGAGACATTCAGAACATTAAACTTGGAGCAGCTTTGAGGATATTTCTGCTCATAGGAGAGAATACTATTAAAAATACTTTATCTATTTGATGGTAGGTGAATCTATATTTAATTTTCTGTCACTCTTCTGACCTGTGCTAAGAGAAACTATAGAGATTTGGTTTTGCTCTTTTCTGTATTTTTTGAGTCATGTCCTTTGAAGCTCTCATTCTTCTGACATAACATCTAGCAGTCAATCGGTACAAAACTTCAGATGTAAAAACCTCAAAGTGTGATTTGAGGACACTCCCACTTCAAATCACAGGTGAAAAAATACAGATTCTTGTCAGTCTTCTAGTTCAGAAAGGAGCTTGAAAAAGCAAATATGAACAAACCTTCTCACTGTGAAACATTTTAGTTTAAAAAGACCAATACTGGACTGTCATCCTCCCAGCATGGCAGTATAGACTTGGCTAACTGAAGTAGTAAAGATTTTAACACTGTGTGTTCCCATTTTCAGTATGTGCTAACATAACCCAAGCTAAAGATGCAAGTGTATTTTTTCTTCAGATCCTGGAACCAGAAAGAAAAATGTTAAATGTTCCAATATTCATGAAATAACTCTGTGGTCAGTTGCTATCAGTCCTAATAATAAGAGCTGGTATGTGAAAATGGGCTTAACAAAAAAAAAAAAAAAAAAAAAAAAAAAAAAAAAAAAGTATTCCATGTAGACACTGAAGAGTATTTCAAGCAGGGCACCAATCACTGTTTTGTGAGAGAACCACTGCCTTGTCAGAAAGTTTATTTTGTAAGTCTCTTAGTAATGATTGAATTTCTGTTATTGTTCAGTAGTTGTCCAGGTGTCATGGCTAGCACTGAATCATTAATAAACTCTATTGACACTGCTGGCAAGAACAAGAGTTCATGTACTCAGGATTTCATTCAGACCACTCTGGCACAGCATGAGTATTATGCTCTCAATTAAATGATTAAGCAGAAAACAAGTATCTAAACAAATTTACATCATCTGTTAATGAACAGGTGGATGTTTTTATGCACATATGCTGTGCAAACACAGACTTGCACAAAACAAAATCTGCCACCATGCCCCAAAATGTTGCCCAATTTAAATGGAAAGCAAAAACAAAAACAAAACAAACAAACAACAACAACAAAACAATCACAGCACAACAGGAACAATCCCTGGGTAGAATCAAAATTTGCTGAGCATAAATCCCTCCCAAATCTGGAGAAGGAGACTGTCAAAGCACTTCTTAAGTTGTATACTGCTTGTGCATGACTGGTCATCTCCTTCAATTTCAGAGAAAGTAAAAAAGCCCTGAGTTGAAAATCTCATCTTTGCATGTAAGAATATGATTATAAAAGAAATATTTGTGTACCCAAAACAGTGATTTGTCCTTGTCCTTTAAAATAAACTTGGTGAGTATAGGCACTGAACAGAGGACACAAACACTATGTAATATTTCCAGAAGAACACTTTTTGTGCTATATTGCTACATGTTGTATTTGTTTATTAGGATATTTCTTGTGATTCATGTTTAAATTATTTCCTTACTCACTTGTGCCTTCTTAAATCTTTGCTAGATAGAGATAATTATGATTTTGATTTATTTAATTTAATATGCATGTTCAATAAGATAATTTAATGCATTTCCAAATATTAGCAAATATATCTAATTTGCTACAACTTCTGCATGAAGAATTGCTGGCCTAGTCATGTCTTAGGCTTTCCACAGTTCCATATTTTATTCTGGCACTCACAAGTCATCAAGTGATCTCTCTGGGTGTTCAGCTGTGCAGTCTTTAGCAACTCATTACTCTCCTGAATACTCCTCTCCCCCCGCCCCCTTTTTTTTTTTTTGTCTCCAGTCATGGCATCTTTCCATGATAAAACTATTATTGGTGTAGAATATTTGACATGGATACGTGGAATTTATGTGCAACCTCTTTTTCTCAGGAGGGCTGTGAGGCTGAATTAATGAATGTTCTCACATGTCTTTGAGATCTTTAGATTGAAATGACTTCACAAACGTAAAGTTTGATTGCTTACAGGGGCAATTACCTCTTTCAAATTAAAAAGTACTGGGGTTTGTTTTACCACTATTAATTTTTGTAGTCCAACTGAAAAAAAAAATCATAATTTACAATAATTAAATAGAGAGAACATTTCAAAGTATGAGCTACAGAACAATAAAAAAAGTACAGACTATTGAATTATCCATTTTGGTTTAGCAGATGGTCTAACTCATAAGGGAGTGAACTGCATTCTTGGGGAACTGGGATGTACATTGAACTTCTCTATATGAAGATACCTTCTATGGTGATCATAAAATTTTCCAGTAGATTTATTTTTTTCATCAAAAATTCCTATCTCATGGAAGACAGATTTTTCATAAGAATACCCTGATTTTATCATATTTGCAAGAGTTTGCTCCATTTTCAATAGACCTTTCCTGTGCTGAAATTAAATACTCTTCTGTATAAAAGACAAAATGATGAAAACACTGTTTGTTCTTTATTTTATCTAAAATAATTGTCTTCTTAAGATCAAAATATATACTGTCCATGATGTGTTTTGATAGCTGGCTTTGAGTTGTTCTTTCCCAAGATTATCTTTCTAGTTTGTTACCAGAAATGGCTTCTACACTTTAAATCCGCCTTTAGTTTTTCACCTGCTTGTCCAGGTGAAGGGTAGAATACTGAAGGAAGTCCCACTTTCTAATGACTCCCCTGTTTTTCTCTCTCCTCTCTCTAATCTGAAAATGGTTCTTTTCAGATTTAACTTCAATACTTGCTCATAAATCTTCACTGAATTAGACAATAGGAATTATTACAGAAGTTTACTTCTATCCAAGATAGAGGAGGTATATGTCAATAGTCCATTAGTGTATTAAAATATTTATTCCATATTGAAATAGTGATATTTCTGCATACAAAAAATACTCAACATTATTTTGAGTTGGCTGGAAACAATGAGATGAGACAATTTGTTGTTCTTTACAGCTTGTACATTGCCTGAAGGAGCCAAGAAGACCTTTCATATACTGTCTCAGTCATCACCATCATTTACTTTCCCACAATAAAGTAAAACATCATATGAAAATTAACTACCATCTCAAAGTACTGTAGTAGTAGTGATCTGTAGTAGTGATCTATTTTTTTCTAAACTAAAATATTGCTTTATTAATTAATTAGTCTGGATTACTGTGCTAATCAGTCTGGACATATTATAAGGCCTTTAAATTAAAGAGTTTGGGTTCTTCTCCAAAGATGAAGCAAAATAACTTTATCAAGTAACTTTTGCAGAAACTGTTATGGAAAATTTTTGTCTTATATTTTTGTGCTCTGGCTTTCTGGCTAAGAAAGAAACTTTTCTTGAAATCATGTGAAGTTGAGAGCTTTATTCCAAGCAATTTCACATTTGATAAAGTTTTGCTTTGTTTTTAAGAAGCATTGAACAAGATTTAAGAAACATTATAGCATGAATATCACCTTCCGTGTGATGCTAGATGACATTTACTTCAAAAAAGATGATGCTAGCTATTGATTATAAGCATACCAACATTGAAAACTGAAGACCAACAGTTTCCTTACCACTCTTCTACTCTAAAAATTGCACTTTACAAAGAATTTACAATGTAGCTAGGAATAAAATAAAATAAAATAAAATAAAATAAAATAAAATAAAAACAAAATAAAATAAAATATTTCCTTTTTAAAGCAGATTGTGCTAGGAAGATTTTCAAACCAGTCCTTTGTTTCAGTATAAAACAGCATAGTATTTTTGCTTGAAAATGATTTAAACATAATTGCATTCAAAATTACCTTTCATGAAAAAAAAAAAATAAAAATAAATAAATACAATCAGAATTCTCTAAGGGTTTTTGGTTTCCAAGTAAATTAATTCTAAATCTGTTCTTATTTTTACATATTTTTCACTGTATTTTCACCCCTATTTCACTGTAAATGTACAACAGTAAAGAGTGTGGAAAAACTAGCTAGAGAAAGTGATGATTATTCATTAAAATACAGTGGAAAAGATCAAGCAGTCTATTTCTAATGGAGTAGGTAAAGCAGGCAGAATAGATGGGTGGGAAGAATTTGGGGCTCATCTTTATCCACCAATTCCTCCCTGAGTATTTGACCACCACTGTTCCTATGTTCCAATTCCTCCTTCCAATTCATCATGCTACAGAGATAAAAAGAAAACATATTTTCTAGCATTTCATTATAGAACGGGTTAAATTACAAGCTCTTAATGTTGCTTCACCAATTTTGCCTCCTTTTGAATCCAGGCGTTTGTTTTGTCTCATTTTTGTATTGTTGTTTTTAGGTTTACCTTTGAAAATTATGGCCATGTACTTTAAGTGTGCCTGTATTGTTTAGTGCATGTATGTGAAAGCGGTTTACACGCTTGTCTGAAGAAAATTTTATTGTGGAATTCTAGGCCTTTAAAAATAGAGGTTTATAATGGAAAAACTGGCAGACTTTTAACTAGATCCACACTACCAGCCGACACTATAATATTACATTTTTATGGTAGAAGTAATAGCAACCTACAGACTGTCTCAAACAATACCATAAAATTGAAATACCATGAAATGAATTTTTGCTTATTTACCATATAGCACTACAGATTTGTGATTTGAATATGTTTTCCACAAGCTTTAGCTCTTACAGATCAACGATGTAGTTTAGTTTCATCAGTTTAAGCATATTAGTAGATTTAGAGCCCCTTTATTGATATATTTATATCTGTTATGCAATTGCATACTAAAGATTACGTTTCAAATTTATCTCCTAAACCAGCAGACATTTCATTCATCAGAATCAAAGCCTTCAGATATTTTCTTTTGAGAAGAATCCCAGGCATTAAATCAGATGACTCATGAGAGTAAAGCTGTACATCTCTCTTAAAGAGTTTATAGAATCAACGATCTTCAAGACTAAGTTTTGGGACAGAGATAAAAATAAAAATGAAACTTAAAGTTGATAAAGTACTGTTTTTCATTATCTAAGTTACTGTATTCCCAGCTGCTGCCTGGTTAAGATACATTAGACCTCTGTCTTTGAAAGCACATCTAGATTGAAAGGACTCCAGTAGCACAGGACTACTTTCCTATCCTGAACACTGCTTTCACAAGCCATTCCCATCTATTTTGGAGTTGAATTTTGGAGTGCAAGCCCAGAGGACTCTCTCA
The DNA here is from genome assembly GCF_009819795.1 of Aythya fuligula. Classification (NCBI taxonomy): domain Eukaryota; kingdom Metazoa; phylum Chordata; class Aves; order Anseriformes; family Anatidae; genus Aythya; species Aythya fuligula. The sequence goes on along the minus strand of NC_045560.1, from coordinate 102,552,424 downwards.
AGTGACAAGTTCCCCTACCTAGTTATATGTAGCTGCTATTTCTTTAGCAGCATCATCAAAAGCATGGCATAACATCTTACTGGGGCTGTTCCACAGTACGAATTTACTGATATAATTTACCTACATATAACTCTCTGGAGAAAAGAATGTATTTTGAGGAAGGATTCATTCATTGCTACTTACCATGTAAACCATCTAAATACCTAGTTTGATGTAGTCATTGGGACTTCTGATGTAGTAGCTGGAAGAAAGAAGATGGTGTATTCTACCAAATAAAATGTAACTAACATGATGGAATAATATAAGAAGAGCTGCTATAAAAATTGCTTTCACCATACTTACCTTTTGGATAGCTAAGAAGAGGTGAGAGGAATCCATAGTTTCAACTCGTGAAAAATTTCTGCTCATGATTTAGATTTAGCTTTCACTAATGATGGTAATAATAAAATAAAATAAAACAAACAAACAAACAAAAAAACACCTTAGTTACAAATCTTTACTGAGTGAGGTAACTAAAGATATATTTAGTCTCATATGGTACCTACTACTTAATAATTGGTAGTTTTAAATCACTGAATTTACCTATGTGCAAGAAAATATCTTGGTGGTGGTGATGGGCTTTTTTTTTTTTTGGGGGGGGGGGAGAGAGGGGGGTTGTTTTCTCATAGTTGAGAGATAAAAAGAATAAAATAATTGGGTTTGTTCTCTGAAATAAGTATGATGCAGTAGCTTTTCCTTCCCTATTCATAGTTTTTTATATACGTTGATCATATCAATAATGTAAATTCCAAATTATAAAATTATACAAAGTGAATCTGCACAGTATGTGATGGAAGATGCTTGTGAAAATGCTTATGAAAATAAACAAAAAATCCTCAGTTCTCTGAGGTCACCAGGAGTTTTGCAACAGGCAAAATAGTGTATCCAATAATTAATAATGAGATGTGCTTTTAATAAGGAAGAAAGATAGTATTTTCATTCCAATAGAATAAATATCCTCTAAATCTGAAAAGTAATTTAATCTGTTTTTACAAACATTACTGACTGAACTCCAGCTCTTCTATGAAAACTGTGTTATCAAATTAAGTACAAAATTATATTTCATTTTGAATTCTACCATTCTTTGGAATACAGATATTTTATTTGAAAGAAAAGTATATTTTTTTCCTATTAATATTTTTTTACTTTTCATTCTTAATGTATCAGTTTAATATATGATAATCTCTGAAGTATCTGCTTCCTAGTAATTTCTTTTAGGAAACCTTAGTCCCTTGACATTTCCACCCATCTGATGACTGGTTGGTGTGTTAATGTAATCAGGATTATTTCTGTACAAGAAAAAATACATGTATTGTGTATACCTATATACATAGAAACATAGAAACATAGAATCATTAAGTCTGGAAAAGACCTTCCAGATCATCTGGTCCAACCAAAAACCAAAGCTTTCTCAGAGCTATTTAAAGAACAGCTACATGTATAGCTGAATATATCTACCATATATATTTTGATATATATACCATATTTTGATATCTACCATATCAAAACCAACTAATACTGGATATATTTAGAATTTGTGTGTGTGTGTGAACCTACGCTTCATCATAGAATCGAATGATTTGTGTTGGAAAGGACCTTAAAAATTATCTAATTCCAAGCTCCCTGCCATGGGTAGAGACACCTTCCATTAGACCAGATTGCTCAAAGCCCCATCCAACCTGTCTTTGAACACTTTCAGGTATAGAACAGGAACACACCAGGAACAGCTTCTCTGGGCAACCTGTTTCAGTGCCTTACCACCCTCAGAGCAACTTCTTCCTCATGTCTAATCTAAATCTACCATTTTTAGTTTAAAGCCATTACTCCTTGTCCTATCACTATACTCCCTGACGAACAGCCTCTCCCCAAATTTCCTGTAGGCACCCTTTAATTACTGGAAGGCTGCTGTAAGGTCTTCCCAGAGTCTTCTCTTATCCAGGCTGAACAACCGCAACTCCCTCAGCCTGTCTTCACAGGAGAGGTGCTCCAGCACTCTGATCATTTTCATGGCCCTCCTCTGGACTCATTCTGATACATCCATGTCCTTCTTGTGCTGGGGCCCCAGAGCTGAATGCAGGGCTCCAGGTAGCATCTCACCAGACCAGAGCGGAGGGGTACAATCACCTCCCTTGACCTGATGGCCATGCTTCTTTTGATGCAGCCATATCCTGCAACCATATCCTGATATGGTTGGATTTCTGGCCTGCAAGTGCACATTGCCAGCTCATGTTGAGCTTCTCATCCACCAGCACCAGGTCCTTCTCAGGCCACTCTCCATCCTAAATGTTTCTATGATTAACAGATCTGTTGCTACCTGATTTCTTACCAAAATATATAATTCGTTCTCATAATGAACTTTCTGAAAATAATTTTTTCCTTCTAAAACAACTTTCACAATTAGAAATCTGTGCAAAATTCAGCCATACTTTTATTTTTACATACATTTTAATGTTGATATTTTGTTTGATGTTATCATCTTTTTTTTTTTTTTTTTTTTCTATTGGGAGTAGCAGCAGAAAAAAAGTATATATATATTTTAAAATTTCATTAAAAAAATCTTCTATGAGAAATATATGTCTGTATATATACAAATATGCATATGTGCACACACTTTTTTTTTTTTAAAGTACTGCAGAAATAACAGTCAAGTCACAGTAGAAATGCAATTAGGCTAGAAACAGCACAGCATGAAATAGAAATGCATATACATATTCATTTCAATTTTGGAAAGCCAGACAATCAAAAAAAAAATCCAAATTTTGTGTTATAAAACATTCATTACCATCATCAGCAAAAACAACTTCTAAGGTTTTGCAAGGATTTTCTGAGAGTTTTGCTCAACTTCGCTGTTGAAATTATACTAGAAATATGTTTTATGTAAATATATCATCAGGGATAACTCTGTGATTATACAGAACAGATGAAACCTTATACTGTGCTGTATAACATCAAAGTAATAGCTCTCTGACCACAGAATACACATGATAATATAGTACAAGAATATGAACTTTGGTAGCAAGAGAAGTCAAAACTTGGGTAGCAAGAGAAGTCAAAGGTTAGATATGCAGGTCATTAGTAATTCATTTCTAGTTTCTACAGTTATTGCCTTTTGATGAAAGGATTTCTGTGTACTAATCCTACCACTGATTCAGTCTATTCATTATACTTCTTTCTAACAGCTGGTTTCTAATGTTTACCACCATTTGTTTAAAATTTAATATTCTTTCCTAATTTTGCATTACTTTAAATCATCTTCTCCTGGATTACTAATTTTAATAGTATATTCTTCAGACTCACTTTGGATAAGCTTTATCCAGTCTAACTTAGGCATCTAAAACAGCTAAGTGTGAACAAGATATTTAAGGCAGCCTTTGTGTAAGCTTGCGTTCCGTTTACTGTAAAGCTATCCTAGGTTGATTAGCTTAAAAATGTATCCCTTGCCCTGAGGAGAAAAAATAATAATCATAATAAAAAAATATATAGGCTTTCTCTCTATTCTAGACACTTTAATCAGCCCATATTTGCTTCAGTAATCCATATAATTGCAACAATTAAAAAACTAATATATTTCATCAAGCAACTGATCTATAAAGCTATTTGCAGTTCTTTATGTTAATTCTGACTCCAATATCATAAAAATATATCTTAAATTTAAGACACACATAGTAATTCCAGTTAACTGAGAGACTGAAAAAGTCCAGAAATAGTTCTAGTATCATAACTGTTGTAAGTGAATTTAAAAAAGTTGGTTATGATAACACAGACAGGAAATAAACCCATTCCTCTAGTACGATATTCAGCTGCACTGTTATCCAGGGATGCAAGTTGTATACTTCAATATGCATTAATTCCATCTCATAATCTTTTCAGTTTCCTTATTCATGTATATTTTGATATGATTTAATGAGCTTTTTTTTAATTTATTTTTTAAGATTTTTTAATTCAACATCCAGCTGATCTAAAAAGTCTTCTGAACCAGCATGCAATAACATTTATCACTTTTTTTTTTTTCTAATACCCTTATTTGCCTTTCAATACCTTTTATTTTCAACACTTTTTTATTATTATTTTCAACACAATAAAATTTATTTTTATTTGTGTTGAGTAGCAACAGCTTACATTTGAACCATTTCACAATCAATGCACAATAAAGAAAATATGGGGTATATTTCACTATTGATTTGAGTTTATCTTTTAGGTTTTGAATGAATCTTTCCTATTATTCAACTTCAGTTAATACCCATTCCTACTTTTAATAGCATTTTACCTTCGCCTCAGTGCCCTGGAAGCTGATTCCCAACGTTTTGCAACATTAACTCAAAATCATTACGTTCTTCATCACATATACTGTCCAGATCCAGAGTATTGTACTAAATATTGTGAAATAAATAAAATCATACAGGCATTTGGTTCATGTTTCCTGTTGAGATTGACAAGTTTGTCTTTTCCTGAGGTAACCACTGTGTAGTATGTGTAGTAGAAAAACTTGGAGCTTTTTTTTTTTTTTTTTTTTTTACCTTCTGAATCTGCTTTTTGTTCATAGAAGCACTATCACAATTCTTGTTTCCATCTCTTAAACCTGTCTTATGTTGAAGGCTATTTTATTTTGGCTTGTAAACTTCCAATATGTATAACCTTCACATATATGATACACTGCATCACACTAAACATATATATATGATCTACCTCGACTATATGAAATATACAGTATTTTAATAGACATTAAACTGAGATAAAACCTGGTTTATAATTAAGATCAGTTTAAAATGATATATATATATTTCTGCAGAATGATAGCTAACAAAATTTAAGAAACATTTCTTTTCATATACTTTGAGATCTGTCTGAGAGAACAGCTTCCTCACCTCCACAAAATAAGTGCAGGAAGGTGTTTTATTTCCTTACACAAAGAAAGGATATAAGAATATGTGTTGGGTTGACCTTGGCCATCTGCCAGTCTCCCAACCAGCCTCTCTCCCACTACACCTCCTCAACAAGAAAGGGGGAGAAAGAAAGACAAAAATCTCATGGGTTGACGTAAGGGTGGGGATATCGATTACCAATTACTGTCATGAGTAAAACAGACTTAACTTGGGGAAGATTAACTTAATTTACTGCCAGTTAAAAATAGAGTAAGATGGTGAGAAACAAAACAAACAAACAAACAAACCAAAAAAAAACAAAAACAAAAACAAAAACAAACAAACAAACAAACAAAAAACTTCCCACCATCCCAGCTTCCTCCTAGGCTCAACTTTAGTCCTTCACTCCCAATTGGCCCCCTCTCCCAAGCAATGCAGGTGAGTGGGGAATGGAGGTTGTGGTCAGCCCATGATTCTTTGTCTCTGCTGTTCCCTCATGGTTACTCTCTTCCCCTGCTCCAGCATGGGATCCCTCCCATGGGATGCCATTGATCCTATGTGGGCTTCCTAACAACTACAGTTCTTCAGGGTCTATATCACAGAGTGTATCCTTCAAGAACAGGCTGCTCCAGCATGGGTCTCCCATGGGCAGCTGCTCCTGACAGATCACCTAATCCTCCACGGGCTGCAGTTTTTGCCAGGAGTCTGCTCCTGTGTTAGTTCTCTACAGGCTGCATCTTCCTTCAAGGAACATCTTCATTCTCTGGTGTGGGATCTTCCACAGGCTGCAGTGTGGATAGCTGCTCTCATGTGCTCCTCCATGGTCTACAGAAACTATATGCTATGGTCTTCTCCATGGGCTACAGGGTATCTCTCAGTGATACCTTGTCTCTCAGTGCTCCCAGGGCTTTTTTTCACCCCTTTTCCCACATTCCATGCTGCCTGGCTCCCATTCTTCCATGGGCTTTGTGCAAGGCAACCACACCTGGTTTATGGCACAGCCCTGTCTGTGGGGGACCACTGTGGGACCATTGGAGCTGGCTAGAACTGGCTGTGTCAAGCACAAGGCAGCCCAGACTTGAACTGGGTTTATGTAGCAAGGTTTTGGTAGCACAGGGGCTGCAGGGCCTCTGTGAGAAGAGTCTGGAATCTGTTCCATGTTAGATAAGAGCCAGTTCCAGCTGGATGCAAAAGGGACCTGATAGTGGCCAAAGCTCTGCAAATGAGCAATGCTTGTTGTGCCTCTGTGAGAGCTAATTTAAGAAAGGAAAAAAAAATGCTGTGCTCAGTATCTGAGAGAGAACAGTAAGAAAATGTCAAGGGAAATGCAGACACCAAGGTCAGGAAAGAAGGACAGGAGGAGGTGCTCCAGGCACTGGAGCAGGTGTTCTGCTGAAGCCTGTGGTGTACCACAGCACCGCAGATTTCCATACTGCAGTCCATAGAAAAAGCCTGAAGAGGGCTGTGATTCATGGAGCAGACTCCAGACCAGCCTGCGGAGAGGAGCCCATGATGGAGCAGAAAGTCTCGTGGAAGCAGAAAGCCCACATAGAATCAGTTCAGGAAGAACTGCATCCCAAGGTAGGGACTCCACACTGGAGGGGAAGAGAATGTCCATGAAGGAGTAGCGTATTATGAAGAGTTATGGACTGACAGCAATCCCCATTACCTGTTCTTTTGCATGGCTTCAGGGGAGGAGGTAGAAGGGGGTGGATGGGTAGGAAGGTGTTTTTATTGTAGAATTATAGAATATCTTGAGTTGGAAGGGACCCACAAGAATCATTGAGTCTTACTCCTGATTCCATGCAGAACCATTCAAATATCAAACCAGATGTCTGAGAGCATTGTCCAAATGCTTCTGGAACTCCAGCAGGCTTGCTGCCATGAACACTTTTCTGGGGAGCCTGTTCCAGCACCCAACCACCATTCTCAGTGAAGAACCTTTTCCTAACATCCAGCCTGAAATTCCCCTGGTGCAGCTTCATGCCATTCTCTCAGGTCCCATTGCTGTTCACCAGAGAGAATAAATCAGCACCTGCCCCTTCACTCCCCCTCATGAGGAAGCTATGGCCATGATGAGGTTTTCCCTCAGTCCCCTCTAGGCTGAACAAACAAAGTGGCTTCATCTGATCCTCATACATCTTCCCCTCTAGACCCTTCATCATCTTTGTTACCCTACTTTGAACACTATCTAATAGTTTCATTTCTTATATTATGACACCAAAAACTGCACACACTACTCAGGGTGAGACTGCACCAACACAGAGTAGAGTGGGGCAATCACTTCCATCAGCTGCCTACCAATGTTGAACTTGATGCACCCCAGGATATGGTTTACTATGAGGGTGACAGAGCACAAGAACAGATTGCCCAGAGAGTCTGCAGATTCTCCTTCTCTGGAGATATTCAAAACCTGCCTGCATGTGATCCTGTGCAACGTGCTCCAGGTGACCCTGTTTGGAAGATGACCTCCAGAGGTCCCTTCCAACCTCAATCATTCTGTGATTCTGTGTGATTCTCTGAATCCCCCCATCTCTTAGGTCCTCTCCTAATGCCTGGTGGTGAGAGGGTAGAGGATCGTTCTTTCTCGTATTGTGGCTGGCTGATGCATCTTTCCCAGGGATGGTAGAAAATAGTTCCACCACTTGATATCTTTCTCTGACTGCCTAATGCTCCTCAGCCTGCCTATGTCTTCCTGAAGCAGTTCTACTTGGATGCACCTCCTACAGGTATACTCACTGCTGCCATCAGATACTGAAAGAAAACAGGCACAGCCTGAGACCTGGATGGATGTATATTCCCTTGGAAGCTCTGTCTGGGTAGCTGTGCCAGTTCCTGTGGCTGGAAAGGCCAGAGGAGATGCAGAGGACAGCTTTCTCTTACCTGGATACTGTGAATGGAGCTCCTTGCAAACAGGTTACCACAGCAGTTGTGGCAGTGACAGGGCACTCCCTTCCACATGAACTGCCATGCCATGCCCTAGCAGATGCACCAAGGCCTGTTAGCCCACTCTGGTCTTCCCAGGGATGCTTTTTGGGAACCCCCCTGAATGCTGTGATCCCCCACTCCACTGCTCCACTGTGGAATGTGCCTGCACCAAAGCTGATCACCTCAGCCATATGTACTTTGAGTCTCCCTCTCAGCCAGTGGAATGGCCCTCTGTGAAAGAGGTGTCCTCCCCTGCAAACTGCCACACCACACCCTGGTTGCTGTCATTCTCTAGGGCTTTATTTTGTATGTATGGGGGGTGGCTGCCACTACTCCTGGTCCTGCCTGTGCCTCATGAGACTCTCTTGGGAGAGCTGCCAGCTCCTGGCAGGTCTCTGCACTCCTCTGGAGTTTCTGCTTTGCAGGAACCCCCCTGTATCTGCAATACTCCGCTGTGCTGCAGAATGCACCCACACCAGAGCTGATCGCCTCAGTGATTTAGTTTACTTTTAAATTCTCACTACTCTAGTCTAGTAGTAATAGGCAATAAATTACATCATTCTTCCTACACTGAGTCTGCTTTGCCCATGACTGTAATACATGAGTGATCTGCCTGCCCTCATCTTAACCCTTGAGCTCTTTCAATTGTATTTTTGGAGTTGTATTTTATTTCTTAGAGATAGCAAAGGTTTAGATTTTTGTATTTGTATTGTTCTGGTGTGTTTGTTGTTGTTGTTGTTTGTTTTCCAAGCAGTTTTTAATAGATATTATAAGAGTGATTATGGGAAACTAAATTGTATAGTTTTTGTGGGGGGATTATATTGTAGTTTGTTGATTTTTTTCTGCGTATTTGTTTGATGGGGCTGTGGTTTATTGTTAATTGTTTTATTGTGATATTTTACTGTTTCTGCTGTGAAGAAAAAGATCATGAAACATCTGTTCTTCAAGTATAAGTCTTGATTTCCAGGATAGCGTGATTAGAATTAAAACAAACTTTTGCATTCACCATGGAAGAGATAACATAATTATCATCTGCTTCCTCTTCTCCTGAATTTGAATGTTTCAGAAGAACTGTGTGGGCAACCACATGCCAGCAATTTCAGAATGAGGATCTTACTGTGAAAATAGTATAGGGATAGAAACTATAAGTCAAGAGTGTTGGATCCATATAATTTTTATTATGAAAATAGCATCAAGAAAGATGATGAAATCTTAAGTACTTAAAGCTACAGTCACTTTCGAGTGCACACTGAAGTGGATGTGAAAATTTAGTGTGGCAAGGGGGAGTAATATGAAATTATTATGTGGTAAATATCTTAGAGAACTTCCTCTATAGTCACAGGGGGAGCACTAGCTTAGCTACCTATTTACTGTTTCTTATGTCTTGAGGAAGATATAAAAAAACCTTATGCAGTCAAACATAAATATGAAGTTGATCAAAAATATTTTTTTTGTTGCAATCTCTGAAAAAAAAATAAAAATGGATTGAGAATGCTCAAGTGTTTAGAACTGGACATTATGAATTCTTCCTAAGTGAGCAGGAATTGATTGTCTCTTCCGCACTGGTGTAACCTCACCTTGAGTACTGTGTACAGATTTGAGTACCACAAAGTAAAAAGGACATAAAAGTACTAGAGAGTGTCCAAAGGAGGACTATGAAGGTAATGAAGGGTCTAGAAAGCAAGACGTATGAGAAATGGCTGTCATCGCTTGTTTTGTTCAGCCTAGAGAAGTGGAGACTGGGGGGAAATGTCATGGTTGCCTACAGCTTCCTCATGATGGGGAGCAGAAGGGCAGGTACTTATCTCTCTGGTGACCAGCAATAGGACCCAAGGGAACAGCATGAAAATGCATCAGGAGAAGTTCAGGCTGGATGTTAGAAAAAGTTTCTTCACTGAGAGGGTGGTTGGGTACTGGAACAGGATCCCCTGGGAATTGGTCACAGCACCGAGCCTGCAGAAGTTCAAGAAGCATTTAGACAATGCTTTCAGATTGTCTGATTTTTGGATGATCACGTGTGGAGTCAGGAGTCGGACTCAGTGATCCTTATCAGTCCCTTCACTTATTCTATGATTCTTACATTATTGTTCTGCAACATTTGTAACCTGGAGAAAATATGATATCATTTTCTAGAAAATGATGAAGCAGCACCCACAACATAATTTAATAGACATAAAAAGATAGGCAGGATGGTGCAAGATCAGACATGTATTTAACATCATCAGGTGCATCCTGTTAAGAGGAGAGTATTCCAGAATAGTGGAAGAATGCTTGTAATGCAAGCATAATTTGAAATAATAATGTAATTATAAATATCACAACATTTGGCTATCATTTCATGTAATTAAATTGATTTAGTTTTAATAGTCATGATTTGTAAGGGAAGAAGGAACTCAAAGAATACCCATTGATAATAATTGTATTGGGCTTATGTGGCAAGGTTTTGGTAGCATAGGAGCTGCAGGGATGTCCTCTGTGAAAAAGAGTCTAGAAATTGCTCCATGTTAGAAAAAAGTTCCAGTCAGTTGCAGAAGGGACCCAACAGTGGCCAAAGCTGAGCGACTGGGCAATGCTGGTGCCTCTGTGAGTGTGCGTTTAAGAAATGAATAAATCTGCTGTGCAACAGCAGCTGGGAGAGAGGAGTGAGAAACAGCCCTGCAGACTACAAAGGTCAACAAAGAAAGAGGGGAGGAGGTGCTCCACGCACTGGAGCAGAAGTTCCCCTGAAGCCTGTGGAGGGGATCACAGTGGAGCAGGCTGTCTTCAGGAATGGACTCTTGCAGCATGGGTCCCCCACGGGTGGCAGCTCCGCCCAGACCCCCTGCTCCTGCATGGGCTCCTCTCCACAGGCTGCAGCTCTGGCCTGGGGCCTGCTCCCACGGGGGCTCTCCATGGGCTGCAGCCTCCTCCAGGCCACATCCACCTGCTCCACCAGGGGCTCCTCTACGGGCTGCAGCATGGAGATCTGCTCCATGTGGGACCCATGGGCTGCAGCGGGACAGCCTGCTCCAACAGGGGCCTCTCCACAGGCCACAGGGGAACTGGTGCTGCGTACCTGGAGCACCCCGTGCCCTCCTTCTGCACTGACCTTGTTCTGCAGGACCCTTTTCACTCCTCACTCTCCCAGCTGATGTTGTGCTGCAAGGATATTTATTTTTTTATCCCTTTCTTAAATATGCTTTCACAGAGGCACAAACAATATCGCTTATTGGCTCGGCTCTGGCCAGCAGCAGGTCCCGTTTGGAAGCAGCTGGAGCTGCCACTGATCTGACATGTGGCAGCTGCTGGGCTTTGCTCACAGAAGCCATTCCTGGAGCCCCACATTTACAAAACCTTGCTACTTAAACCCACTACACTTCCAAAGCATGTTCTTTATATGCACTACAGGGGCTTGTACGCTTGTCTCCTTGTACGCTACATAAGAATTTTGACTGTGCAGAGCTAGTTTGACTGACAGATCTCCTTGTGTTGACTAACCAAGTGGCCTTTGCTAAATGTGTATCATCCCAATGTTTGAATGTCCTAGCATCCATTACCCTCAGTGTAGTCTTTACCAATCCATTGTATTGTTTGATTTTCCCAGAGGTTGGTGCATGATACAGGATGTGATATACCCACTCAGTGTCATGTTCTTTGGCCCAGATGTCTATGAGGGTGTTTCTGAAGTGAGTCCCATTATCTGACTTCTTTCTGACCTGCCATGTCACCATAAGACTTGCTTTTCAAGACTGCGGATAGTGTTTTAGACGGTGACATGTGGCACAAGATATGTTTACAGCCATCTGGTGGTTGCTTCCACCACTGTAAGGACATGGTACTTTCCATTGTGGATTTGAGAGTGTGATATAATCAATATGTGAGGCCTCCCCATATTTATATTTAAGTCATCTTCCTCCATACCATAGAGGCTTTCTTTTTCCACTTGGCTTTCTTGATTGCAGCACATGTTTCAGATCCTTGGATAACTTGTGCAATAGAGTTCACAGTCAGGTCTATGCTTAATCACAAGCCCATCTACATGTTGCATCTCTTCCTTGCTGGCCTGATATGTCAGTGGCCCACTGAGCTATAATAATTCACCCTTATGTTGTCAGTCCAAACCCACATAAGCCACTTCAGTTTTAGCAGCCTGATCTGCCTGCTGGTTGTTTGGAAGTTCTTCAGAGGCCCAACTCTTGGGCACATGAGCATCTACATGGAGTACTTTTACAGCTGGGTTCTCTACCATGGCAGCAATATATGGCCATAACGCAGCAGCCTAGATGGGTTTGCCTCTGTGCTGCCAGTTTCTCTGCTTCCATTGCTATAACCACCTCCACAGGGCATTTCCTGCCATTCATGAATCAGTATAGAGATAGAGCACAGACCACTTTTCTCATTCAGCAATACCTAAAGTCAGGTGGATGGCCTTCAATTCTGCAAATTGACTTGATTCACCTCATTCAGTACTTTCTGCAATTTGTCATATGAGACTCCATACAGCAGTCTTCCACCTCTGATGCTTTCCCATAATGACAGGACCCATTAGTTAACAGGGCAAATGGCTTCTCATTTTCTGGTAATTTATTATACAATTTATTATACATTATTCAGCATGCATCGCTTCCTTTTCTGGTAATTTTTTTTAAATCTTTGCCTTATGGCTATTCCATGATCACTTCAAAGATTCCTGGGCAACTGGGATTTTCTCTTTGAGCCTACTGTGTGATCAGGACAGTTATGGACTGACCACAACCCACATTCCCTGTTTCCTGAGCTTCTTGGGGAGACAAGGCAGAAGTGGATTGACGGGGGTGAAGGTGTTTTTAGTTTGCTTATAGTTTCTCACTGCTTTAGTCTATTAGTAGTAGGCAAAAACCTTTTATTAATCTCCCTTTTATTAACCTCCCAAAAGATTGCTGAATCTTTTTTTGCCTGTGACAGTATAAGGTGAGTGATCTCTGTCTTTACCTCAACCTTTGAGGCCTTTTTCAGCGTCTTTTCTCCCCCTCTTCCTTTGAGGAGAGGGAGTGAGGGAGGAGTGTGGTGGAGTTTAGCTATCCATTAATGTAAGAACACCAGACATATAACGAAATATTAAATTATATGATGTTAATTACCAGTATACCTTGTCATGGTTCCACTATGTTCTGCTCAGAAATGTGAAAAAAGTGTGTTTCTCCCCATAGCTGCAGGCTTCTATAGAATGGACTTGTAGTAGTGCAGCTTGCACTTAAACACGTATGTACAAATCTTGGCCAGGCTAGTTTATTAATTAAAGTACTTCTCTGAAATAAAAAGCTTAATATAATCATTGACAATAAATATTTAAGGAAATGCATGTGATAATGTATGTATGTAAATGTAAATGTAATGTAAATGCAACCTGAAGTATAAGTCGTGTTCTGAGGTATTCATTGAGTTTTGACACTTCAGTTAAAGAATTTGGTTTAATGTCTTTTTTTGTAGAATCCACTGTGAAAAAAATACTTATGCAATTCTAATATCTTTAAAACATCAATAAATTGAAAAAATGGAAAACAAGATAAAACATTGATCTGATTAACATCAAATGAGCAAATAAAATAATGTTTTCTTTTACATGCACCCAGTACATTCTTAAAGCAATATCTTACTAATTGGAAAGTAATTTAAATAATAATAATAATAAAATATCTTGATAACACCTGGAAATAGCTTGTTTCATGTCTTTATTTGATGTCTAGATTCATTAGAATCCCTGGACACTATAGGAGAAAAAATCCAAACTAACAACTAATCATTTGAGGGAAAAACTACTCTGTTTTGTAGTTTAAACCAAATCAAAATTGAAGAGGTTTATTGGTTTACTAATAAGATATAATTAATCTGTGGTTAGTGAACTATGCATGCAGAATCAATACCAGAATTACAACAGATAAACCATGAGACCAGACATCATGAAATGTTCATAATCAGCTGTAAGCAGTGGCACACAGCCTGCCCCAGCCACCTGTCCTGTGTGAGATGAGATGATGATGTCAGTAGGCCGCTTTCAGACAGTGCCCAATCTGGTGTGACCATGTTCCTTCCTTGCCCAGGATGCCAACATACCCTTTGCAAATTACCATGCTTCTGTCACACTTCCTTTCAAACTTACTCCTTCGTTTCTGGCATCTCTTTGTAATTATCTGGTTAGTCTCTAACCTGGCTTCTAGTCATTTTCCCCTTCAAAATGGTGTCCTCCCTGACTGTTTTACGCATGCAATCCTCCCATGTTATTTGCATTCAAATTTTCATCTTCACAGGTGCTGTTGTTGAAGCCATTTACCAAGGGTTGTCCATTAGGTACTTTCACACTAGTATGTATGTATGTGAAACTGAAGTGTTCAAATGCATTAATTTGCAGTCATACCAAAATCCAACTCATTACTATGCTAGAAAAATAAAATAAAATAAATAAAATAAAATAAAATAAAGTAAAATAAAATAAAATAAAATAAAATAAAATAAAATAAAATAAAATAAAATAAAATAAAATAAAATAAAACAATTTAAATGGTTTCTGAAATAAATCATAAAAATCTTTTATCTTATATAATTTTTGGGGTTGTTCATCTACTTTTTTTCCTTCTTTTGTATTCTTTTACACAAATAGTTTTACATACTGGTAAAACAAAAACCAGCCAAAACAAACACAGAAAAAGTCAAAATTATAGACTATACTGAAATACTATTTTATGTTTTTGTTTTATTATGTCAATTTATCTTGTGTTAAAACACACATTATTTATTAAAGCTATTTTTATCAGTTTTGTCTTAAAATGCGGTTATAAGCAGCGAACTTTTGTTCAGGTCTTTTAAGAGTCTTAATTAAACATATAAAAAGAATACAAAGGGAAGTTGATTTTTATAGCTATTTTTTTATTTCTGAAAAATAAAAAACTTTTTTTTTTTTTACAACTTAAGCTCAAATGTAATGTCTTTATTTAAAAAAATATATATATATTTACTGTCTAAAGATATTAAGAATGCCATTCTTGTAGTTCACTTAATCCTAAATTCAGAGGAAAGAAAAGAAAAATATTTTAATAGCAGGATGAAGTAAATATTTTAGATTTTTTATTTGCATTTGTTTAGTTTTTGTTTTGATTGTTTGCATTTTTAAACTCTTACTTTCTAGTCTGTTCCTTTCTTCCTTATTGATGTTTTGTGCATTTCTTACCTGAAAGTACTGCCTTCTAGAGTGCTTTGAGCTAGTTAGTGTTAATTGGAATGAATATACTCTACATGGTATCCTTTCTAATAGAGTTTTAATGCTTCCCCAAATTATCACTGCTTTTTCAAGCAGCTAAGTTGTTTTTAAGTGAACAGACATCCCTTCTGCTTTCTCTAAAGGACAATGGTTTTATATGTTCTTTCTCATAGTAGTTTGAACAGTATTTTTGATGTGATGATCCCTGGATCCTGAAAGCAAGAGATCTGCTATTTTATTTATTGGTATTAAATCTCTTTCTCTTTTGCCTAGGAAATCAAAAGAAGTAGCAATTGTACTTGTAGCAATTGTACTGTACATGCAGTTATCATGTACTTTACTCCTTGAAATATTAACATCCTCTAGTCTCTCATTTTATGCCTAGCAATTATACTTCATGTGTAATATCTGCTGTTCAGAAAGCCTATGATCCAAATTTGAGACATGATGCTTAAAACAAACATGTAAATGTTATTAATGCCTTTACTTCTGTAGGAACTTTATGAATGAGAAAAAGAGATGGAGAGCTTTCCCCTTCCTCCTCCTTTTTCACATCCTTTGCTTTCATATATCCTAAACATTTGTGGGTTTCCAGGGTTGAAATTTCATTTTCTTCTAAGGTAATATGACATTAAAAGACTTCAAAAAACAAAATGAGGAGAAAAGCCCAGAAAACATCTTTGCATTCATTTGTATCCACTTGTCATGATGGTATGAAAATATGGATAAAGAGAAGGAAAAACTGCAATCCAATTACTTTCAAAGATGAGACTGTGAGAGACTGAGAAACAAGCAGAAAGACCTAACATATGAAGAACTGCACAGCATTGAGAAGATGAGAAGCAGGGGACAGAGGCTCTGGAATCAAAAGCCTGAGGCAGGACATGTTGGAAGTCAGTATGAGGTTTTCTTTTTTCCCTTTTGGAAAAAAAGAAAATAGGATTAGCCATATGGTCTTTTTAGAGCTCTTTTGAGCATCAGTGAATACTAACTGAAACAAAGATGTCTGGAACAAAACATTTCAGACTCAATATACAAATATTTTCACTGAAAAATTCTAACTGATACTAATTGTAAGGGAGATTAACAGTGTATATGCATGTATATTGACACAAAATAGGGAGTTTTCTTCTTCCCAATAGTCTTTTTTTTTTTTTTTTTTTTTTTTTTTTAACATTTCTATTTCAAAAACTAGAGACAAGGAGTATCATTGCTTGTTATGTGTGTAGAAAACAATTGTCAAATCTTCCTTACAAAACAGAAATGACCCACCTTTTTGTGAAACTAAATATAGAAATAAAGAAATAGATAAGAATACATTTATATATTATGTTCAATCATATCTATTATAAAGCTCCAAACTTCTTCGTGTACTGTGCTACCTGTGCCATTGTTTTCCTTGCTGTATTTCTGTATCTGGTTGCTCCTGCATAGGCACAACAATTTTTATTGCCCCTGTTGATTTTTTTTTTTTCTATATTTCAGCACCTTTGGATTTATTTAAAACTTGGATCCTGTACTGTCATGTCCCTTCAGTTCCTTCTAGATTTTATTTTTATTGGTAAATTCAATAATATGCATCCTGTATTCTATTCTCCATGTCATTAAAGAAAATACTTACTAGTACTTGGTGTAAGACCAAGTTCTTGTGGAACTGCATTCAGTAAATTCTTCTATGACAATAGCAGATTATTTATAATTATTGTTAGAAATTTGTCTAACCAGTCTTCCTCCCACACTCTTAAAGTTTCATCTATTTCATGCTGGATTATTAGAATGTTGTGTGAGATTCTTTGAAAACTCCAGGAATGTCAAGATAAGTCATTTGTAGAGTCTCCTATACATAAGGGTGCAATTCTATCCTGAAAGAAACAAGGTCACGTGGAATTTTTTGTTCATTTTTTTCTTCACTACTTCAAGCTATGAAGTTTACATTAATTTATTGTTAACTGACTTCTTTCTGAGACTTGAACAGAAAAGGCAGAAGGACTGTATTTCCTGACATAATTTCTTCATCTTTATTTTTTTCTCTTTTGAGCAACAGAGTAATCCTGTCTTCAATATCTCATTATTCTGAATGCATTTACACAAAATGTTGTTTTTGATTTTTTTTTTTTTTTTAATTATTCACAGAATCACAGGATTTCTAGGTTGGAAGAGACCTCAAGATCATCGAGTCCAACCTCTGACCTAACGCTAACCGTCCCCACTAAACCATATCCCTAAGCTCTACATCTAAACGTCTTTTAAAGACTTCCAGGGATGGTGACTCCACCACTTCCCTGGGCAGCCTGTTCCAATGTCTAACAACCCTTTCGGTAAAGAAGTTCTTCCTAACATCCAACCTAAAACTCCCCTGGTGCAACTTAAGCCCATTCCCCCTCGTCCTGTCACCAGGCACGTGGGAGAACAGACCAACCCCCACCTCGCTACAGCCTCCTTTAATGTACCTATAGAGAGCGATAACGTTGCCCCTGAGCCTCCTTTTCTCCAGGCTGAACAAGCCCAGCTCCCTCAGCCGCTCCTCGTAGGACTTGTTCTCCAGACCCCTCACCAGCTTCGTCGCCCTTCTCTGGACCCGCTCAAGCACCTCGATGTCCTTCTTGTAGCGAGGGGCCCAAAACTGAACACAGTACTCGAGGTGCGGCCTCGCCAGAGCCGAGTACATGGGGACGATCACCTCCCTAGCCCTGCTGGTCACACTGTTTCTGATACAAGCCAGCATGCTGTTGGCCTTCTTGGCCACCTGAGCACACTGCTGGCTCATATTCAGCCGACTATCAACCATCACTCTGTACTGGGTCTGGCTGGAATGTTAACTTTCCCGGCAGCAGCCCATACAGTGCCGTACTCTGTACTTGTAGCTGGAACGGCAGTGTTATCACACCAGTGTTGTGTCTACTGCTGAGCAGCAGTGGCACAGCATTGGGCCTTTCTCTAACCCTCCTAGGGGGTGGGCAAAAGAGTGAGGAGAGAAACATCACTAGGGCAGCTGACCTAAACCAATCAAAGGGATATTCCATACCATGTGGTGTCACACTCAGCAATAAAAGGTGGAAACAGGAAGAAGAGGGGAGGGGTGGGCTCTCGTTGAGAAGACGTCGGTCCTCCTCTCGAACACCGGCTGCGTGCGTTGAGGCCTTGCTTCAAGGACGTGGTCAATCATCGCTCATTTGTGGGAAGTAGAGAGTAATTTCTTTCCTCTGCACTTCCATATAGCTTTCATTTATTTTGTTTGTTTGTTTTCCTCCCTTTTTCCCCTTTCCCTTTTACTTCCCCTTAGTTAACTTGTTTAGTTCATGGTAGTCTTTATTTAATTATTATAATTATTTCCCTTTAATTAAATTATCCTTATCTCAACCCGTGAGTTGTTCTTTGCTTTACTTCTCCCCCTCCTCATCTAAAGGAGGGGGAGTGAGAGAGCGGTTGTGGGGTTTAGCTGCCCAGCACGGTAAAACCACCACACACTCCCAGGTCCTTCTCTACCTGGCAGCTCTCCAACCACTCATCTCCCAGCCTGTAGCTCTGCTTGGGGTTATTGCGCCCCAGGTGGAGGACCCGGCACTTGGCCTTGTTGAACTTCATGCAGTTGACCTCAGCCAATCGGTGCAGCCTATCCAGATCCTCCTGCAGAGCCTTCCTACCCTCAAGCAGATCGACACACGCGCATAGCTTGGTGTCATCTGCAAACTTACTGAGGGTGCACTCAATGCCCTCGTCCAGATCATCGATGAAGATATTAAAGAGGACCGGCCCCAGCACCGAGCCCTGGGGAACGCCACTAGTGACTGGCCTCCAACTGGACTTGACTCCATTTACCACAACTCTTTGGGCCCAGCTATCCAGCCAGTTTCTAACCCAATGAAGCATGCACCAGTCCAAGTCAAGAGCAGCCAGTTTCTTGAGGAGAATGCTGTGGGAGACTGTGTCAAAAGCCTTGCTGAAGTCAAGGTAGACCACATCCACAGCCTTTCCCTCATCCACCCAGCGTGTCACTGTCGTGGTTCCGCTCGAGTGGGCAGCCGAGCTCCACCACAGCCGCTCTCTCACTCCCCCTCCTCAAAGAGGAATGGGGAGAAAATATGTGAATAGGGCTCAAGGATTGAGATAAGGACGAGAAAATCACGCAGTAATTATTGTAACGGGCAAAACAGACTCGGCATAAGGAGATAGTAAGATTTATTGTCTACAACTAACAAGCGAGAGAAGTGAGAAAACAAAGGAAAAAGCAAACCAAAAGCACCTTCCCCCCCCATCCACCCTCTTCCAACCTCCTCCCCCCGAGCGGCGCAGGGGAACGGGGGAATGGGGGTTATGGTCAGTCTACAGCACTTCTTCTCTGCCGCTCCTTCTCGGTCACTCTCGTCCCCTGTGCTGTGGGGTCCCACCCACGGGATGCAGTCCTTGATGAACTGATCCGGCGTGGGCTTCCCACAGGCAGCAGCTCTTCCAGAACTGCTCCAGATATGGGTCCGTACCACGGGGTCCATCCCTCAGGAGAAAACTGCTCCAACCTGGCTCCCCTACGGGCAGCAGCTCCTGCCAGATCACCTGCTCCTGCGTGGTCTCCTCTCCACGGGCTACAGGTCCGGCCCGGAATCTGCTCCGGCAGGGGTCTTCCACAGGCGGCAGCCTCCGTCGGTGCAGGGCCACCTGCTCCACCGTGGTCTCCTCCACGGGCTGCAGCGTGGAACCCTGCTCCACCGTGGTACTCCATGGGCTGCAGGGGGACATTCTGCTTCACTATGGTCCTCACCACAGGCCACAGGGGACTTCTACTCCAGCGCCTGGAGCACCTCTCCCCCTCCCTCTACACTGACCTTGGTGCTGTTCCTCACTCCCTTGACTCTCCCGGCTGCTGTGTGGTGCAGCGTTTTTTCCCTGTCTTAAATATGCTCTCACAGAGGCGCAAAACAACATCGCTTATTGGCTCGGATCTGGAAAACAATGGGGCCCTTCCCAAACATGGGGCAGCTTCTAGATCTTTCTCACAGAAACCACCCCTATGGCTCCCTGCTACCAAAACCTTGCCACGTAAACCCACTACAGTCACTTTGTCATAGAAGGAGATCGGGTTCGTCAAGCAGGATCTGCCTTTCATAAACCCATGCTGACTGGGCCTGATCGCCTGCTTGCCCTGCAAGTGCTGCGTGATGGCTCTCAAGAGGATCTGCTCCATGAGTTTCCCTGCTACTGAGGTCAAACTGACAGTCCTGTAGTTTCCCGGGTCTGCCCTCTGGCCTTTCTTGTAGATGGGCATCACGTTTGCTAGCCGCCAGTCAACTGGGACCTCCCCCGATAGCCAGGACTGCTGATAAATGATGGATAGTGGCTTGGCCAGCTCCTCTGCCAGTTCTCTCAGTACCCTTGGGTGGATCCCATCCGGCCCCATCGACTTGTGCACATCCAAGTGCCGTAGCAGGTCACCAACCAGTTCTTCATGGATAGTGAGGGCCACATCCTGCTCCCCATCCTCTTCCACCAGCTGAGGGTACTGGGTATCCAGAGAACAACCAGTATTGCCGCTAAAGACTGAGGCAAAGAAGGCATTAAGCACCTCCGCCTTTTCCTCATCTCTTGTAACTAAGTTTCCCCCCGCATCCAGTAAAGGATGGAGATTCTCCTTAGTCCTCCTTTTTGTGTTGATGTATTTATAAAAACGTTTTTTGTTATCTTTAACGGCAGTAGCCAGATTGAGCTCCAGATGAGCTTTGGCCTTCCTAATTTTGTCCCTGCACAGCCTCGCAACATCCTTATAGTCCTCCCTAGTGGCCTGTCCACTTTTCCAAAGATTATAAACCCTCTTTTTTCTCCTAAGATCAAGCCACAATTCTCTGTTGAGCCAGGCTGGTCTTCCCCGCAAGCTCGTCTTTGGGCACATGGGGACAGACTGTTCCTGCGCCATTAAGATTTCCCTCTTGAAGAGTGCCCAGCCTTCCTGGACCCCTCTGCCCTTCAGAACCACCTCCCAAGGGACTCTACCAACCAGTGTCCTGAGCAGCTCAAAGTCAGCCCTCCGGAAGTCCAATACAGCGGTTTTACTGGTCCCCTTCCTGGCCTCGCCAAGAATAGTGAACTCCACCATTTCGTGGTCACTCTGCCCAAGACAGCTCCCGACAATCACATCCTCCACCAGTCCTCTGTATGTGAAGAGAAGGTCTAGTGGGGCGCCACCCCTGGTAGGTTCACTAACCAGCTGCGTCAGGAAGCTATCTTCCACGCTCTCCAGAAACCTCCTAGACTGCTTTCTCAGGGCTGTGTTGTGCTTCCAGGATATGTCAGGGAAGTTGAAGTCCCCCACGAGAACAAGCGCTGAAGATTTCGCAACTTCTGTCAGCTGCCTGTAGAACTCCTCATCAGTCTCCTCATCCTGGTTCGGCGGTCTATAGCAGACCCTGACCAGGACACTATCCTTGTTGTCCCTGCCGATCCTAACCCAAAGGGACTCGACCTTGTCATTCCCAGCCTCGAGTTCTACAACCTCGAAAGACTTTCTAATATAGAGAGCCACCCCACCACCCCTTCTGTGCTGCCTGTCCCTTCTGAAGAGCTTATAGCCAGGCATTGCAGCACTCCAGTCATGAGACTGGTCCCACCACGTCTCCGTGATGGCAACCAAGTCGTAGCCTGCCTGCTGCATGATGACTTCCAGCTCCTCCTGTTTGTTACCCATGCTGCGTGCATTGGTGTAGATGCACTTCATCTGGGCCATTACCTTATCCCCCAGCCTTGCCATTGCTCCCCCTGTCACAGCCCCAACAATCCTTGCTTCAGCCCCATCCCCCTTCCTACCTAGTTTAAAGCCCTCTCAATGAGCCCTGCCAGCTCCTGGCCCAGGATCCTTTTTCCCCTAAAAGATAGGGACCCGTCTGTGGCCATCAGGCCAGGTGCTGAGTAAAGTGCCCCATGGTCAAAAAACCACAAGATTTCTGCATTGGCACCAGCCCCTGAGCCACGTGTTTAACAGGTGGGCTTTCCGTGTCCTCTCTGTACCCCTCCCTGCCACCGTAGGGATGGATGAAACCACCTGCACTCCCGCTCCATCCACTAACCGTCCCAGCCCCCTAAAGTCTTGTTTGATAGCCTTCAGGCTTCTCTCTTCAATGTTGTCACTGCCAGCCTGGACTATCAAAAGAGGATAATAATCAGAGGGGCGTACCAGGTTGGGAAGCTTCCTGGCAATGTCCCTGACCCTGGCCCCAGGGAGGCATCAGACTTCCCTACAGGTAGGGCCTGTAGGGAAGTCTGATCCCCTAAGAACAGAGTCTCCAACAACAATAACCCTTCTGTCTTTCTTGATGGAGGCAGTCCTGAGGCGTGGAGTTGACCTCCTCGCCCTAGGCATATTATTATTTTTTCTTGGTGACGTCATTGCTTGCCTTACCTTTCTGGTCCTGATAAGCATGTGTCACACACCTGGTTGTGTCTTTGTAGTAAGACTGATGTGCTGCTGCCTGGTTAGCTCCAAAACTTAATTCATATGAACTGAGACCTGGGTTGGTTTTCCACCCTAACTTGTAGACCCACTAATAATTGCAATGCCAGTCTTTAAAATCCAGATTTATCTTTTCTGCCCTCTGAAATTATGATGTTTGAATTCAAAACCAGTGCAACCCCACTGGATCAGTGTCTGAAGAGACACTCAGTGTTTTGAGTGCTTCTGTTCTCCTCAAGTGTGAGAGCTGAGCATTACTTGTCTGAATGAATAATTACCTCAACGCAGTAATAGCAGCTGGCAGAATTGAACCAGCACTAACATACAAGTTCTATTAACCTCAAATTATCATTACAGATTCAGGTAATGTGTTGTATAAATAAAGCATGCTACTTTATTAAATCAATACAAGAATAACAGGCCTTCCAGTAGTGAAAATGCTGCCAATTTTCAAAGAAGGCTATCTAAGATGCTTTGTGATTACACTACCTCTAGCTTCTTAATAGCTCAAAAATGTCTGGTATGAACAGTGATAAATAATGTTTTCAAAAAATAGCAAACCATTATGATAAACCTTATTTCAATGCTCTCTATCAACTGTATTTAATGACTATGAAAGTGAATCAAGCTGACCTTACATAAATATACAGTGAGGCATTCCTTTTACTAGGTTATCTCATACATCCTTAAAAGATTGTGTTGCCTCTCTCTGTGCTACCCCAGCCCAAGAGACAACATCGATTGGCTGCTTGGACATCTGCTTCCTGAGCAGGGACACCAGAGACGGACACACCGTGTCTATCTCAAGTGCCAATGTATTGCTGCGTAGCATAGCTTCTTATACCTGTACATGCGACAGCCCTGAATCCCTGTGACCCTTTGCTCCACCCACTGTCTCTCCCAGTCCTCCCCTTGTATCTCCATGGGTGAGTAAAATCTCTTTAGCTGTCCCATATATCATGTTAATATATATATGTGTGTGTGTAAAATAAATAAATAAATAACCTCAGAATCTGTTTGTATTCCAGGGAGAATAGAAGGGTGAGAAATTATCTTTGCACCATGTATGCTAAGTGACTGACTTTTATTAAGTTTGATATTAAATGTATGATTGTCTCACATGGATAGTTACACCATATTTGAATATAATCAAAATTTTTGACTCTATAATGAGTCTAGAAAGCTTCTATATAGCCTACACAAAACCAGAAATATATAAAGACAGGAAAGACAGGAATATTCATTCCTATCTACAGCTGGTTATATAATTCACCCTGAAAGTCAGCGGTGAATTTGCCCTTAGGGTTCATAATTTTATAATGCTTAGCTGCTTAGCTAAGAGCACTGTGTTCTTAAAAAATAAAACAGAATTTCTCTCTCTCTTTTTTTTTCTTTTTCTTTTTTTTTTTTTTTTTTTTTTTTTCCAGAAGACTTATTTTGAGATTTTTTCTTGAGATCTTTTCTTGCACCAACAGGAGAGAGTAATGACTCATCTTTCTTACTCTTAAGATTTGTGAGTGTCATTTATATGAAGGAAGCTTTTTTTTTTTTTTTTTTTTTTTCTTTGGTTTGGTTTGGTTTGTCTTCCTGAAACTGTTTTTTTTTTTTTTTCAGATATTTTGCATTCTCTGAGCCACTAGGGGAGTCCATCATGGACATTTAAACTATCTCTTTCAAAATAGTGTTGTCATTGAAGTCATTGTCCCAGGTTGCCAGCTGCACCTAAGAAGTTGATTCATGATGCTAAACTAAAGTCAAGAATGTGCACACCAAAGTGTTAATACAGCTTTGTCTGCAGTCTGTCATGCTCTGTGGATCTCCATATCAAGTACCAGTTGATATGGCCAGTTGGTCATGTGCAATCATTTATTTGCTTGTGCTGTGTAAAGGAAAAGCAGAGTAAAGGAAGCCTGGGTAAGAGCTATCTTCATGCAATGAAGCATAGGGAGTGAGACAAAAGTAGGAGTTGGACTACATTCTTGAGACTTGAGATATCTACTATGGGACAGCCCAGTGATTAAAACATTTCTTTAAAGAAGATCACTTCTATCAGTACTGTTTACTTACCCCTGATATATACACTATATACGTCTATACACTGTAACATTTACAGAAAAGGACTGTGTTAAAGAAATATGAAAAGCCACAACCACTGATATCCTTATTAAGAGACTTCTCTTTTAATTGTGAAGTATTGCTTCAAGCCTGGTATGCTTTTGCAAGCTTTTTTTTTTTTTTTAATATATTTTGTACTGAAGCAACTTTCTATTAAAAAAAAAAAAAAAAAAAAAAAGAATTTAAATGTCAAAGCAGACTTTTTCTATTTCCATTTAGTTGTCCAGTATGGGGGAAATATGGCTTATGCAAGATGTGTCTGCAAGGTGAAGATGTGGACCTAGAAAATATCAAAAGACTGGGAGGACTTTGGTAAAAGTTTCACCTAATATATTCTGTTCTAGAGTGCCTTGGAATAGGTGAAATAATAGGAAAAAAAAAAAAAAAAAAAAAAAAAAAAAAAAAAAGGTTAAGGGAAGGAATACATGTAGGTTATCTGGGAGAAGATTCTTTTACCAAGAATGAAATAATGAGGACTTAAGAGTGAATGCAGTCAGACAGCAGACACTGCGTACCCTGATCTGAGCCAGAAAACCTGTCAGACAACAAATATCTAACATCATTTATACATTGACGGAAAAACAGACAAATTGTTTTTACATCTTTGCAAGAGCCTAAATAAAAACTGGAGATAATAACAAATACTGAAGGACTATTCTCCTTTTACAGGGAAGGCATTCTTATAATAAGGATATTAGGTAAGCCTCAGTAAACTCATCATTTATTATTATCAGTGCTTTCTGTGAGAGTTCAGGCAAATCCTAGAATTTTCTCTGCTTTCACAGTTTCATGCATTTTCCTAGCTTGTAGTGTTTTCTTAAGGATCAAACCTGTCCACACCAATACTGTGTAGGTTTAAAATGAATAGAAGACCTACTCATTGTGAAGCAAAACAGCGTTAATGAAGTCAGTAGAATTGTCTGCAATAGCTAATGTAGCTTAAATCAGTGGTTCTATGTGAGTGAATGTGAATGTTGTGGTTTAACCCCAGTAGGCACCATACAGCCACTCTCTCACTCATCTACAGTGGGATAGCAAGAAAATCAGAAATGTTGAAGTGCAAGAAGAGAACTTGTGAGTCAAGACAAAGACAGTTTAATAGTTAAAGCAAAAGCTGTGCACACAATCAAAGCAAAATTAGGAATTCATTCACTGGTTCCCATTGGCAGACAGATGTTCAGCCATTTCCATGAAAGCAGGGCTCATCGCATTAAAAAACAAAACAAAAAACAAAAAACAAACAAACAAAAAAAACAAACAACAACAAAAAAAAAAACAACTAGAGGTTTGGTTCATTTATTTATTTATTACTCCAATTTTGTTCAGAATGAGCTTTTAGTATTTTGTTAGCTAAAATGTCCTACGCTAACTTCTTAACGCAGCCTTCTGAATTGTTTCATATTGGTAAAATCTCATTCTAATTGATTGACTTTACTTTTGGGAATTCTCTCTAATCTACTCTAAACAGAATATGCAACTATAAAGTATCAGAGCTGAATGGAGTATTTTCAGGGCACAGATTACACAGAAAACAATGCAGTCCAGAATATGCAAAGATTTGTAAATATCACATTTGAATATGCTGAAAGACTGAGAAGGGACAAAAGATGGCAAATAAAAATAATAACTAGGGTATCACTTTAAAATGTGTCTTTTTATTGTTATTAACTTTTGGTTTTGATTTTGGATTTCTGTTTTGTTTTGGTTTTAATACTTTTAGGTAAAAAGATCTTTTTTAGGTTAAAACATTTGCCTGATGTGGAACAGTATTTAGGCATTTTTGGTTTTGCTGCCATTGTGAAAACCCTCTTACTTACAAAGGTTGTCCAACAATATTAGTTATATCACATTGTGTAAAAAAAAAAAAAAAATGTTTATCACGTTAGATCCTGTCTTCAGATGATTAGAAAGTAACTTAGCAATTAACTGCCATTTTGATTATCTAACACTTGCTGCAAGGAATTATTTTGCACCTGTAGTGATTCCCAGATTGTCTAGTTTTAGTCTGAATTATTTTAAATCATGTTTGTCTTACTAGAAGATTAAAGATATCACCTGCTGAGAGACACTGTTCATTAGAAGGGCAGTAAGTAAACTATTTTAAATTTGTCTGCGACTATTAGAAAAAGTGGTATTTTTAGATTTCTTCCCATGGTGCAGAATGCACAAAAAGAAGTGAAATACCTGACACTGAATTATTAAGAAAAAAACAAATCATTGGTTCAGAGTTAATAGTAATCCAATCCTTTACTTTACGGCTGCTGATTTTTGATTTATTTTTGTTTGTTTGTTTTTGCATTTGTTTTTGCTTTGTCTGTTTGTTTGTTTTTCCTTGTGTGGAACATTTGTTTGTTTTTGCATTTGTTTTTGCTTTGTCTGTTTGTTTGTTTTTCCTTGTGTGGAACATTTCTACTTAATGGAACAGTAGGTTTGAATATGACTAACTTAACATTGCCATGTCCTGCCTGGCCCTCAGCACTCAAATAAAGTTAGCAGAAGATGTTTTGGACACAACCAGAGGAAAATTATTTCTGTAAAGCAAACTTAAAGCTTACTTGGATTTAGGAGATATGAAATACAAATCCATATATAATGAATGCATATTATGAAAGGTGTCTTTAGCTATGTATTGCTATATACTACAATCTACCTCATCAGGGAAAAAAATCAAGCACCAAGGTCCTTGTTTCTAATGAATAGGTTTGTTTCCTCTCTCCCCCCCTCCCCCCTTTTTTTTTTTTTTTTTTTTTAACAAAACCAACCAACCAACCAAAAAAAAGCCAAGCCCATAGACCAAATAAGTTTAAGACAGAGCTTGACCATTATATGGTCCATTTTTGAGGGAGTAACTGCAGATATCACAATGTAAATTACAGATATTCTTGTAATCAACAATAAATTAATTTAAAGAACTTTTACATTTTGATTGTCGCTATAATAACCTAAGAAGTAGAAGTTTTGTTGAAGCAAAAAGAGGGGTGCTATAGAATATTTGTGATGGCTATATTTTAACTAAACTTTTCATAAACACCCTCTTCAGAAGTAAGTGCTATCTGAGTAAATTCTTCACCATAGCTTGTGAGCGGTGTTTGCTCTATGGATCTGTCCAAGAACTCCACAGACCATTTTGTTAACAAACTTCATTTCTGTTTCTGAGGATTTCTTCTACTCCAGTGGAAACACTCCAGTTAATGTTAACATAGACAGCAGCAGTCACAGAGAAAAACTGCTCAGTTCATATAGTTTAAACCAAATCAGAACTGAAGCAGTTTATTGGTTTACTAATGTCGTTCAATTAACTGGCAAATTGTGAATAATGCATCCAGGATTGATACAAGTAGCACAAAAGATAAACCACAAGACCAGACAAAAAATATTAACAAATGCCAATTACTAAGCACTCTTTTATCTAAACCACTGAAGGTCTAATACTGTATGCAGTTATTTGCCTCCCCCCACCCCCACACACACCTTATTCCCAGGCCATGAGGGTTGCAAACATCCGTCTCCTCACCAGGGAAAGCTGCAACCCCTATCTGAAGACTTTCCTGTCCTGAAGACTCCCAAAACATGTGGTAGTGAGAGAGTTCCTGAAAGGTAATTTCTGCACCCCCTGGGTTCAGTTCCCCTGTGTTGCATCCCCTCAAGCACTCATCCCATGGGAGTGGATTCTGCTTGTCCCACATGTAGGTAGTGATGCTGGTGGCTGCAGGCAGAGCCCATCCTGGTGTGTCCATTTCTTTGCCTCCCCTTCCCAGAGGCCCTTACATTCTGTTGCAAATGCTCATGATTCATTCAAACTGTTTTTCAAGCTCACCCATTCTCTGTTTCAAAAGTCTCTGGAATATCAGAGTATACTCTGTAAAAAAAGTATCAGGAATAGTGTAACCAGCAGGACAAGGGAGGTGGTCATCCCCTTGTACTTTGCTTTGGTAAGATGGAAACTCAAATACTGGTCCAAGCAACACCCTATCACCAATATCACCCACTATATCTTGTCCCTAAGCACCAGGTCCAAACTTTCCTTAAAAAGCCCCAGGGATGGTGACTCCACAACTTCCCAGGGTTACCTGTTCCTATGCCTGATTACTCTTTTTGAGAAGAAAAGTCTCCTAATTCCCAACCTGAACCACCCCTGGCGCAATTTGAGGCCATTCCCTCCAGTCACTAGTTATCTGTGAGAAAAGGCTGACCCCTAGCTCCCCACACTTATTTTTCAGGTAGTTGTAGAGAGCAATGAGGTCTCCCTGAGCCTCCTGTCCTCCAGACTAAAAAACCCCAGTTCCATGAGCCGCTACTCATAGGACTTGTGTTCAAGGCTCTTCACAAGCTTCGCAGCCCTTCTCTGGACACACTCCAGGGCCTTGATGTCCTTCTTGTACAGAGCAGCCCAAAGCCGAACACAGTAGTCAAGGTGTGGCCTCACCAGAGCAGAGTACAGGGGGACAATCACCTCCCTGGTCCTGCTGGCTACACTTTCCTGATACAAGCATGGATCCCATTGGTGTTCTTGGCCACCTGGGCACACTGCTGGCTCATGTTCAGCTGAGCATCGACCAACACTCCCAGATCCTTTTCCTCTGCACAGCTTTCCGGCCACTCTGCCCCAAGCCCGTAGCACTGCATGGGTTTGTTGTGGCCAAAGTGCAGGACCTGGCACTTAGCCATGTTGAACCTCATCCCATTGGTCTCTGCACATTGACCCAACCTATCCAGGTCTCTTTGCAGGGCCTTCCAACTCTCCAGCAGATCAACACTTCCCCCCAACTTGTCATCTGCAAATTTACTGAGGTTGCACTCAATTCTCTCATCCAAATCATCAATAAAGATATTACAGAGGATGGGCCCCAACATCGACCCCTGTGGAACACCACTGCTGACTGAACGCCAGCTGGATTTCAGTCTGTTCACCACCAATCTCTGGGCCCAGCCATCCAACCAGTTTTTAACCCAGCAAAGAGTGTACCTTTCCAAGCCATGGGCTGCCAGCTTCTCCAGGAGAATACTGTGGGAGACCGTGTCAAAGACCTTGCTGAAGTCTAGGTAGACTACATCAACTACCTTTCCCTCATCCACCAAGTGGGTCACCTGGTCATAGAAGATGAGGTTGGTCAGGCAGGACTTGCCTTTCATGAACCCATGCTGACCAGGCCTGCTCCCCCAGTTGTCCCAAATACATTGCATGGTTGTGAATTTGTGAATTGCGTGATCTTGAATGTGCGATTGCATTCAAGATGCCCTGTTCCATCACTTTTCCTGGCACCAAGGTCAGGCTGACAGGCCTGTAGTTTTTCGCCTCCTCCTTATGACCCTTCTTGTTGACAGGCATAATGTTAGCCAGTCTCTAGTCATCCAGGATCTCTCCAGATGACCATGACCGCTGATAATAATAACAATAATAACAATAATAATAACAATAATAACAATAATAACAATAATAACAATAATAATAATAATAATAATAGGTGTAGGAGTATAATTTTGTTGGCAAAGATAATAAAACATCTTTTAAATCCTAGAAGCATTTATTTATGTAGTAAAATATCCATTTTGACAAGATAAGATTCTTCAGAAGTATTTTCTTCTACACTTACTGCCAGAGTCCTGCTGTACATAAAATTGGCTGTGGTATATTGTTACATTCAATAAAAGGAGAAGGAATGAGTGACTTCAGTGACTGAGATGAATGAGAGTACCACACTCACACTGGAAAGGTAAAAAAGTCACAGGAAAGATAATGGTTTTGTTGAATAAATTAGACATCTGAGAACTGTTTGTTATTGGAAAAAAAAATATCTAATTTGCTTTTAATAAAGGGCAGGAGGGAAACATTATTTATTTTATTTTATTTTATTTTATTTTATTTTATTTTATTTTATTTTATTTTATTTTATTTTATTTTATTTATTTTATTTTATTTTATTTTTCCGAGCTAAATGAGCTAAAAAGCTTTGGAGAGTGGTAGGACATGATGGTATGGTAAATGGGGGAGGAGATCACCTTGCACACAAATATTCCCTGTGCATCTGCTAAAGCAGCTAACAATGAATATTAGAAAAGGCATGCAATGCCTGCACTATAGTTTGTTCTGTGGTGAAAAGGGAGAAATAAGAATAACATATATATATATGCGTTATTCTTATTTCTCCCTTTTATATATATATATATATATATATATATATATATATATATATATAAGAGGTCTAAAAAAATATATTTTTAAAAATAGCAGCAACAAACGTCTTAGCCACAGATATAAGTACTTATTAACTCGTAGTACATTACTGAACTAAATTATTTACTGTTCCATATTTAGGAAAAAAAAAAAAAAAAGTATATGAAAGGAGAACAAATCTTTAATCTTTGGAATGATACTGCTTTTTATTTTTATTTGCTATACTATAATGATCAAGTATGGAAGAATCAGTTAGTTTAATTCTCTCATGAACAGGTATCAGAAACAAGTATGTAAATATCACAGCACCGTCCTGAGAAATGAAGTTCAAGCTGTGAACAGTTATATTTTATTTTTTTGTGAATTTCTGATAATTAGATAATTTATTCCCTAGAATTATTATTATATTTAAGTAAATTGAAAATATGGTTTTAAACTGAAAAGAAAATTAATATATTTATATCTATAACAGAAATACTATGCATGTAATAAAAATGTAAATTCACATTTAAATTTTTAATTAAGCTTTCATTTGCTCATTATACCTACTCTATTAACATTTTTCAATCACCCTTCATTAACTGTATGTATTCTGAATACTGTCATTGAAAACTGTAAAGATAGATTACATGACATGTATAAACCTCTGGTGAGCTGAGGCTCAAGTAGAAGGCATTAAGTTGATTTTTATACCTGAAAGAAGGTGATGTGGAAGCAATGTCTGAACAATGCATAAATATATATTTTTGACTGTGTTAATTTGTTTATACTCTTAGTGGCAGCTAAGAATTCGAGACACAAAGGAGATCCCTCCTCTTTGTCTTGAGGCTTTCAATTTATCTTCCTTTCTTCAGACAAAGAGTTACTCAATCAGCACATCTTAGTTGTTTTGTTTTGTTTTGTTTTGTTTTGTTTTTCATCAAATTGAGAACATACATGGTATGAGAGCACTGTAGTTGTAAGTGACAACTATAAGTTTGCAAATACTTCTGTTGTCATTAAATAACTTTAGCATATAAGGATGGTATAATTTTCTGATAGCTGTCTGGATTTTTTCTAAGTTATTTGCATTTAATATCTTGTGTTTAGATGTGTATTAGAATGTTGCCAATAAGCTGCTCCAAGACCTTTCTGTATCATGGATATCAGATGAGAAGTAAACATATAACTACTGAAATTTTGCCGATAATTGATAAAAGTTTAAAATTCTGAATTCAGCTCCCAGTAACATGGTTCTTCAAATATGCTTTTATCTGAAAGAGGAGTTCCTACAAATATGCTTTTATTTGAAAAAGGAGTTCCTATCATACAATCTGTGTGGTATAAATGGTCCATAAAGATGAATTTATACTCCTCTTACTTGGAACACTGAAAATGTACTCATTTAACAGATGGAGATCTCACAAGGTCTGAAGGTCTCATGAGAAATATCCAGCACTGAACCAACCCTAGTGCTCTATCAGTCTATACATATATCTGTCTATCTATAAACCCAAGCACCGGCAAATCTTTCTTTCTGCAGCACGGATGGAGAACTAGGGGGTGCGTATCACTGTCTGTTTCCCCCAGGATGTTACCATGGGATAAACATGAGCAAGTCATTCAATATGCTAAACACTCTTCATAGTGGAGGCATTTGCAATGGAAATGGAGGCAGATCTACATTGTCTTAACCCACAATAAGTTGTCTTGCAGATAAATTGGACAAGATAACACTCCTGTGAGTTTAATACTGTGTATGAAAATGTATTTTCCACTATACTACTGATGTAAATTTTTAGCTTGAATTATTTGGGGGGTTAGACAGTACACGTTAATTTGTTTATCACTTTTACATGATTTTTTTTATGGGTGTGGTTTCAAATTAGGAATGGATTTTAACCAAATGTAATATGTTTTATTTCGTGAACACTTTCTGATTAATCTCTGAATAAACTTGCCATGAATAGAGATTTGTGGAAAGACAGCATATTTTTAGACTGAAAAATGTGCTGGTGAAAGAACTGACATTATATATAGCTCTAAGAGACCTCTTTTTTATCATTCTATGAGGTAATCTGGAAGAGTAAATCCATGATGCAAGCAGGCACAGTTTAATTACAGTTTTGTGGGTTTTGTCACCTCTGTGGGGTACATGTCACTTGGTGAGTGAGATCACAACATAATATGTTCTTCCCCAATAGTCTTCTTTATCAACTTAATTAAGAAATTACCATCAGAGAGGCAGTGTCTATTAAGCGTTTATTTGAATACACAAAGAAGGTGTCTGTCCTCTTTCTGATTTTTTTTGTTTTTCTGTGTCCTACTGTTGCTACTGTAAGAAAGCATAGAGAGAGCACAAGCAAAGATAACAGAGGTGGGATAGCTGTATTATTTGAATACAGCTGTGGTATTGTTTACATTTAATGATTAATAGAAGATGATATTTAGCTTTGAATAAAATATTTATTTATTTATTTTCCTGGCTCAAATGTTTCTTGTTTAATTATGACATACATTTTCACTGGATGAGGAAAAATAGGTACTTCATTAGTACCTATTCATTACTTCATCACGGTATCAAATATTACTAGAGAAACATAACTCATTTCTATAGCATTTAAGTTAATGAAGCTTGCTTTTGTATAATGTCTTATGTCTCTTGCCTTTCTTTCTCTCCTGTTGCTGCATTTCCAGGCCTCTGCTTATCACTTTCCCCCTAGACGGGGGTGCTAGAAGAATATCCACCTGATGACAGAGAACAAGTACTGCCTGTGTGGGCTGACCTCCTGCGCTTATCAGTTCCAGGCAGGTGCTGCCTCTTCCTTGTCCCTCAAGGAAAGCACTAATTGGAATGGCTGATCATAGAACACATCTAATCTTCATGTATTTGAGATTTGCACCAAGCTTTCACATCTGCCAAGCTCAGTTAAATTTAGACAACTGGTTTTAAAGGATAGTAGAGACAATCCTATCTCCAATTTTAGAGAGCCAGCAAAATTGTGCATATTCTGTCTAGTTAAAAACAAACAAACAAACAAAAAGGAACTGACCAACAAAATAACTGAAAAAAAAAAAAAAAAGAAAGAATGAAAACGCAGGATAAGGATTCTAAAATGAAAACCTCACGTAAAACATACCTTATCTATGAAATGATAATTTCCAACAGTATTATCTGAAATGTGTTTTTGTAGAAAATAATTTGCTTGACACCTTTCCTTTAACTGTCTGAAGTTTCCACTGAGATGGTATTAATACCAACGGCTTCCATTACATTAGTATTTTTACTGCTCTTCTGAAAAGTTAACAGTTTAGTCTTTTAAATTAATTGTAATTCATATAACGTTAACAATTTCATAAAGAACATACTTAAAATTTACTATAAGTGAATTTACAAGCTAAGCAGTTATATATTTGATGATCTTGTTAATATGCATGCATGTATACTCCTCCTTATCATTCCCTTTTAGAAACAGAAGGGGAATAAGAGAAGTGCCTATTTTGCTAAACAAAAGGAGAATGTAGGAGATGACATTTTTCATTTCATTGCAAACAATAAACTGTAAAATAGAACAACTGCAAAGTCATCAGCTGCAATTTTCAGCTCTTCAGGATGTTTCTGTTTGCCAGATTTTTGAAAAGCTTCACTGCAGTAGCTGTGGGGCTTTTTTTCTAAGTTTGGCCACAAGTATTACGGTGGGAGTGATGATATGCTGAGCTCTATTGAAAATCTTGTTGATGCAGAACAACTGAATGTAAAAAAAATGGCATTGAGCCCTTTAGAATAGCAGGTCCCACATCACCAAGCTCATGGTTATAGTTTATAGCATCTGAGTGTGCTCTGGTTCAAAAAAATGAATATTGGTCAGGAATATAAGCAAGTATTTAATCATATCATTCATGTTAGATATTCCCTGGGGAAAAAGAAAATTCCTGATAATATTCAAATATTAGTATAAGCCATCACTATAATAAGTATGAATTCTGAGACATTTCTAGTTAATGTGTAGGAGTTCTGTTTGTTTTTTCTTTTTTCTTTTTTCTTTTTTCTTTTTTCTTTTTTCTTTTTTCTTTTTTCTTTTTTCTTTTTTCTTTTTTCTTTTTTCTTTTTTCTTTTTTCTTCAGTTTAGAAAAAGAAAGAAGACAGAAGAAAAAAATATGCACAAATAAGCTAAACAGCAGGTAGAAAACTAAGTTATGTAAATGAAATTAGAAACAATGTCTTAAAAAAGGGGGGAGGGGACAAAGTTTTCTTAAGTGATTGCATTGCCATTTCAGAAATATTATAAAATTTCCAACTTTTTCTGTGTAAGATTTTCATAGCATTGAAAAATAGACCATTTAACGTTTGGATTTTGCACAACATAAATGTTCCTTAACACTTATCCCCTAAGCAAATGTTCTTATAGTGTCTGCCTAATCATCAACCATTTTAATTATTTCTCTTTCATATGTGCTTAATCAGTGCCTTCACACCTTGAATAAGAATGAAGTTCTGATCTCCTTCCTTTTTATGTTCTCCTTCCCCTTAATCTCAAAGTACAGACAAAAACAACATGGATAATAAAGATACTGAATAGCTTCTGTTTAGAATAGAGAAGATATGATGTAGGGAGGATATGAGAGATCTAAAAATCTAGACTAGCTTAATAAAAATCATTAGGAAACAACTACTTCACTCTTTTTCTCATAATAAGAGACTTAGAGACATCCAGTGAAGTTAGATTACAGGTACAGAGGAAATACAAGGGATTTTTATTTAATTAAATGTATAAGTCATTGCCAAATGATCTTGTGGATGTTCCAGGAGTTTGGTTTTTCGGATCAATAGCATAGTATCTGGCTGCCCCCCCAACCACTTCAAAAAAAAAAAAAAAAAAAAAAGTTAAAAAAAAAAAGAAAAAATGCTGTGTTGCCCCTTTAAAAAAAGTGATGAGATGACGTAGTACATTTTGATAAACAGGAGAGGTTTTATGTACTCTTTTGAATATGACCAATATATTGAAGATGGTGGAAAAGAAGACAATAAACAGCCTTTTAAACATCAGAATAAAGCAGGCAGGTAGAGATTATTGTTATTGTATTACAACAACAGCTGTTGTTCTATAGAATGAAGACAATCACAGAGACAATGGCAAGGATACCAGAAATCGCTGTCAATGTGAATGTATTGTATACAAATATGGCAATCATAACTACTTAGAAGCAGTGTAATGCTTCTAAGTACTTATGATTTATCTATATGAGATTTATTAATCTCATATTGATAATTAATATATGAGATTTATTAATCTCATATTGATGATTAATGCACAGCTTCTTAAGTCAATTGAATTGACTAGGTGTTGTTGGTCAGTAAGTAATAAAGATACAGAATAAATCTTGATTTGGATAGAGAAGAATTAATTTAGGAAGAATATGAAAAAGATGTAAACATATTGACTAGCTTAATTAAATGATTAGGAAATAGCCATTACACTCCTTTTCTCATGATAAAAAACTCAGACATCTTGAGTCTTCAGTGGCAAGGATGTGATACTGAAAAATGAATTTTCTCTCTCTGATGTGTGCGTGTGGTGGTGCTCTTGGCAGTGTGTATTATGTTGTTCTACTATGTCCTCCTATCATTACCTTCTACATGCACACAGTCAGTGCAGGATAGGACAAAACAAAATACATTTTCAGGTTACCATGTCCTGATATCATTATCAAAATTTGTCAGATCAACAGCATCTTGATTTCAGTAAGCTAGTAATACTCTGTATCCTACATGAGACAGTAGAAAAAGAAGAAAAACAGCTCTTACAAAAGAGTACAGCTAGATTAGATTCAGAGCTACCTATATAAGGAAGAGCTAGTTGTTCTTCAAACACACAGCCTCCAGAGCTTGAGAACCTTCCAGGGTTTTCTTTCATGTACCCTTTCTTAACCAGCCTGAGATTTGCCCACGTAAAGCTTTAATAAAATTTCCAGCCTTACCAAGGTTGAAGAGTTTGGCAAGGTTAGCCTGCCTGACTATACTACCATGAAACACTCATCTAGGCTCCTGCAGTCTAGGCTATTTGGAATCTTCTTGATATCTCTTTTCTAGCTGTAAAAAAATGGAGCTGGCTTAGCTGACAATTATAGCCAATACTGACACAAGCATGGGCCAAAGAGCATGGTATTGAGTGGGTGTATCACATCCCCTATCATGCACCAGCCTCCGGGAAAGTTGAACGATACAATGGACTGTTAAAGACTACATTGAAAGCAATGGGCGCTGGGACATTCAAAACTTGGGATACACATTTGGCAAAGGCCACCTGGTTAGTAAATACTAGGGGATCTGCCAACCGAGCTGGACCTGCCCAATCAAACCTGTTATGTATTGTAGATGGGGATAAAGTTCCTGTAGTGCATGTAAGAAATATGCTGGGTAAAACAGTCTGGGCTTCTCCTGCCTCAGGAAAAGGCAAACCTATTCGTGGAATTGTTTTCACTCAGGGACCTGGATACACTTAGAATCATAGAATCATAGAATATCCTGAGTTGGAAGGGACCCTTAAGGATCATCAAGTCCAACTCTTGACACCGCACAGGTCTACCCAAAAGTTCAGACCATGTGCCTAAGTTCACAGTCCAATCTCTTCTTAAATTCAGACAGGCTCGGTGCAGTGACCACTTCCCTGGGGAGCCCGTTCCAGTGTGCAACCACCCTCTCTGTGAAGAACCCCCTCCTGACGTCCAGCCTAAATTTCCCCTGCCTCAGCTTAACCCCGTTCCCGCGGGTCCTGTCACTAGTGTTAATGGAGAAAAGGTCTCCTGCCTCTTGACACCCCCTTACGAGGAAGTTGTAGGTGGGTGATGCAAAAGAACGGAGAGGTCCGGTGTGTACCTCAAGGAGATTTAATACTGGGTGAGAATAGCCCATGAACTGAATTGTACCATGTTAATTACTATATAATACTATATGTTATCACTACCATGACTACTATAGGTGACTAATTAGAATGTATGGAAAAGAGTGTAACCTGAGCATGACATAAATGGTATGGAATAAGGAGTGGATAGATGTCCTGGTTTCAGTTAGAACAGAGTTAATTTTCTTCCTAGTAGCTGGTGGAATGCTGTGTTTTGGCTTAGGATGAGAAGAACGCTGATAACACCCCTATGTTTTCATTGTTGCAAAGCAGTGCTTATACTAAGCCAAGGACATCTCAGCTTCTTGCTCTGTCCTGCCAACGGGCAGGCTGGGGGTGCAGTAAGAGCTGGGAGGGGACAGACCCAGGACAGCTGACCCAAACTAGTCAAAGGGGTATTCCATACCATCTGACGTCATGCTAAACAATATATAGGGGTGGCTAGCCAGGGGAGGGGGCCGGACTGCTTGGGGTTAGGCTGGACATCGGTCAGCGGGTGGTGAGCAATTGCGTTGTGCATCACTTGTTTGTACATATTATTAGTAGTAGTACTATTATCATCATTGTATTATTATTATTATTATTATTATTATTATTATTATTAATTTTCCTGTCTTATTAAACTGTCTTTATCTCAAAAAAAAAAAAAAAAAAAAAAAAAAGCAAATATTTAACTACCTGCTAAAATAAATAAATAAATAAATAAATAAAAGTTGGCACAATGAAAATCTTTTCCCCACACTTTGTTATTTGTTGTCCTGTATGCTTTGAAGTGCACAAAATTGATTATGTATTCTTTAAATTCAATGCACCTGATGATTTATCTTTTAATATGACTTTTGAAATGATTTATTAGTACTGAAACAAAATCGCAAGGGAATTTCATAACTGCTTTTCTGTCAAAGCTGTACTGAAAATAAGAGATTTTTTTTTTTTTTCTGGGATTACTTCACACTCCCAAGCAATACACTACCACATTGTAAAGCATCATCTGCTGCATCAGAATAAAACCCCATAGGAAAAATAAATAAATAAATTAAACCTGTTATGTTGCTTTATAGACACTTCAATGCAATCATTCTGTGGTTAACTAAGATTTGGGAACTAGTATAACTAATGCTACGAAACAACTGTTACACAGTGAAAATCTGTGATGTCCTGATTTTCTCTTTATGGTACATGTCTCCTTATCCAAGCCCAAA
Organism: Aythya fuligula; assembly: GCF_009819795.1. NCBI lineage: Eukaryota > Metazoa > Chordata > Aves > Anseriformes > Anatidae > Aythya > Aythya fuligula. The sequence goes on along the minus strand of NC_045560.1, from coordinate 102,513,574 downwards.
TTCATGTCCATGTCTCCTTATCCAAGCCTCCTTATCAAGTCCATGAAAATATGGCTGATTTTACCTAGTGTTGAAAGAAGCCTGAAATGGAAAGGATTAAGGGGGATATATTCAAAACCATACATTAAAGAAGACATATGCTATTGATATGACTTTATGTAGGATGTATGACTGCAAAAACATTGCTTTTCCAACCTATGCTGTAGGCTGTTGACTGAATTACAAAGATTATTCTTATTCATTCAGCGGTTTTATTTCATGCTATCAACATTAATCAGATTGCAATAATCTTTTCTTTTATCAAGGTAAATTTACAATAAAAAGAGACAATATGTAGAAGTTTCTTCTCAGAAGGAGCAGTTAGGCATTGGAATTGGTTTTCCAGGGAAGTGGTGGAGTCACCCTCCCTGAAGTGTTTAAGAAAAAGTTGGATGTGGTACTCAGGGACATGATTTAGTGGGTAATGGTGGTAGTAGTGGGACAGTTGCACCAGATGATCTTGGAGGTCATATCCATTAACAATTGTATGATTCTGTATAGTGTTAATTTTAATATATGTTTACAGAAAAGTGTGAGAAAAGTGTAAGTATATTGCATTGTAAGTATGCTTGAGCAATCTCTCTCTCTCTTCTCTCTCTCATAATTAATAATAATAATAACAAAATATTCCAGTGTTATGATTCATCCTTCCAGTTTAGGAACTGTTAATTTAGACAGTCAAAACACCCCATCATTTTTCCTAGTGCATTAAATAGAGCCAGACTTTTACCTTTTGAACATCCATTTTAAAAGATGCCCTTGGGAAGCTGAAGGGTCCTACTACCTAAACCATACATTAATTCCGATATTAACCCATGATGAAGGAGTGTATTAATAACTTGGTGGTTATGTCTACACAAACACATGTACATATAAATTACCTTTAGAAAATATTATTAAAATAAAGCCTTTATGGAAACTTATTTTCTTACACTTTCTGCAGAGAGTTTTCTATTCTCAGAATCTTGTAGACCTGAGCACAACTGAAAGCTGAATTAATAAGTGAGTCGTCTTTGTAAATCTTTTGAAGACAGAAATAATTTCAAAAATCCGTGGTCTGTGATTGGCTTGAGACATCCCAGAAATATTTCTTGATAAATTTGAAGACCTCTTCAAAGACCTTAATATGATTTATCTTTTTTTTTTTTTAATCTCTCTAGTTAAATTCATAAATGAACTGGGGAAATGTTTAATTATTTTTGTTTGTTTGTTTGTTTTAGTGGCATGTTAATTAAATCAAATAAGTGTTCAAGGAAGGAGAGTCTGGCCAATTAATTAATATATGTACAACTTACCTGTTAAAGGATATTTCAACAACCTTTCCAATATTAAAAAACAACCAAATAAAAACAAACAAACAAACAAACAAAAACAGCATTCTTTTTATCTCTTTCTGGGTCATTTATTTGTTCCAAATAATATGTTTTTTCTGCTTGTATTGCTTTCAAAACCTGTATCTTCAACATTCTCCTCTCCCTCGTTAGTCTGTAAGGGTGACCATTAAAAGTTCCAATTGAGTGTCCTGCTAAAGTTTAATTATTGTAGAAAACTCTCATGAGAATGAAGGGCCTTTAGGGGAATCTCAGACGCACAGCTCAGTAATCCTAATCAATCTAATTAAATTTCTGTGAAACAAGCATTTTGAAAAGACTTCTGGAGGTCCAGTAAGTTTGGTTTGTTGTTCAGTGTTACAGACTTTATCTTAAATCTGGGAAGGTTGCACTGAATTATGCATTAGACGCGAATAGAAAAGTCTTTGCACAAAAACACTGCAATAGCATAGTAGAGCATACTTTCCTTTTGAGGACAGGCTTGCTGCTCTAATTTCCTGACCCCTGAATTTCTGATGCTTAAATTACAAGATTCTTGTAAATGTCAGCAGATTATTTTAACAGGCAGAGGAAGTTCTAATGCTAACAGAAAGCAAAGTGGAGGAAATTGCTATTTACACTGAAGTCTTTATAGTATAAATGTCTGAACGTGCAATTCTGTGATCTTGGTAACCACTCATTTTGCTGTAACTTGCAGCCCCGACAGTTTCTTAAAAGAATAAAGCTTTCATCTAGACTCCCAAACACTGTTTCAGCTGAGATCTACTTCTATGTATCACAATCCCATCAATTAATATAGTGCATTGGGTTTACATGCCTAGGTTTTGGTAACAGGGGGGCTGCACGGGTGGCCTCTGTGAGGAGAGCCCAGCAGCTGCCCCATGTCAGATCAGAGCCAGCTCCAGGTGGCTCCAAAAGGTACCCACCGCTGGCCAGAGTTGAACCAGTGAGCAACACTGGTTGGGCCTCAAGGGGGAGCTGATTTAAGAAAAGGAGAAAAAAAAAAAAAAAAAAAAAAAAAAAAAACCTGCAGCACAACATGCACTGGGAAAGAGAGGTGTGAGAACCAGCCCTGCAGACCCCAAGGTCAGTGCAGAAGGAGATCAGGAGGTGCTCCAGGCACACAGCAGCCTGTGGACAGGCCCCTGGTGGAGCAGGCTGTCCCCCTGCAGCCCATGGGTCTAACATTGGGCAGATCTCCACACTGCAGCCCGTGGAGGAGCTCCTGGTGGACCAGGTGGATGTGGCCTGGAGGAGGCTGCGGCCCATGGAGAGGCCCCACAGGAGCAGACCCCGGGCTGGACCTGCAGCCCGTGGAGAGGAGCCCACACAGGAGCAGGGAGCTTGGGGGGAGCTGCTGCCTGTGGGGGACCCGTGCTGGAGCAGTTTGTTCCTGGGGGGATGGACCCCATGGTACATAGTCATGGGATCCCATGTGGAGCAGAGGCAGGGAGTGACCATGAAGGAGCGGCAGAAAGAAAGTGTCACAGACTGACCACAGCTCCCATTCCCTGTTCCCCTGTACAGCTCAGAGGGAGGAGGTAGAAAGGGTTTGATGGGGGGAAGATGTTTTTAGTTTGCTTTTAGGTTTTCATTGTTTTAGTTTGCTAGTGATAGGCAGTACATTATATTAACCTCTATACTCTGAATTTGTTTTGCATGCTAAGATAATTGTTGGGCGATCTCCCCATCCTTATCTCAACTCTTTAGCCCTTTCCATCATATTTTCTCCCCCTTTCTCTTTAAGATGGGGGAGTAAAAGAGTGTTTTTGGTGTTCAGCTGCCCAGCTAGGTAAAACCACAAGAAGTTATCACTTGATCACCATTTTCATAGTTTGTTAAAGGAATGCAATCATCTCTAAAAAGCTGTTCTAAACATCTCTGAAGAAAGAATACAAGAAAACATATGGCTAATGTCTCTGTGTTGTATGTGCAACGTGGGAATCTCAAGTACTTTTGCTCTCAAGACTGAGCCACAGATGAATCTCACCGAGTTCTTGGCTACCTCCCTGTAAAATCTCATAATTTATTCACATTCCAGGATAATTGCTGAGACATAGTATTTGTATTCCCAGAAACAGAAATCTCTCACAAAGATTAATTCAGATCGTGTCCTGGTTTTGGCCAGGACATCCAATGGAATGGGTGGCAGGGGAGGAAGGGGGAGTGAGCAAACGACTGTGTGGTGCTTAGCTGCCTGATGGGTTAAAACACAACAGATATATAGAAAGGTGGTAGTCTTTGTGTTTATTTTCTTAAGGTCATACATGATCTTCATACTACTTGGCTGAGCACATTGTGCTGCATTTCATATGATAGGATCATAGGATAATTAAGGTTAGAAAGGACCTCAGGAGGTCTCTTGTCCAACCTCCTGCTTACAGGACAGTCAGCTCTATGGTCAGGACAAGTTGTTCAGAACTTGGAAATCTCCAATGACAGAGGCAGCAAAGGTTGCAACATGCTCCATTACCCAGATGTCCTTTTGAGGAAAAAGATGCTCCTCACATCCAATACAAAACTATTTATTTTTCCATTTATGCCCCTTGTTTCTTGTTTCCTTACCATGCACTCCTCTGAAACCTGCATGCACTGCTGGATCCATCTTCCCAATAACTTTACTGTAGTCAATGGGAGGTTGCTGTTAGGTGCCCCATCTCTTTTCCAGCCTCAGTCAAGCTTGGTCTCCCAACCTCTTCTCACAAGGCAAGCACTCCAGCCCTGACTGTCCTGAGTGCACTCCACTGAACTTTCTTTTAGTTTGACAATATGTTTTCTGTACTGGGAAACTGCAAACTGGATGCAGTGTTGCAGATGAAGTCTAACAAGTGTTGACGAGAGGGTGAAGCAAGGACCCCATTGCTTCTTGTTGGTAATTGAGAAGGATGTTAAAAAGGACATATCCATGGATACAGCCCTACAGTACTTCCTTTGTTACTGGCCTCCAAGTAGAACACAACCCACTAACTGTGACCTCGAGAGCACCAGCATCCAAACATTTTCTTAATAATTTCATTGTCCATCCATCCAGACTGTAACCATCCCAACTTACATATCAATGTTTTGTGGAAGACAGTGTGGAACACCTTTCTGAAGCTAAAAGAAATTACATTTACTATTCTCCCCTCATCCACACATCTAGTCATTTTATCATGAAGTCAAGTTTGTTAGGCATGATTTACCTATGGTTAATTCATGCTGACTGTTTCCAGTCACCTTTTGCCTCAGATACCCAGAAATATGCTCTAGGAATACTCACTACATGTCTTTTTCAGGGGATGAAAATGAGGTATGGCCTATAGTTCCCCAGATCACCAATTTGACCTCCTTTGAAGAAAGGTGCAACACCTTTGGCTTTTTTTTCAAGTTTTCAGGGATTTCCTTTGCTCTCCAAGACCTTTCAAAAATGATAGAGAACATTCAGCTTTCTCATGACTCTTGGATACAGTCCATCATGTCCCATGAACTTGTAAAGGTCAAGTTTCTCCATTAATCTATGATCCATACTTGATCTATGTCCACTGCTGGTTTTCATCCTTGAACTTTCTCACCAATCAAAGAGGCCTTGGAGAACTTTCAAGAGAAAACAGAGGCAAAGAAACTGGAAACCTCAACTTTATCTGTGTCTGTAGTCACTAAATCACCTGCCCCATCCAGTAGTGGTCCTACATTTTTTCGTGTTTATTCTTTTATTGTAGGTGTATTGATGCAAGCTCTTGCCCTGTGCTGCATTTTTACCTTTATTAAATACATTTTCCCAGAGGCATCAAAAAGATGGCTGCTGGGCTCAGTTGTGTCCTTTTATTGGTCCATTGTAGCCAGCTGCATCTGTCTGTCTGGAACAGGTCAACGCCTCTTATAGAGACCTTCCTGCAACTCCCCAGCTGTCAGCTCATTGTCATCTATGTCCAGTACACTTGGGTTCCTCCTTGTAAACCTTTCAGGAGCTGGCAGATTACAGATTACAGATCCCTGTGACAATCACTGTCTGTGGTAAAAAGAATTTAATGGTTTGTTTAAAGAAGACTTTGTCCACTTTTTCATCCTGAGTAGGTAGTCTGTAATAAATTGCTCAAGTTGTGTGAACTGTCCCATCATATCAAAACTATACCAGTGATATTGCAGTTTTGTGACTGCACATAGAGTTCTAGTTTCTCCTGTTTGGCTCCCTGGATATATGTAGGTATACTTCAATTGGGCTACTTTCATCCCTAGTCTGTCGTTTCTGAGGTCTGCCTTGTTCCTGGTGCATTATATACTTTGTTTTCTCACATTTTTGGACTGCCTCCCTTCCCCATTCTTCATAGTTTGAAGCTGCCCTTAGCAAGTTGCTACAAGCTGCAACTATATTGCTACTGAAGAACCTCAGTTATTTTACTACAGCACATAAAATTGACGTTGCCTTAAAAAACAAGCTTCTCAATTAGTATTTCACAATATATTTATATTTATATATATTTTAGAAGGAAATACTATAATTGCCCACAACTTGCCCTGTGATTTTTTCTGTTTATAAACTCAATCAGATGTCGTGACACTGGATGTATTCCAGAAAGTTAGAGGATTGTATTTACAAACAGAAAATAATTGTTCAGTCTTAGCAGTAGCCATAAGGTGATGAATAAAAAAAAAAAAAATCCACTAGCAAAGAGCCCTATCCACCCTCAAGACTTATGTCATTTTTGCACCTGCCCATGAGCCTCATCATTAATTCAAAGTGACCCTAAAGACCTATAGATGCAGCCAACATGGAATTCTTTTGATATGATGAACTTAGATGTCTCTGTGAGCCTCCCCCCCCCCCTGGTTAGTCACTGCTGCTAAGCCTCAGTGGCATCCACATATGCTTAAGTAAAGCAGACTTTAATCTAAAGGCAAGCAGCAGAGAGTCTTTAGTCAGTCTCTAAACTGCTTCAAGCTGGAGACAATATTGGTTAATCATCCATATGTGTTATGATTGTATAAAGCATAATGGTTTATTCTGTGTTTCTTTGGGATGTTGCACTGACCAAAAAGCCTGAGGGACCTTCAGTCAGGCCCACTAAAAATCTCAGTCAGAATTGGCTCATGCTTGGATGGCGCACAATGTGATTTTAACCAGAGTGTAGGAAAATAATGATTTTCTATGCTCAAACATTTAGACAGATCTTTTCCCTTTAGCTCCAAATTGAAGAATGAGATTAAAGTTCTTACAAGCTTCAAGGCTGTGGCCCTGGTTGCATTTTGGTTCCTTTCTGATAGAGTGTTTCCTGCCCTGATAGCTCTTTGGCTTTTACTTATCTTCAAATGACATTTGTCTTACCTGTTTTTGATTGTGCTCTCAGTTTTATAAGCTGATCTTGCTTGAAAATGCCTGGTGGAGTCCTTTTTCTTTCTTCCCTGTGACCTATGATGAGAGAGGGAAAAATGACCCTTCTTAAAACAAAAGTTCTACTGTGGTAGATACAAACCTTTAAGTGAAAAGAACTTAAGTACAGTCTGACAAACTGTTTTGTCCTCAGAGCTACATTTGCTTGCCCTACACAGTGTCCTCTGCCTGCTTGTTTCTTCTAACTATTGCCATTTCCTATTTGAAAATAAATAAATAAATAAATAAATAGATGGATGCTAAATACGGAATAGTTGGCAGAAATATCTTGAACATTTTCTATGCTCTTCTACAAGAAAAGAGTGATAAAAGAGAGTGAGCTTCTAAAGAGTTGTTTTAAAATTTGTTTTCTAAATTTATATGCAGATAATTTGTCTTTTAAAAATTTCCGAATGTTCAGAATCTAGTACAAGGCCAAATTTAAATGGTTGAATACTTCCCAAAACTAAAGTTCAGTGTTTTATGCATCGGCAAAATCCTGCCAGTGGATTAGTCTTTAGTAAAGCTGGCTAGAGAGTAGAAGAAGAGAAAAATTGACATCCAGGATGATGATGTTCCCCCAGTAATAAAAAGGGTTTTTTTTGTTGTTTGTTTTTTTTCCTATGATTGCAAACTTATTTTTGATACAGCCTTATTTAAGGTTGAAATAGCAAACAAAAGACAGATCTACATTAGGAATCAAAATAATTCAGAGCAGATGAGTTTAATTGTTATGATCTATTATTTTGAACTAAGATTAGAAGTGAAAACAATTTCAATGAGTCCTAGAAAATACTACAAACCAAATGAAGTAGGTGATTGGGAAAAGTCAACACGGATTTAACTAAGGTAAATTATGCCTGATTAACCTGATCACCTACAACAAAATAACATTTTCTGTTGACTTAGGGAAAGCAATGGAGATTGTTCACTGGGGCTTCTGCAGTGCATTTGATGCTGTTTCCCACAGCTTTCTCCTAGGCAAGCCACCAAGATACAGGTCGGATGGGTGGTCTGCAAGATGGCAGGAATTTGTCTAACAAGCGACACTCAGAGGGTGGTGATTAGTTGTTTGACTCAGTTTTTACTTTCTTAAGTGGGGTCCCACAGGGATCAATACTGAATGAACAACTCAAGTTGTTCAACATGTTCAAATGATCTGGATGAGGAGATTGACGGCACTCTTACCAAGTTTGCCTATGGCATTAAACTGGGTGGTGAGATGGACATGTCAAAAGGGAGATCTGTCTTACAGAGAGACTTGGACAGGCTAGAAGAGTGGGCAAGCGAGAACTGCATGGCGTATAAGAAAGAAAAGTGCAAGCTCCTGCACCTGGGACAACATAACCAGAGAGTGCAGTACAGACAAGGATCTGTGTGGCTGGGGAGTATCCTTGCTGAAAGGGACCTGGGGTCCTGGTGGACAATAAGCTGAACATGAGTCAGCAGTGCATTGTTGCAGCAGCGCAGGCAAATCACAGCCTGGGCTGCATCCACAGTGGCATTACTGGCACAGCTAGTGATATGATCACACTACTCTACTCTGTGTTTGTCAATACTGTGTCCAGTTATGGTCTCCACAATTCAAAAAAAAAGCATGGACAGACTGAAGAGGGTCCAAAGGCAGGCCATGAAGATGATTAAAGGGATGGAGAACCCACCCTAAGAGGAAAGACTAAAGGAGTTGTTTTTGTTTTGTCACTCTAGAGAAAAGAAGCTTTGGGGGAACCTCATCACAGTACTACTGTACTTTAAGGGCAACTACAAAGAGGATAGAGGATCTATATGCTAGTTATACTAATTCCATTTATTAATTATATGGTATTGAAATTCAGAAGAATAATGTAACAAATATAGCAAGGTAAAATTACTGCGGGGGGGGGGGTTATTTTATATGCAGAAATTGACTAATATATTCAATATGGTTAATGGCAGTATTACTCAGCTCAACAGGACATAGCCACAAGGTTTGGGAAATTTGGAAAATTTGCATTCAAAAACATGTATTTAAGTTATGTCTTCTCTCCTCACTGTTCTTACCCCTTCCATTCTCAGCTAGGTGCTTATTTCTTAGTTTTCCAAGACATTAATGATCTGTAAGCTTCAGAACGCAAATAATTTCAATTACACTTAGAAATTAAAAATAAAACTTGGATTTCAAAACTAAACTTGCTGAAAGTGTGAATCATATTCCCATTATTCCAATGAGGATTGATTTCTAATAAAATTCCAGCCCATTTTGGTCTCTGTAATGAGCCTAAAATAGCTGCCAGCTTGCAGTGCTGGAATTAATGATAATTAAATGTAACAAAAAATGTATTTCCATATTTTGTATTGCCTAAATGATTTCATCTCAGATGTAGTATGATTCTTTTTAAAGATGACTACTTCTATTTAATCTCCTTCCCAATTTTAATTTGAATTTCATATTGTTCCTGACTGTTTAATGAATATTTTGGGAGATGGCCATAGTGTTGTTAATTATACCGGAGACTGAGTATAATTAATTCTTTTGGACCTGAAGTCAGCTAGTTAATCGATTTCTGATGAAACTGAAGATTAAACACAGATAGTGCACTTCTTCCTTCATTCATTTTAATTTTTCCCTCTCTGAATTCAATCAGATTACTTTGGAAAGTCATTGCTGGCAAATCAATTTGTGGACCCATTTGGGGTATTATCCAGATGTTAATAGATGGATGATCTACTCAGACCAGTCACCTTCCTATCGATTTTTTTTTTCATTTTTAAAGAAAACTTTTTAGTTCCTTTCAGTAGATTTACCAACATTATTTGTAATTAGTATTTAAATGATTTTTAACTGCCTACTAACAATAACTTCATTAACTAAGAAAATGATAAAAAGGGGTCTTTAAAAGAGTTCTCTGAAGATCAGACAATTCACACAGTAAAGGGGCTGTAGTTATGTGGAAGACAATTCCTCATATTAGTGAGGCATTAACTCATGTAGGTAAATTTGATTTTAGGGAATGGTTTGAAAAGGCTTAAATGAAAAAGAGAAAAATGCATTAGTATGCCCAGCAGTTCCTATCCCCTTTTTTTCTTTTTTTTTCTTTATCTTTTTTTTTTTTTTTTTCCTGGTGCTATAAATAATGGTATTTTTTAATTTTTGACAGCAGAAAAAGCCCTGAAGGCTGTAAGAAGATAATAAAAAAGGGCAAGGAAGAAATTAAAATTAGCAGGAGGAGGACTGTCTTATAGTCAATGAGAGAAACCTTTTGCATTTTTCATCTATTACTCTACAGATATTAATAGATAGCTCTAAGTTTCTTACTGTAACTGCTTACAACCCAAGTACATTCTATCACTGTGATATCCTTCTGTGAACAGACTTAAGACAGCTTTTAATGTTATTTCTTCATGGCTGAGTAAGAGAAGAGTAGAATTGTGCCGGTGAATAATTATCTACACTTCTGGAGAATTAGGGCCAATATTTAACAACAATTGCGTTACATTACTTATAATCCTTTTTCAACAAACTGTGCAAACATACAATTCAATCTCCTCAGCACTCGATGACTTTATGTGTCAAATTTACATTAAACACATTATTGAAATAAAGCCTAGGTATTAAATAAGAAACATTTTCTGTTTCTCAGGTGAAGATCTGATGTGCATGGTCTTTGTCAGCATTTGTACTGGAGGTAAGTATTAAATGGAGGTAAGTATTAAACAGTCATTAAAATGTAAAAACAAAATAATAATAATATATAGATATCTAAAGTTTTTAGATACAGAACTGCAGAGGGCTAGCTAAGGAATATATTTTGTGTCAAAGTTATCACAGGAACAGAAGACTAGTAGGAGTTCCACTTCTATTTCCACTTATTATGAAAAAGTTTGTCTTTGAGTTCTTCTTTGCTCTTGGAGATCATGAAGAAAACTAGAAATTGTTCTGGACCCCAAAGACTTACTCTTCTAATTTTCCTGTTATCAGGACTGTCTGAATCTGGGAATGTAAGATAGTTGTTAGAGGATAGCCTGCCACTTTACAACCCTGAGGTCTAGACACAGTCTAAATAGGTGATTAGCTCTTCAGACTCATGACACATTAAGATTTAAGACTTACTCTTGCCTCTGGAAACAAGCCTGTATTTCCAAAGCATTGTGGTGCTTTGACTGTACACTTATCTGGCTGTTGTATTTAAGAAATACTAGTTGAAGGTTAGAGGTTTGATTGTTTGTTTTGTTGTTGTTCAGTTTATAAAAACTATTTTAATTTTTAATTTATTAGTAGTAGTGGTAATAGTAGTAGTAAAGTGATGAGGGGAAATATTTAAAAAGTAATCATTAGCAATTTTTTTATTAATATAGAACTTTGTATGATCAAAAAGGTAACAACTCTCTTGAAATTTTTGACGTTTACAAAACTAGTACATGTTCTAATAATTTCCTCCATAATTGCAATTGTTTTCCCTCAACAAAATCATTTAATATTCAGAATACAAAACTGACAGGGAAGACTAGACAGGAGATTGGATGGTTTATATTTTATGTGCATTAATTAATTAATTTATTTATTAACTGGCAGACATTCATGTTCATATTCATGTTTCCTTTGGAGATAATGAGAATCAGGGATTCAGACTGTATGTTTTAGTAAACTCACATTTACAATGATATTAAAGCTATGAATTCAGAAATGTGAATTTCAGTGGTGTTCTAGTTTTGTAGCTACTCTCAGGTTACCTACCTTTAAATGGACAAGTGATTATATGTGTATAATTACTGGATGTGAGGTGAAGAGCAGATTGCAGTATTAAAAGCAATTTTCCCTTCCTTTTTCTTTCTACAGTTTCTTCCCAAACTAGTGTATTATGTTAATGTTAATGTAGCTGGATACCTAGCCTCAAAAGGTCTTCAGACCAAATTACTGAATCTACTACTTCAGAAATACCCAATTAATACTCAGTGGAATAGAGTGTCTTTATCTATTTCTATATGTGGCTTTTAACATGTATTTACCTAGACAAATTACATGGAAATAATAGGAGAATCTACTGAGTTGCAGGTGTTCCCTTTTTAATGAAAGAAGCAAACTCAGTAAGAGCAAACTCAGTAAGGGCAGTAAGTACAATCAAAACAGATTCTATGTAGAAAATAAACAATTTCATGTTTTTTATTTATACCTTTCATAAGAGAAATAAAATAAATCACCATTAAATCTAGTAAACATAATCAAAAGACACTAAATAACATGATACAGTGAACTGCCACAATACAGACAGCAATATGGGAACAGGGCTAAGGCTCAGAAACAAAGGACAGTTCCATGCCTTGGCACTACATCTTTCCACTGCTGCATTCCCTTGATTTATCTTTCTAAATGTAATTATAGTTATGTTGATAATGATCATGATGATGATGACGGTGATAACAATAACAGCTGGTGTGGTAGAAGATACTGCAAGCAAAATTAGTTTCATTCATTTAAAGAACAATCTGATCCATCAAACTGCTGGATATTACTGAATGAAGCTATTGGTTACAATATATGCCAAAAGACTGAAACAAAAACATTGCAAAATTTTATGCTGAAAATGTTGAGAATGACTCCATATATTTCAGCTTTTTCTCTTGCCTAGAGGCAGCTTCAGATTTTTTATTTTTTTTTTTTTTTTTACATCTAAGCACAGTGTTATGAGATAAAGTTTTTGCAATGAGCCTTAATTTTGCCTGCTGACATACTTTTTTCTAAAAAAAAAAAAAAAAGATAGAAATTTAAAAATCAAATTACATTGTCTGTAAGTGTTTTATTTTCCTGTAAATAGATTATGATTGTTTAATGAGTGCGTTGTGCCACTATTTTATGCTACTATTTCATACCAAGGAGAAACCTTTCAATGTTTCTACTCTAATTTTCTTTTCTTCTTCTTTTTTTTTTTTTTTTCCTTCACAGTATTGGCCTTAGATATGTAAAAAAAAGGTTATGATTGTATCTTCTCATGTAAACCTATACTTCAAGCTGTCTATCAAAGTGATCCTATGAATAAGGAAAAACAACAAAACAAACAAAGGAAGCAATCTAGACATAGTAACACTTTCAGGGGAAAAAATTTAATATATATTTTTTTATATTTAAATATATATATAATATAAAAATATATATAAAACGATCAACTCTCAAGTCTGGATGCAGAGACTACATGATTTCTGTTTGTTATACATATGCATGACAGCTTTTCTTAAAAAATTTATCAAATGGAAGAAAAACAGGATTACTACTACTGCTGCTGCTGCTGTTAATAATAAATTTTGTCCACTTTACCAGTTCCTCAGTTTCACTATTGATCCTTCAGCAGAATTCTTCTCTACACTTACCTCTTCAGAAAAATCACTCTACTATTTTTTCCTCTTGATTAGATTCCTTATTAGGTTGATGGAGATTGACATAATTTCAAAGACGAAGGTTTCTTATGAAAAGGCATTTCCATTGAAAGGTTAAGCTGAAGAAGGAGCATGATTCCGTGATGTTATAAGTAAGCTCCTCACTTCAAAGAGAATAAATTGCCTAGAGATCCAGTACCTTCTTGCAAAATTACTCATGGATTTAAACTATTACTGTCCAGAAACCCAGAAACAGTTCTAAGGGCTGGGATCATAGAGATCAACCCAGAAACGTTCATCTCTATGATCCCAGCCTCTCTGAAGAGTTTCTCTCTGAAGACAACCACTGAGTTTTTGATTGCTCTTTTTCTTTGGGTTTCTTCAGAGTGGATTATTTTCAGCATTCATTTCAGCACACAACCCAGCTTCACAGAGACAGAAAATGAGTCCCACTAAAATATTAGCTTATAGCCTGGAAAAGAGAGCTCTGTCCTAGAGGTAGTTATCTCTCCAGGTTGAACTGTACTGTGAGTCAGCTAGAGATTACAGCAAAGACCACTATGTGCTACTTAAAAGCTTAGAACCTTTTTCAGGGGAAAGTTTTGAGCTCTGGATCACAACAGTTTAAATATACTGGTGCTCAAAGAGGAGGAAGAAGTTCAGACTAGCCCCTACTTTTCCTGTTGACTCACTGTAGATGGCTCTTTCATTAATGTGATTCTTTTGAGGTAGAAAACTATTCCCACCTGTTTCAGTCTAAATCTGGCAGTGCTAAGGCTGTCTAACCCCGTGGTCCTTCTGTAGAAAAACCTTTAAAAAACACAGAATGAAGTAAAGCTGCATTTTGCTGAGGACCATATTTACAAGGCAATATAGGCTTATTTATAAAACTTTTTTTTTTTTTTTTTTTTTTTTTAATGAAAGGTACTCTTTACCTGAACACATTTTAAAACTAGTTGTTATTCAGAAATTGTAATAGTGTAGAGATCATGGCCATTTCATACAAACATATCAAAAATCTGTCTCTCATCCCAATCAAATTGATAAAAAAATATTTAATGAGACAAAACATGATGTTGCTATATAAAGGAAATTATTTCTGTGTGTTGTGTGAATATTTGCATTTATGAATATAAATATTGAACACCCTATTCTTCACAAAATTAATTGTCTGATGCTGGATAGACCAGCTAATATCATTATGGAAATATTCTGAGTGATATACTTTCAATTGCCATGCATATTGCAATAAGGCAGTGCAGTGGGAACTGTTATTTTCCATGGCAACCATTAATTGGATATGCAGGAGGTGGTGTTTTGCTTTAAATAAATGTGACTGGGTCAGCAAATGAATGCTTCAAATAAATGATTTATATTTTACACATTCTTTAACATTTTTTCTGGTTTTGAATTATTTTTTTCTTCACATCTATGTGTTCCTCAGAAAGGAATGGGATAAAATTGAGTAGAACCTTGGGACATTATGTTTTATGATTATTTTTGTGAATGTATGTTTTGTGTTTCTAAGTCTGACAAAAAAGAAAGCTGATTGTAATTACATTTGTGTTCCTGCCATGTGTTCTCAGGCCTCTTTCTCTGTTCTTTCTTTCTCATGTGACTATTATTTTGGATCAAATAGCAGTTTTGCATAAATCATTTCCATAAAAATATATAGTTGCTTTTTGATTACAGATAGCTTGATATAGGAGACACTCTTTATATGTATGAGACTTGGGTTATAATTAAAATACATTGGGATGAATACATGCAAAATTAGCTTGGAAAGAAACAAATCATAAGCTTGGAAACAGATCAAATCATAACTCAAGGATAAATTAATAAAATTTGAAGGCAATGGATATTTCAAGTCAGGAAAGTGTGAAGTGCAACAAAAAGATTCTACGCTGAGTTATAGATTCTATAGCAGTGACATATTCAGTAATAATTTTTTAGAAAGAATCTGACTATGACTACTCTTCTGTTGTGAACCATGGTCTCAAATTACAGTGTTTTTGTTGCAAATGCTGTCAGAATTAAAGACAAATAGATGCACCTCTGAAGGCATTTATGAATGTGATTAATTTTATGAAAGTGACTGGTAATACATAAGTCAAGGAAGACAACTGTAGAAATGAATTTCTTATTTTCCTTGCTTATCTGTGGAAGCTTCTTATTAAACTAATAAGTCAATATATATATATTCTTCCCTAATACACTGGGGGAGATATTTTACTTGTTTAGGAAAGGTTCTACATTCAGTACAGGACTAAATAATCTCCCTATCATTATCTGATGAAGATGTCAACGCCTCAGAGTTAGTCCCACAAAACTTCATCCTGGAGTGCAATCCAGGACTTAGCTGAACACCTGGGGATGTTATTGTTCACAGGGTTGAACCCAGCCCCAGAGGGTTTTTGTTTATTTGCTTGCTTGTTGTGGCTTTCATTGTTTGTTTTGTTTTATTCTTCTTATTATTTTTAAGTAAAATGATATATTTTGTTTGTTTGTTTTAATAAGTTGATAAATGGGTAAGTAACGCAGAAATGGTTCTTAGATCATTGCTTACCTGACAAAAACAAGCAGGGTAGCTAGCAGATGTCATATTCTGCCTTAAGAAACTTCTTTTCTGTGAAAACCACACCACCATATTCCAACCAATAGATTGCTATATAAATGGTGCAATTCCTTCTTCTGCATATGTATTTCAGTCTTTCTTTTTCAATGCACTTCTAAGACGTGTTTTGGATTGTGTTTCTCTAGAAGATACAGACATTGAAGTCTATATTCAACATTTGCTGTCTTTATTACTCATTCTTAATGGTTCTTTAGGGAAGAAAGAAATATATATATATATAAAAAAAAAAAAAAAAAAGAACAAATATTTGAGTACATGTGGATTTATGTGGTCTCCAGATTCTTTCCTGACTCAAGGCTATAATATTTTTATATCTTGAGGAATTTTTTTTTTTTATCAGCATGAACTTTGGCTGAAAACACAATGTCCTGTTTATCATAGGTGTTTACTGGTTTCCAGATAAGGCAAAATGCTTTAAGGAATTTAGTCTTCTATACCAGAAACTGTTTGTGACAGCTTTGTTCTAAACATAATGAGGACACATTAACTTTGAGGTCATCATTAAGATGCATTGAACTCAAGTGCTGATGCACAGCTTCAACAGTCAAAAAGTTGTGTTGGAGACACAAGAAAATATGGTTTTATTATCTGCTGACATGTAAGCAGTTATATCTGCATTCATATAAAATATAAGCATAATCTTCTAAATTATTCTGTTACATTAACCCCAAATTACCACTTTTTGTCCATGATAATGAAAGTAATTTTAAGGAATATTAACAAAGGAATGAATTAAATCAATTATATAAAAGAGTGCAGTAGCAAAATAATATTTCATAAGACTATTTTCAGTTGATGGAACAAAAACATTATTTCCTGTAGAATCCTGCACATTCGAATATTTTGATTTTTTTTTCCATCAAGGTTATCTATTTCTTCCTTCAGGCTTTGTTGTGCTGGATATTCATGGATTTACATATGACCTGTGTTATCTTTGTTAGCTAAAAATTATCAGTTTCAAAATTAGTGTACTGCTTACATATAAACAATTAGATCATTAGCAACAAGAGTTCAGCATAATTATAGTCTAAAGCACAGTACAATTATGTGCCAGTGCTTAGTTTACACCAAAGCCCTTAACCAGTATGGCATCTTTTCCTGCATTTATTTGGTACTTCATAACATGGTGGCAATGTGAGCCAAGATCTTACTAATGTTTTAGAGAGGCCTCCTGTAAATGAGAAGTCCTCTTGATCTCTTGATCTGTTCTTCATTTTTAAATATTTCAGAAAGGCTACAGACTTCTTCTCTCTCATTGCCCTGTCCATATGAAAAATAATAAAAATAATAATATTTTGCTATGGAAAATTATATATATATATGTTCATTTATATAAAAAATATTGTATATATTATATAATTATAATAATTTATTATAATATATTATAATATTATATATATCTATATGTATTTTTTCTGTGTGAAATGCAGTGTCTCTTTGGGGAGTTATTGCTACCATCCAGGCAGCAAGAATTTCACATAATGTGACATTATTTGTTTAGAATTTGGTTATGTTTTCTCTGATATCAGATAACATTAAACAGTTATTTGAATTTTGGTCCTTTAACATCAATAATAGTAAAAATTAATTGCAGGTGACTCCTCAGATTTCAGAAGCTTGGGACAATGGAGAAAAATACTTGTACTGTCCCTACATGGACATAGCTTCTGACATAGCAACTTACAATCAGAATGATTCAGCAATGCCTATTACAGTGGACATAGTTTTTATTCATTTTCACTTCTGCATTAAGAGATTCTCAAATGTTTTACTATACAGTCATTAATCCTAGAAGACAGAAGTTTTCATGATATATAAGTTGATGATTGCTTTTCTTCACTTGGGTAACCCACAAAATCCTTATCTTTCTTCCTCCCCATCTTGGCTCTCAGTCACATCAGGGACCAAAACAGTTAGAATGACTGGGGCATTTACACTGACTGTCTCTCTTTTATCAATTATATTTAATGTTTTTGAACTTCTCACCCATTGTTTAGTAGAAATTAAAGCATAACTAATAGCTACTTAAGAGTTAGATAAAATAGGTGGTAGAACAGAAAAGACTGTAAGGGATGAGAAAATCTGCCACAATAGTGAATGAGGATGTGCAAAGTTACTTAAGAATGAAACGTAGATGTCTGGTTAAATTTCCATCTAGTGTTTGGAAAATCATATAGAAGTAATGTTCAAGATAATTGAACTTTTCTTTTTCTTCCTTTTGTCCTTTTCCATTTTTTTATTCTTTTTTTTTTTTTTTTAACTTACCCCTGTCTGCAAATTATGAAAGTTCCTTTATGATACAAATCTTGCTACAGTCATGTTTGCCTACTTTATTTCTAGGTTAATGACCCGCAGGGGATGGAGCTTAAATCTTTTTAGAAAATATAGTTGTTCAAATTGAGAAAGGTTAGTTATTAACTGCTGTATTTTATTAAGGGAATTATACTTGTAATCTTTCATCCACAATGATTTAATTTGGTTTCTACATAGCTTTTACAAGTTAATTGTTTTTGACCCAATTTTCCCAGAAGTGTTGATTTTTGAATCTTCACATATGAAATAAAGAACTTGTTGCCTTTCAACAAAAATTAAGAGCTTGTCCTTTGACCCTTTTGAAGTCTCTTCCTTAATGTTTTAACATGATTTTCCTAAAAGTAATTACTCTCAAATATATTAAAGATATGACTTTTTTTTTGGTAAATTGTTTTATTTAAAAGAGTTCATGAGATGATCTCCTTTTTGGGAGATGCTTTCATTTAGTCATTAGCCTCCACAATTTGTACGTCTTTAGGACATTTTGCAAAGTCCACATTTTTTTTTTTTCCAGGAGTAACAAAAAAATGTGGGAGCGTTGATTTTCTTTATATTTCGATTATTGCCTAATATAGGTATTTTTGTTAACTTTGTATCATGGATTTCTTTTTTTACTCAAATTTCCCTCTGAAAAATGGGCAAGGTGACTCAGCCACACTGAAGAAATGACAATGACTATATATCTATTAAATTATGGTAGTTATTACTTGCAATATCCTATTAAAACCTATTAAAAATGGGTGGCTTAACATATGTCTCAGACTTAAGGTTGCTCAGATATAAAACTGAGAGGGAATTGTAATCTATCAAAACTGTTGTGGTTTAACCTGGCAGGCTGCTAAGCACTACACAGCCATTTGCTCACTCTTACCCAATACATACCCAGTTGAAAGGGAGAGAGAATTGAAAAAAAAGAGCAAAAATGTGTGGGAGAGGAGGAGGAGGAGGAGGAAGAGGAGAAAAAAAAATAATAAAAGAATATACAAAGCAAGTGATGTACAATTACTCACCATCTGCCAACCAATGCCCAACCAGTCCCTGACCAGCATCCCGCACCAGCCCCAGCTAACCACCCTAATTTTATTGAGCGGCATGATGTCACATGATATGGAACATCCTTTGGCCAGTTTGGGTCAGCTGCCCTGGCTCTCTCACCTTCCAGATTCTTCTGCACCCCTGGACCACTCCTGGCAGGGCTGTATGAGAAGCTGAAAAGTCCTCAACTGCGTAAATATAAAACATCAGTGGGTTTTCAACATAATTTTCATCCTAAATCCAAAACACAGCACCATACCAGCTGATAGGAAGAAAATTAAATCCGTCCTAGCCAAAGCCAGGACAATATCCACCCCTTATGCCATACCATCTACATCATGTACAAGGTCCCATACTTTCCAATACATCCTAATTAATCACCACCTTTTCTGTCCTTTGTTATCTACACACACACAGAGATATTATTCCCCTACTCTATGGGCCATCCCTTTAAGATGTCTGTTGAGTTTGTTTAAGGTCCATGACTTTGGGCTCCATCTGTCATAATAGTCCTTCAAGACAGGAGAGATGGTAAGTGGTGTTGAACAGTGTCATGCTAAGGCCAGCTCTGGTTCTATTGCTGCTGCACTTGTCTGGTTCTATCACTGCTACACTTCTCTCAGTTCCATCAAAATTAATTTTTCACTAATTTCCTTGTGAAGAAGCTGACTGAG
This sequence comes from Aythya fuligula, assembly GCF_009819795.1. Taxonomy (NCBI): domain Eukaryota; kingdom Metazoa; phylum Chordata; class Aves; order Anseriformes; family Anatidae; genus Aythya; species Aythya fuligula. The sequence continues at coordinate 102,493,852 of NC_045560.1, read as the reverse complement.
GTATTCCCTCAGTCTCCTCTTCCCTAGGCTGAACAAGTGACTTCAGACACTCCTCATACTTCCTCCCTTCTAGATCCTTCACCATCTTTGTAGCCCTCCTTTGGACACACTAATAGTTTTATGTTCTTCTTATACTGTGTTGCCCCAAACTGCACATAGTACTCAAGGTGAGGGCTCACCAGCACAGAGCAGAGTGGGACAATCATTTCTCTTGACCGGCTAGCAATGCCATGTCTGATGTAGTCCAGGGTATGGTTGACCCACATGGGTGCCAAGGCACACTGTATATTCATCATTCCATCAACCAGAACTTGAAGATCCCTTTCCACAGGGCTGCTCTCCAGCCTCTCATCCCCCATGTAATATGGACATACGTACCCCCCATTGGTATGTATTTCTCCAGCCCAGCTGCATAATCCAGCACTTACTCTTGTTAAATTTCATGCTGTAGGTGATTGTTCAGCCTGTAATTTGTCAAAGTCTCTCTGAAAGGCCTCTCTGCCCTCACGGGAGTCAACAGCTCTTCCTAATTTATTGTCATCTGCAAACTTACTTAGCATGCATTAGAGTCCTGAGTCCAGATCATTTATAAAAGCATTGAAGAGAACTGTCCCTAAAATGGAGCCCTGGGGAGCCCCAGTAGTGACTGGCTGCCAGCCTGATATAATTCCATTTACTGTAACACTTTGAGCCTGACCCGTCAACTAATTCATTGTATTATGTACTTGTCTAACTGTATTGTGGACATTTTGTGCAGAAGGATATTTTGAGAGACTGTATCAAATAATATGAACCTTCACTATGGTGCTTCACTTGCTTTAATTCCATCTTTGATTGTTCAGTCTTCAGAATCAGGAAAAAAAAAAAAAAAAAAAAAAAGCTTATAGAAAACCTATGATTAATTATCGAAAACCAGACCAACAATTGAACAACACAGACTATAAAAAAGGAACATTAATCCATGTTCCACTCTTAAAGTTTGCAGACTGCACAGTCACCAGGCTTTGAACTCTTCCTGGTTCTTTGAACTCTCCTTGGAGAAATACAGGTCCAGGTGGCTCTAAGATCTATCTGACTTTCCACACTGCGCTGTATTACAATGAAATCTTGGACTCATACATGAGAAAATGCACGAGACAGATTGAAATTCTATTCTGACATAAGTAGAAAAAGCCACAAGTAACAGGACCTTCTGAACAGTACAATAAAACATTTGGAAACAAAAACAAACAAAACACCACACATTAAAATATCAAACCTTTCTGAAACACCTTTGGGGCTTGGTTAACAGTATGGCAATACCAGGTTTTCAGGCAGAAGAAACTGTGAATAAAAATAAATAAATATATATATTCCAGAGATATTTAATTCTAAAATCCAATAGCTTACGTTATTAAAAATATATATATATACATACATAAAATAGATTTACTTAGTGTGTGTTCATGAGATATAGAAAAATATGATTGTCCTCCCTGAAACAGGCAGTAGTGATCTCATTTGTCAAGTAGCAAACATAAACAGATGGCAAAGCACTACATTGGCTGATGTTGCTGGATGGATTCCTTTATACCTCTACTCAGCAGTAAACCTGCAGTGATATTTTTGGATGCAAAGTAAACAGGATGGCATTATCAAACCATTTAATTAAATCCAATTATAGAATTACTACTGTACAAGCTTTCCAGTAGTTCTTACATTGAAATAATTAATCTGGGCAATATCTATACACTACATAACCACTAAAACTTCTCTGTAGATATAGTTTTAATTGAATATCTTCTCAAAAAAAAATCTAAAAAGACTTGTCCAATTAATATCAAATACCCACAAAATAATGTAAAAAGTTTAAAAGTATGTTTCTCATTACAGGTTGACTGTAGATTTCCACATCACTGCACACCCAGATTTTGCAGGGTTAAGAGTAAAACCTTTCTGTGAGAAGTTTTTAAAGGCCTCCGAGAATATATAGTAAAAAATTGTATTCATCTGAAGATTTCCTGAACTTTTGGGTCAGCAATAATAAATGACATTTCACACAATAAGCTCATTGACTTTTTACTTTTCCTGGCCACAAATGTCATGAAAAAAAAAACACTTTTTCCAGTAAAGAATTTGAGAAAGTTTTGGCTTTCACCAGAACCTTATAAAAAATAAAAAATCAGAATGTGAGAAACAGTATAATAATTTATTTGAACTGATACTATCCAGATAGAAATAATTTTCTTGTTATTGGACCACAGTGATCCTTCTTGCTTCCTTTAATTCAGACGACTCCTTTTCTCATTCTCTCTACCCTCAAAGAAAATATAATTTAACATAGTAAACCTCTTTTAACACCTGTAGTATGTTGATAATGCGGTACTCTAATGTTCTTCATAGCAGTACTATCTTCTAGTGATTTCTGCCATACAAAAAGAGAAATTAAATCTTCCACTTACGGATTTTATTTTATTTTATTTTATTTTATTTTATTTTATTTTATTTTATTTTATTTTATTTTATTTTATTTTATTTTATTTTATATCTACTGAAGAGCCCTGTAAAAATGTATATTCCTAAAAACTAAGATGTAATTTTTCTGTTTTATCATTTTCAGTGTAACTATGCATTTCAGAATCTTTGCATTGCCAAATAGCTACACACAAATGTATGCAATTAAAATTATTATAAAATGATTATGTATCATATATTTGCAGAACTTTGCAGAACAATTCAGGGTTGTTCTGATGGTCTGCACCGTAATGAAGCTGTACCACAGTGCCTCTACCACAGCTCTTCACACCAGGCTATGCCATGCTTTACCCAGGTATTAGTAGTGACAAGGCCAAACTCTAAATGATAAATGTAAAACTGTGCCAGGAATAGGGATGAAAAACTCTTGGTGACCTTCCTGTTCCAAAGTAGCCTCCACGGACCTTAATGGGCATAGGAATAGAGAGCATCCCTGTTCAGAACTGAGTTTTGACAAGGATTTATATTCAAGGATAGAGTAGAATCCAAAACTGATTTGTTCAACAAACTGTAGGACATCTAGAAAGGTACATAGCTCTTCATCACTACTAGCTATTTCAGAAGTGAATAAATGGAAAAGTATCCCAAAGCTGTTTTAAGTAGCAATTTTCCCATTCATGACATACACAAATGCTAATCATTAAATGTAGGAATTAAAAAATATATATTTAAATCTATTTAATGATGTTTATCAAAAGAGCTTTAGAATATGCCACTCCTTTGATACTTGGCATTGGCACTAGTAGTCAGACCATAGTTTATATCTTAAGAAGGTGCTGTTGAACAATAGAAATACTTGTGACACAGGGAAATGTCAATAATTCATCATTCACTCAGTACTTAAAAGTACTCTTTTAATAGATATCTACTTCTTTTGCAATACAATGATGTAGCTGAGAGGAAACATAGGTAACACTTTAACAGTTTATTTGCAGGACTAACACTATCATATCAGTGTGCTTACTGTTTCCTGTGTAAATTAGAGCACTGATTATTTCCTGACCTACCTAAAAATATCATAAAGAAATAGGGGGAGGGAGAAATGGGGGACAATAAGAGATATTATCAAGTAAATATCAAACTTATATATTTATGTTTTGTTCTTTCCTCTACAATGAAAAAAGTTACATCTATTCATCAAACAGAAATACACGTTTACCAAATGTGTAAATTCATATTTATATTTTTCACCTTATAAAAGATTTTTTTTTGTTTGAATTTGTTTGTTCCTTGAATATTTGTTTTCCCAATTCACAGAACTGAGAAGTCATAGAATTATTATTATATGAATAGACCAGTTATTTTAGTTAATAAAAAAATGTTTTGGAGCAATAAAATTCAGATTAAAAAAACAAGTTACCCTGGGTAATTTATTAAAATGGAAAGAGAATGCATCAGTAAATAAATAAATAAACAAACAAATAAATGAAACTATACATTAAGTGCATATAATCTGATTGTCTAGTTACTGCAAATTCTCCATGCCAGATGAGAATGAGAAGCTGTGCTGAAAAGAAGAGAAAAGAAAAGAAAAGAAAAGAAAAGAAAAGAAAAGAAAAGAAAAGAAAAGAAAAGAAAAGAAAAGAAAAGAAAAGAAAAGAAAAGAAAAGAAAAGAAAAGAAAAGAAAGGAAAAGAAAAAAATAGAGAGAAAATGAAACAAACCAAACAAATAAACAAATAAATAAAAAAATAAATAAAACACCTGCAAGGATTGCAAGGATATTTTAAATATATGGCTACTACAAGGAGTGGTCACCTCAGAGGAAAACATAACAAAGCAAAATTAAAACTTAAATTGATAAAAATTTTCTACTGGAAAATAAATATATCTTTTTTAATCATATTCTAAAGTTTTACATTTTGCCAGCAACAGTACCTGTAGCAACTGGATTCAGTGTTTTTTCAATGTGATTTCAATGCGTCTAGCAGTGTCTATAAAATTTACATTACATTGTAATGAAATGAGATATCAAATTTGTTGGTTTGAAATTTCTCAGACTGAAAACAGTATTTATTAATTTTACTTACAGGTTGGAATATATTCCTTGTTGGAAATATTGTATTAAAGATTTAATTATTGCTCATCTGTATTCTAGTATGGAAGATTTTAACTGGTTATGTATCTACTGGTTCTTAGTTTCAATTGACTTAATTCAATGGAAATAAATCAGTAACTTCAGTACCGTTTATAACATACACTGAATGAATAAAGCAAAAGTCTATGTAAGGTTTGCTCCTTTTTTTTTTTTTTTTTTTTTTTTAATACCCTCTATACCAAAATCAGTGACCAATATTAATATATTTATGGGTTTAGTTAAAAAAAAAACTTTTTCTTCCCACTTTTCCTGTCATTTAGGTTAGAAAGCAAAGAAGGAATTTGGTTTCTTTCTCACAGAAAGTGAATTTTAAGTGATCTGAAAAACTAGGTCCTAAAACTTTTAGTTAACTCTATGACTTGTTCCTATAAAAATATTATTTATTTCATTTGCACCTTCAAATCCCAAAAGCTTTGTATAGATAATTACATTCTGTGAGCATGACAATAAACAATCAGTCAATTCTATTACTGTGAGGGTGACTGGGCTATACCCAATGTCATCTGCTTCTCTGTAACACATGCACAACACATTCTGAATATCAGTGTTTCCTTGTTATTGCATTTTAAATCATGCAGCTAACAATAGCTTTATAGAGACTTTGAGGCACTTCTGCTGTGAATACAATTACGAAGAGACTAATAACTTAAAAAAAAAAAAAAAAAAAGTTTTATTTATACAGGGGTAAGTGGGTAGAAAAATATAATGTTGTTCCTTTCATCCAAAATAACAACAACAATAATAATAATTTTATTATAAAATACTGTAAAAATAAATTGTATACCTATGGTCAGAATGTTATTTTCCTCTGTTTATTTGTACATCAAAACCAAATGAAAAGGCAAGGAAGTTAAAAGTCATTCTCATTTAGTACCATAATGAACGTTATCTTGATTTTCAATGGTTTTAAACAAAGAAATCCAAATATCCTATTTAGAAATTTATCATTACGCAATGCCAGAATTGTAAAAAATATTCCTTTTAACCAACTTAAAAGAATAGCAGCCTCTGCTCATTGCCTCATCACTTCCCCCTAACTTGGTGTTGTCTGCAAACTTACTGAGGGTCCACTCAATTTCATCATCCATGTCATCAATAAAGATATTAAACAGGATGGACCCCAACACCGACCCCTGCGGAACACCACTGGGGACCAGTTGCCAGCTGGATTTCACTCTGTTCACTACTACTCTCTGGGCTCAGCCGTCCAGCCAGTTTTTAACCCAGCAAAGAGTGTACCTTTCCAAGCCATGGGCTGCCAGCTTCTCCAGGAGAATACTGTGGGGAGAATACTGTGTCAAAAGGCCTTGCTGAAATTTAGGTAGACTACATCAACAGCCATTCCCTCATCCACCAGGCGGGTCACCTGGTCATAGAAGGAAATGAAGTTGGAACCCATCTCTCATTCATCTTTCATGAACCCATGCTGACTGGGCCTGATCCCCCAGTGGTCCTGCTTACATTGTGAGATTGCATTTAAGATGACCTGTTACATCAGCTTTCCTGGCACCAAGATTAGGCTGATCAACCTTTAGTTTCCCTGCTCCTCCTTATGACCCTTCTTATAGATGGGTGTCACATTAGCAAATCCCCAGTCAGACGGGACCTCTCCAGATGACCATGACCGCTGATAGATGTTGGAAAGCAGCCCAGCAATCACATCTGCCAGCTCCCTCAGCACCCTTGGATGGATCTCATCTGGCCCATTGGGTTTGTGGCAGTCCAGGTGGAGCAGTACGTCTGCAACTGTTTCCACCTAAACTGTGTGTGTGTGGGGGGGTTCTTCTGTTCCTCATCCCAGACTTCCAGGTCGGGATGCTGAGTACCCTGAGGATAAGTGGTCTGGCTAGTAAAGACAGATGCAAAGAAGGTGTTAACAACTTTAGCCTTTTTTTAATCTTCTGTAGTCATGTTCCCCCCTGCGTCCAGTAAAGAATGGAGATTCTCCTTGGCTCTCCTCTTTCAATCAATATATTTATAAAAACATTTTTTGTTATCCTTGACCACAGTGGCCAGGTGTCGTGGTTCCGCTCGAGTGGGCAGCCGAGCTCCACCACAGCCGCTCTCTCACTCCCCCTCCTCAAAGAGGAATGGGGAGAAAATATGTGAATAGGGCTCAAGGATTGAGATAAGGACGAGAAAATCACGCAGTAATTATTGTAACGGGCAAAACAAACTCGGCATAAGGAGATAGTAAGATTTATTGCCTATTACTAACAAGCGAGAGAAGTGAGAAAACAAAGGAAAAAGCAAACCAAAAGCACCTTCCCCCCCATCCACCCTCTTCCACCTCCTCCCCCCGAGCGGCGCAGGGGAACGGGGGAATGGGGGTTATGGTCAGTCTACAGCACTTCTTCTCTGCCGCTCCTTCTCGGTCACTCTCGTCCCCTGTGCTGTGGGGTCCCACCCACGGGATGCAGTCCTTGATGAACTGATCCGGCGTGGGCTTCCCACAGGCAGCAGCTCTTCCAGAACTGCTCCAGATATGGGTCCGTACCACGGGGTCCATCCCTCAGGAGAAAACTGCTCCAACCTGGCTCCCCTACGGGCAGCAGCTCCTGCCAGGTCACCTGCTCCTGCGTGGGCTCCTCTCCACGGGCTACAGGTCCGGCCCGGAATCTGCTCCGGCAGGGGTCTTCCACAGGCGGCAGCCTCCGTCGGTGCAGGGCCACCTGCTCCACCGTGGTCTCCTCCACGGGCTGCAGCGTGGAACCCTGCTCCACCGTGGTACTCCATGGGCTGCAGGGGGACATCCTGCTTCACCATGGTCCTCACCACAGGCCGCAGGGGACTTCTGCTCCAGCGCCTGGAGCACCTCTCCCCCTCCCTCTACACTGACCTTGGTGCTGTTCCTCACTCCCTTGACTCTCCCGGCTGCTGTGTGGTGCAGCGTTTTTTCCCTGTCTTAAATATGCTCTCACAGAGGCGCAAAACAACATCGCTTATTGGCTCGGATCTGGAAAACAATGGGGCCCTTCCCAAACATGGGGCAGCTTCTAGATCTTTCTCACAGAAACCACCCCTATGCCTCCCTGCTACCAAAACCTTGCCACGTAAACCCACTACACCAGGTTGAGCTCATGCTTGGCTTTGGCCTTCCTGATTTTTTTCTCTTTATATCCTGGCAACTTCCTTTTACTCTCCTTAAGTTGCCTGCCCCTTCTTCCACCAGAAATAAACTCTCTTTTTCTCCTGGACAGTCAGCAAAAGTTCCCTGTTCAGCCAGGCTGGTCTTCTTCTCCATCAGCTCATCTTATGGCATGCGGGGACAGCCTGCTTCTGTCCCTTTAGGACTTCCTTCTTGAGGCGCATCCAGCCTTTCTGGACCCCTCTGCCCTTCAGGGATTACTCCCAAGGGACCCTCCCTACCAGTGTCCTGAACAATTCAAAGTCTGCCCTACGGAAGTCCAAGGTAGCAGTGTTACTGACCCCACTCCTGACTTCACCAAGAATCAAGAACTCTATCATGTCATGGTCACTGTTCCCAAGACAGCTCCCTATCACCACATCTTCCACCAGTGCTTCTTTGTTTGTGTTCTTAGGTCTAGCAGGGCACCCCCTTTGGCAGCTTCACTGACCAGCTGTGTCAGGAAGCTGTCTTCCACACACTCCAGGAACCTCCTAGGCAACTTCCTCAAGGCTGTATTGTATTTCCAGAATATGTCTGGGAAGTTAAAGTTCCCATGAAGAGAACCGCTGACAATTGAGCAACTTCTGCCAGCTGCTTATAGAACACCTCATCTGTCTCTTCATCCTGGTTTGGAGGTCTATAACAGCCCCACACAAGGATGTTTGTCATTTTACAGTCATACTTGGGTCCCACACTGCATTCTGGATGATAGGTAAGCCTCTGCTCCACGTGGCTGTCTGGCTGACACTCCTGCCTTCGTCCCACACCACCGTTATGCCAATGGGAAGGCCCATGTCCCCACGTGCTGTATGGTTGAGGGGATGGCCTGTGCCCCATGCTGTTGTGGTGCCAATGGTAATGCCAGGGCCTCATGTCTTTGCCATGCTCATACGTGTCTGTAGGCTGCATGCCAGATGTCCCTCGAGCACTGGTGTCTGTTCTTGTGCCACAGGTGCTATCCCTCTGCCCATGCCACTTCCTCTTCCCATCAGGTACCTTTCTTCTCAGTGCTTCCTGGGACTACATCTCTGCCTTCTCATACCGAGGAGGGCTGACGCATGCCTTCCTGCTTCTGGGCTTCTTGCTGCCACATAAGCTGGCTGTCAGAGGGTCTAGAAGCTCAGTGAGTGGTGGGCCAGCTGCAGGGGGTCCTATTTTATGGGGCCCAGAGCAAAGGCGGGGCAGTGGTGGGCACTGTGACATCAACAAGCCTCTCTGATGCCCAACATGAGTGGCCCATGCATGGCCAAAGGCAGCTATGTTGGGAGTAGTCTATAAGATGCCCTCATGTGGAAGAAGGAGGAGGGTCAGGGGGGCTGAGGGCCACTTTTCTGGGGCTGGCTCCCCTGGGCCATTTGGCTTGCCATAGAGAAAGGCTGCCCCTCGGCCACAGGGACTGCCCTCCACCTCCCATTCTGTGCCCTGCAGTTATTTTTAACACTTGTTTTGAGGTAATTTCATTCTATTTTATGGAAAAGAACAGAAGTAAGATGCATCTTCAGCCCAAATTCCCACATGTGCTGTGCACATGTACTTTCTGAAGTAAGCAGGTAGGTGCACATAAAAGTTACCATGTACCAAAATGACTGTTTTGCAATAAAAAATATTAAAGAATAGGACGGTACCTACCACAAAATGCTATTTGTAACAACAGAAAATTACTAAGATACAGAAACTGAGTCCTAATATAAGAAATTAGCCATCTGTAATTGCTTACTATTTTGAATCATCATAAAATTATAGAATCATTAAGGTTGGAAAAGACCTCCAAGATCATCTGGTCCATCCATCACCCTACTACCAATATCACCCACTAAACCATGTCCCTGAGTTCCAGGTCCAACCTTTCCTTGAACATCTCCCACGACAGTGAAGCCACCACTTCCCTGGCCAACCCATTGCAATACTAACTATTATTTCTGAGTAGAAATGTCTCCTAATTTTTAACAGAAACCTCCCCTGGCACAACTTGAGGCCATTCCCTCTAGTCCTATCACAAGTTATCTGTGAGAAGAGGCCAACCCCTAGCTCCCCACAAGTTCCTTTCAGGTATGTCACTCAAAAAAAAAAAAAAAAAAAAAAGTTGTTGAAATTCAATTCAATTTGGAAGATGAATTGAAATTGGAGAGTCTCCAGTATGCTGTGACCATAATGTTGATAGTTATTCTAGAATATTTGTGAATATTTGTCTTACAATTTGAACATTTGTTTAATAATCTGATAAGCAACTGCACTCAGTTCTCTTGTATTCTCTTGAATATCAGAACTACAAGACTAAATTATGTCTTGTATTGAATGTCTAGTGCAATGTGGTTTTTTTTTAATCATTTGGTACATATTGTAAAACTCTCAGGCTGGATGTTCATGGTACATGACTGCTGGGCAAAAGAGTCTTTTTTCCCCTCCAAGACCTCTATACAGCGTGCATATTCTGGATTCTAAATAAATCTTTTGTTAAATATGTGTTTGTTTTTTTCTTTCACTTGAGCAATACATGTATTTGTTTTGTCAAAATATATAACTCTGATTTAATATATATATTTTTTCTGTTATATATTTATATTTTATACAATTCTGAGGGGAGTGTATATTTTATACACTTCAGAGGGGAGTTCTTCAGTGCATGATGCTATCTCCCATATCTCATAAAACTGAGAAAGAAGAAAAAATTTCAGAAAGTCACATGCTATTGAAATACTTCTGTAGCTGATTCACAATAGCATCACTATCATTAAAGCAGTTTACATAGAAGAAAATATTGCTGCTGTTTGCAAGATGAAAAATGTTTTTCACTATGTGAAAATACTACTGCTATGGAGAGATGTTTTCTTAAATATATTGAATATATAGCCCTTTTTTTTTTTTTTTTTTTTTTTTTTTTAATAAAAATTACAACTACTTTAAGAATGTGGAGGAATTTGTGCCTGACTTTCTTGAAATTACCATAAAATTAAATGAATGCTGTACATAGGAACCCAAGTTATTTTTTTATGATACCGACAATGACAATGATTAAGAGGCAAAGATGAAAAAAGCCTTCTGCCATCAGTTTTTCTCTCCTCAGTTTTAAGGAAGACAAAGAAATGACAACAAAATGGTTATTCATGTGTTATTTAGGCTTTGCACTTATGTCAAAGGGCACAAAATGATGTAAGGCTAAATACAGTATAAAGTACACTCCTAAAAACACCAGAGTCTTAAAGCTTGCTCTGTATGTCCTCAAGACAACCACACTAAAGGCAGTTCTGTTGTAAATTGTATCTACCTGTACTCCGTGAGGAAATGAGAAATGTCTTGCTGCTAGTGACTATGGCTATATCCCATAAGGGCATATTCATATCTGTACTCCTTTTCCTTGCACATGAAATGCATCTTTCCCTTCCCTAGATCCTTTTGTTTATTGTTTTTTGCCAAATACAAAGGAAATGATTTGTAGTATTACTGTAATGAATGGAATCTGTAACTGCTGCAGCTCGTCTTTTGCTTTTGGTCAGTTTCTGTATCAGATTTTTTTCTGTACAATATTTTTTTAAAAAGCAAATATTGAGAGGAAACCTCTGTTTCTGTGTGATAAAGGGACACGGAGAGGTCTTTATTGATCTGTCTCTTCACTGCAACTCCAAAACCCTGTAAAGGTTCCTGTTTGTCTCCTCTGGCCAGCAGCTGGAGAATTCAAACAGACCTGCTAAATCAGCAGCTGAAAAAAATTTAAAAAAAAAATAAATCATTATTTCGGAAGCTGAACTATTCAACAAGGGCTGACCTGGGTAGTATGGGATATGATATTGTAGGATGAAGCACCAGAAACTACAAATAGTCTTGCTTCCCAGCAACTCAGCTAGCATATATCACAGACAAGCCTATTTATAGCCACAGATTGCTTGTGGAGAAGTTATCACAGAGAGAATCAATAAAAGACAGAGATGCTGGGCCAAGAAGTGATGCACAAAATATCGATAGATTTAGGTGTGAATAAAATATGTGTGTGAAAGAATTAATAATTTATTTTTAGAAACTGTGAGAAGGTGTATAGCTTTGTATATGTTGTACGGTCACCTAAGAAATTCTGCTTGTTTCATGAACTGAAGCAGAAATCATGACATGTTCGCAATTTTAAATCATGGACAACTTTTCAATGGGCTGGTTGTCCATAACTAACAATTACAAGTGAGTATCATTTTAATCCCAGTGGATACCCTGACTGAGAATTTTGATCAGTTCCTGAATATTTCATTTCAGCAAACACTATTGTTCAACATTTCACTTAATTAGAGCAAGGTTGAAACCAAAATTAATACTGATCTTTGAGAAAATTTAAGTCAAGGTCTGAACTGTGTCTACCAGTAATTTACAACTGTGAAAATAAGTCTTTAAAAAGACACATAAAGTATCAGAAAGGAATGAATGTGTATTTCAGCTGAGAAGTAAGGATATCCTGAACACTAATCAAGCAAATATGAATAATGGCAAGGCCAGTCAGAACAATGAAAGCAATTAAAAACAAACAAACAAACAAACAACAAAAACCTACCCACCACAAGGATAAAGTTAAAGGCAAAGGAAGAAAGAAACCGAATGACTGCAATTCTACTAATAATTTCTTACCATTCAATAAAAACCTGTCGGTAAGAGAGAACACAAATGTAGCACCACAGACAAAAATCTAATACTTACTCAGGAACAAACCATGGCAGGTTAGTAGTGACTAAGCATCACTAAACTGGCAACTTGAGCAGTTAGGACGTGTTGGCATAATTATTTTGTGAGACATCATGGAGTTTGGTCTAAGAGGATCAGTCTCTCTTCACTTTCCTTATGCTACTTTGCCTTCCTTTTTAAATTCTGTATTTTAAATCTAGATTTCAAACTTGCATTGATGAAAAGAGAAGAAACTAAAAGCAAATCCTGTAGATATGATAATGTTAACCTGCCCAGAACTCTATTGTGTGTAACACAGGTCTAGGAGCCAGTAAGGGCCTTCTCTGAGCCCTTCCTTCTCAAACCTCCAATCACTTTTTTTTTTTTTTTTTTTATACTGTTGGCTCAAAGTGTCTCTGTACCATTCAAAATCATATTCTTAGCACAGTCTGCTTTTGTGTTGTCTTCTCATTCATACTCATTTATTTTATTTTTGTTTTCTATCTCTAAAACCATTTTTACTTGCTTCACAAGGTTGACCACTTGTAGTGACCATTGTTTGACCACTGCAATTTGCACTTACAGACTGGAACCTGCTGCTATCATCCAGTTTCTTCATCTTTCCCTACCACATTTCACTTCTGAGTAGACAATTCAATTTTATGCAAAATAAACTGCAACTGTACTGGTACCAAACCTAGCACTGGATGGAAAACATAGCTGAGAACCCAAATAAATAAACGCTCAGGTGATTGTTCTACATGCAGTTCTTTGCTAGGGTGGCCTTAAACTAGGTAGTGCTTGAATAGCTAAATTGGGAATGATTATATGGACTGCAGCTGCTGTATTAATTGCAGTTCCCCTACAGCCCCTTTCAGGCCTTGATTCAGAGATTAGGAAGGATCGGTTTAGAAAGATGTTGAAAGGATTACTATAAGTAAGGGAAGTTGTATTGGAATGTAATGTTAAACTTTCAAGTATTTTTTCAAGATTTTGTTTGGCTATGGGCTGAAAGAAAAGTTATACAAGTTGTAATCTGTAAAAATTGTAGTATTTTTAAGGATTGAGATTTGGACCATACCAAGATAGAAGATTTAGTCAGATCATCTGCATCAAAAAAAGCATGGCCAGCAGGTTGAGAGAGGTGATTCTCTCCCTCTACTCTGCTCTTGTAAGACCCCACCTAGAGTGTTCTGGGGCCCTCAGAATGAGAAGGACATGGCTGTATTTGAACAAGTCCAGTGAAGGGCCACAAAGTTGACTAAAGGGGTGGATCACCTCTCCAGTGAAGACAGGCGGAGAGAGTTGGAGTTGTTCAGCCTGGAGAAAAGAAGGCTCTAGGGAGACCTTCTAGTGACCTTCCTGTACCTAAAGGGGGCCTATAGGACAAGGAGTAATGGCTTTAAAATGGTAGATTTAAATTAGGTATAAGGAAGAAAGTCTTTTCCAAGATGGTGGTGAGGCACTGGAACAGGTTGCCCAGAGAAGTTGTGAATGCCACTTCCCTGGAGGTGTTCAAGACCATGTTGAATGAAGCCCGGGGCAACTGATTTAGTGGGTGGTGTTCCCTGTCCATGGTATGGGGGTTGGAATTAGATGACCTTTTAAGGTCCCTTACAACCCAAAGTGTTCTATGATTTGTGTAAGGACAATTCCTGATAAATTAATATACATACATATACATATATATGAAGGTCTGAATACTCTATTTAGATTATCATTTTATCCTCATGACAAAAAATATAGTATTTTATCAGTGTTGGAGGGAGCTTTCCTAAAGATTCATGGGAAGTCATTGCAACACTTTAGAAAAATTGTGTAACTTATACAGTATACTGGGTGGGTGTCAAGAACATGAGGCACCAATTACTAGCAGTATGAATGTAGAATTAAAAGCAAATGAATGCTTTATATTCTGACAGATATGACATAATAACATGTTAGCATACAAACTACACTTAAAAGTAGCACCTTCTTGATAGTTCCTATATTGTCTTAACACTAGTTTCACATTATTTCAAGTGGTCTCCTCTATACAAAAATTTTAACACAATCCTTTTTGTCTATGTCAGAAAGTTTTGTATGTTATTTAATCTCAGTATTTTCAGTTAAAATATTTATTCCCATGCTTTGGACTTCATATCTTAATTTTCATTTAGAAATATTTCTACATTTCATGGTTGCAAAAAATATGCAAATATAACTTTTCTTCAAGACTCCAAGTATAAAATAGAAATTACAAAGGATCTTTTACAGATGCTTTGGATATTTTCAGGAGAGATGAAAAGAGTGTGAGAAAAACATAAATTCTTACTTTTTAGTGTTCATGATTACCTCCCACATTTGTTTTTCCTAGATCTTTGCAACAGAAAAAAAATTGTTAATTACTTTTTTCTGAACCAAATAATTTTACTTGCTTGCATGCATACATGTGCAAAAAGGGATCATATTCACCTTAAAATCAACACTTCTGCATTACAGGTTTTAGAAAATACCTTATTTATTTATTAGTTACATCTATCTGCCATTTTCCTACTCTTTAATATCCTATTTTTGTTGAAAAGCAACCACCCTTGATTTGTTAGTTCTTTTTTCAATGTAATTTCTACAAGTGAATGGGTAAGAACATCCACATCACTGAAAATAAACACCCTTGAAGAACAAGAAAATATATTTCTCAAGAAATATATTTCTCAAGAAATATGAATTTGTCAAGAAAACTCTGTAGTTATTTAAATTGGCCCATTTGAGAACAACTTTTTGGTTTTAGTACTGAGATCACAAAGATGTAGAAAACACAATGTCTCTGACCTATATTTTAAAAATTACTGTTATTCATATTATTGCTTATATTTCTGATATAAATATTCCTGATATAATCCATGAAAAAGATGCATAAAAATGACTTTCTACAGTCAATCCTTAATATGAAATACGTATATAAGCTCCTAAAAGCTTAGCAAAGGCAGGTATATTACAGACCGTTAAACCTCCAAGTGTATTTTTTCTTCCTAGTGAAATTCCAAAAATAACTCTCTCACAGCAAAAATAAAATCAAGAATGAGAGAGGGAAAAAGAAAGAAAAGGAAGGAAGGAAGAGAGAGAGAGAGAGGAGAAAGAAAGAAAGAAAGAAAGAAAGAAAGAAAGAAAGAAAGAAAGAAAGAAAGAAAGAAAGAAAGAAAGAAAGAAAGAAAGAAAGAAAGAAAGAAAGAAAGAAAGAAAGAAAGAAAGAAAGAAAGAGAGAAAGAAAGAGAGAAAGAAAGAGAGGGAAGAATATCAAGAAAACTAAAGAAGCAAACTTCAGTAACAAACAACGACACAGGTAAATCATCACTGAATTTGGCCAAGTATATTTAATAAATGCTTGAATGAAAAATTAAAACTGCCTTGTATCGTAATGGGAGACTGTGTTTGGAAGAATCAAACATGCATTAGAGCAATGCAGTCACCAGTAGCTGTCAGTTCAGCCAAATGACTTAGCAGCAGGATGCCTTCTGTGTGTCACAGAGTCTCCTCAAACTGACAAACACTCTGCCATTTGCTGCAGATGCATGGCTATTGTGCACAGCAAGGACTGCATATGTCATTATAACCCTGCATATCCCTAATTTGTATTGTCACATGAGAGCTCAAACCTGGAATGAAGCCCTGAAGGCACAAGAACTAATGAACTCTGCCTGGCATTGGAAGAGTAATCTGTCACCTACATGTGGTGTACCTTTTCTTTTGAATGTGTTGATGAAATTTCTCTAATCTCTCACTCCAGGTGACTTTTTTTTTTTTAACTGTGCAACACAGAATGTTCTTCAACCATTAACTTTCCAATAGCAAAATACACTGTGGTTAGAATATTCTAATTAGAAGTACATTAAAACCTGGGGTGAGATGGAGGAGGAAAAAAAAAATAGCTTAATCTTTTAGCTTAGTCTTCTCTTTTTAGCTTAGTCTTCTCTTTTTAGCTATGGACTTAAAAAAAAAAATAAAGATAAAATTAAATGAACACTGATATAATGATATCATTTATTACAAGCCAAATAGGCATGTGCCTGAATTTTAGTAGCAAGCCTACTTCATTAACATTAACACTAACATAAAGTGGTTAATATAAAGGCAGCCTACTAAACTTTTTTTTTTTTTTTTTTTTTTTTTTACCAAATCCTTCTAAAATTTAATATATAGGCTTTCAGATTGCCAGTTTTCTGCAGAAGAACCTTTGTCTCAATACAGCAAAATTTGAAAATAATTTCTATCAATATTTTTGAAGAAAAAATACAGTTATATACTAAGCACTATTACTATTACTATTATAGAGTAAAAAAAGTATACTTGTATATGTAAGAGGGGTTGGACAAACAGAAAAGCTATAAGAAGTCAACAGGAGAGCACTTGAAGAGTAGCTCAAAGGAATACCAAGCACTCCAGCCAATAAAACAGTTTCATGAGGGGCCCATTTTAAAAGCCTCTACACATACACAGACAGCATGAGGAATAAACAGAAGGAGTTAGAGATGTGCGCATACCCGCAGGGCTATGATCTTATTGGCATCATGGAGATGTCAGCTTCCATGACTGGAACGTTGTAATGACTCTTTAGGATGGACAAGCATGGAGATACAAGGAGGGAATGTCAACCTCTGCCAATGACCAGTTGGATTGCACGGAGCTCTACCTAGGGACTGTTGATGATCTGACTGAGAGGTTATGGGTTAGGATTAAAAGGAGGCCAGGGACAGATGACATTTTAGTGGTGTCTGCTACAGGCTACCTGACCAGAAAGACCAAGGAGATGAGACCCTCTACAGATAAGATATGAACAGCCTCACATTCACAAACCCTGGTCCTCATGGGGGACTTCAACCACACCACCATCTGTTCGAGGGACAGCACAGCAAGGCATAGGCAATACAGGAGGTTCCTGGAAAGTACTGATGATAAGTTCCTTCTCCAAATGTTAGAGGAGCCAAAAGGGAGAGGTGCTATGCTGGATCTCGTTCTGACCTACAGGGAGGGGCTAGTGAGGAATGTGAAGCTCAAAGGCAGCCTTGGCTGCAGTGTTCATGAAATGCTGGAGTTCAAGATTAGTAGGACAGCGAAGAAGCACAGCAAGTTTACAACCCTGGACTTGGGAAGAGTAGACTTTGTCCTTTAAAAGGATCTACTTGGTAAAGTCCTGTTGGACAAAGCCCTGGAGGGAAGAGGGACCTGAGAAAGCTGGTTAATATTCAATGATCACCTTCTCCAAGCTCAGGAGCAATGCATCCCAACAAAGAGGAAGTCAGGCAAAAATGCCAGGAGACCTGTATGGATAAACAAGGTGCTCTTGGCCAAAATCAAACACAAAAAAGAAACCTAGAGGGTGGAATCAAAGATGGGTAACCTGGGAGGAATACAGAGACGTAAACAGACAGGGATTCAAGTTAGGAAAGCTAAAGCCGTGTTAGAATTGAATCTGGCCAAGGACAACATGGGCAAAAAGAAGGGCTTCTACAAGTATGTCAGTGATATAAGGAAGACTAAGGGAAATTGTGGGCCCTCTCCAGAAGGAAACGGGAGTCTTGGCTACCTGGAATATGGAGAAAGCTGTGATACTCAATTACTTTTTTTTTTTTGCCTCAAGCTTCCCCAGCAAGTGCTCTAGCTGTACCGTTCAAGTTGCAAAAGGCAAAAACAGGTACTATAAGACTGAAGAATGGCTCACTGTAGGAGAATTGGAGAATCATAGAATACTTTGGATTGGAAGAGACCTTAAAGATCATCTAGTTCCAGCCCTCCTGCCATGGGTAGGGACAAATCCCACTAGATAAGGTTGCTCAAAGACTCATCACACCTCGTGTCATTTCTAAACTTCCTGAGGGTGTACTTGCTCCCACTGTCCATGTCACCAACAAAGATCTTAAACAGCATCGGTCCCAGTACTGATCCTTGAGGAACACCACTCACCACTGATCTCCATCTGGACTTCAAGCCATTGACTGCAACTCTTTGAGTGTGACTATCCAGCCAATTCCATGCCCACCAAGTAAGGGTTTGATCCATCCACCATATCCATGTCTCCAATTTAGAGACAAGGATATCATGAGAGACAGTGTTAAATGCTTTGCACAAATCCCAGTAGATGACATCAGTTGCTCATGCCTTATCCACCAGTGCTGTAACTCCATTGTAGAAGGCCACCAAGTTTATCAGGCATGAATTGCCCTTAGTGAAGCCATGTTGGCTCTCCAAACACCTCCTTATTTTCCATGTGCCTTAGCATATTTTTCAGGAGGAACTGCTCCATGATCTTGCCAGGCACAGATGGGAGACTGTGATTGGCCCCAGGTTTTTCTTTTTTCTCTTTTTAAAAACCGGGGTTATATTTCCCCTCTTCCAGTCAGTGGAACTTCACAAGAATGACACAACTTCTCAAATATAATGGATAGTGGCTTAGCAGCTTCATCCACCAGTTCCCTCAGGACCCCTGCATGCAATCTCATCAGGTCCCATGGTTTGTGCATCTTCAGGTTCTTTAGATGGTCTTGAACTTGATCTTTTTTTGGCTGACACCAAGTCATGTTGCAGTTGACACATTGAAGGAAAAGGAGATCATCCTGAGGGACCTTGACAGGCTCAAGTGGTGGGCTTGTGTGAACTTCATGAAGTCGTTCATGAACAAGGCCAAATGCAAGGTCCTGCAACTGGGCTGGGGCAATGCCAAGCACAAATACAGGATGGACAGAGAATGATTTGAGGGCAGCCCTGAGGAGAAGGGTTTGAGGGCTTTGGTGGATGAGAAGTTCTACATGAGCCAGCAATGTGCACTTGCAGCTCAGAAATCCAACTATCCTGCGCTGCATCAAGAGAAACATTTCCAACAGGCTGAAGATTTTCCCCATCTTCTCTGCTCTCATGAGACCCTACCTGGTGTATCTTCTTTCAGCTCTGAGGCCCCCACCATAAGAAAGATATGGACATGTTGGATGAGTACAGAGAAAGGCTGAAACAATTCTTCTATGAAGAAAGGCTGAGAAAGTTGGGGTTGTTTAGCCTGGAGAAGAGAAGGCTCCAGGGAGACCCTATAGGGGCCTTCTAGTACTTAATGGGGGGCTAAGAGAAAGCTACAGTGGGACCCTTCATCAGGGAGTATAGTGATTGGACAAGGACTAACAGATTTACACAGAAAGAGGGTAGACTTAGATTAGATATCAGGAAGAAATTCGTTACCATGAGGCCAGTGAGCATGTGGTTGTCCCATCTCTGGAAGTGTTCAAGAGCAGGCTGGATAGGGCTTTGGACAGCTTGATCTAGTGGGAGTTGTCCCTGCCCATGACAAGGGAGTTGGAATTAAATGGTCTTTAAAGATCCCTTCCAGCATAAACCATTCTATGATTCTTTAACACCAGGTTTGCATTAATTTATTTTTTCTTCTTTTTTTCTTCCTCTTCTTCCTTTTCTCTCTCTCTCTCTCTTTTTTTTTTTTTTTTTTTTCCTTTTCTTTTCTAGTTTTCCCATGAGAATATTAACCATAATTTTGATAATCCTAACAAGAACCAACTTTATGGATGGGCCACGAAGAGGATTTCAAGATGTCTACTTTAATTATCCATTGCATGCCCCAAGATGCCAATCCTCCATAAGATAAGAGAGTTAGCAAGTGCCTACTACATATCTGAATAAGAAAGACTACCAGAGATTTGTATCAGGCAAAACCTGGACATGAAAACAAAACAATTTCTTCCCATGTTGACGAACTTGACTAAATCTATTCAGTTCAACAGACCATAGTAGCCAGTAGCAAATATTTCAGGAAACATGCAACAATTCTTTCCCTGAGGCACTTAGCCCCTTAAAGCTTCCAGAACCTTCATCCAAATCACTACGTCACTGTAGCCAGCAGCACTGCAGCTTACTTTACAAACTGTCTTGAATATTTTTTCCTTCAAAACTCTGATATGTTGAAACTCCATGTATCACCTCAAAGCCTAGGGTGATGACATTTGTGGCATTAAAAAAATATAATTTTATTTTAATATGAGTGTGTTCATGAAGACAAGCCTCATAATGTTCATACACTGTAAATGTATGTAAAATCATAATAATCTTTTCAATGACAGTCATGATGAAGATTAAACAACAACAACAAACATCTAGGCCAAGAATACCTATTAAATTTAGAGGATGAATTGGTACAGAGGAGTCCTTTGACCTTGATTCTTGACTAAGGGCAGGGTAAATCATAACTGTGGGCTCTTCTGCATTAAGGTTACTAAAATAGAATCAAACTTAGCTTATTAATTTAATGCATTTAGTTTAAGATGGGATGCTTAAATATACTCTCAAGATAAATAGTCCTTAATATTTAGATTTGCCAGAAGGAGCCATGTTTATGTGTCCACTATCCTCATTAATCCCCACTATCCATCTCAGGTCAGGAAGGCATACCTTCTTGGTATCAATAGGTTCTTTAAAAAGAGAAAGGGACAGATTGTGATATTCAATTCTAGTTATGTTTTGGCAGAAATGTTTAAGCTGAAAATCCCATCAAGGACTGTAATACACTGAAGCACAGTTCTGGGACTGTTGAACTGCAGACACAGCTTCCAGACATTTTGCATTAGAAAAGATTATTTCTCTGGGGAGCAGTCAGTAGCCTAATGGCTCAGTCCAGGTGCAGTAATAAATGACATGCACATGACCTTCAAAATCCATCCTGAGTGTATTCCTGCTATGCTGGTCCTGACCAGAGGAAGCTAAGCCTCTACTTCAGTGCTCATTATTTCACTGTTCCACTTCATTTGATGTTTTTCTATATACCCATTTGGCTTAGTTCTAATATCTTTTCTTGACCTTCTGAATGATCATCACTAATAGTACTGATACCTGGCACCTTCAATTACACTGCTTAAAATGCTGTTAAACCAAGTGCTGTAATGAGACCCTTCAAGGAGACTATTCTATGGAAATTGATAAATTATGCTCTTATGTTTTTATGGAGTTGTGTCAAATGGTCAGTCCCCACTGCACAAAAATAAGAGCATTGTATGCGGACCAGTTCTTATTAGGATGCATGACACCAATTTAACCCAAATAAATTCAGTTCAGCTACAACATTTTTGGAAGACTGTTCATCTGACCTAGGTTATTCTGATTTCAGAAGTCTTATATTATTACAGATAAAAATTAATTAGCATGCAAATAATAAACCCCCTTTTTACTTCTATTATTTATTTATTTATTTTTTAGAAATGCTGTGCTTTTATTAATTAGTTTTATGTCACCATTTTTTTAAATTTGTTTACTATGCACATTTTTAAAAATAGCAAATTACTATTGCTTGCCTCCATAATGAAATGGAAAATAAATGCTTATTTAAAGTTTTTTTAGAAAAAAAAAAGTAAATAAAATCCAAAACTATGTTTTTCCAATTTCTAATTGTACTGCAAAGATTTCCACATAAAATTTTAATATTTTAAATTATAAAATGTCAAGAGAAAATAATTTTGAATCATGATGGAATAAATATTACATAGATTTTAATGAAGAGAAAATAAAAAATAAATTACAGTTGGCAGCCTCACACAAAAGAAATGAAATCTATTTTGCCTGCACAATGAAATCTGGTTTGTCTGTACAGGTTTTTAAGGAACTTAATTCATACAATCAAGTGACTTTGTGAATGCCCTGTTTTTGATGTAATTAGCTTGCTTCCCCTCAGGAAGAAAATGTAAATTCTAAATTAGATATTGATAGACAGTCCATTCCTATTATTCTTGAGATTACTATTATGATTACTGTTCTAAAATATCCTAAGATAATAGGATTTTTATTTCCTGATATTTCCTGAGATATACTAAAGGGAAAGTGGTGGGTGATCATATATCTGGGTATTGTTTCATGGACAAGGAAAAAAATGAAAGCTAAAAATATGCCCTGCTCAAGTTTTGTACAACAAACTTACTCCTAAGCATGCTAGAAAAAAATGCTGTGCCTCTTAAATCTTCCCAAGAAACCTGCTCTAGCTCAATAACTGTTTAAATTACTTGCATTGAATGTTTATCCCAATGGGGATGCTTCTTAAAAAATACAATAAAAGGCTGAATAAGGTAGAGATAAGTTAAAACTACAGGAATGAATAAGGAACATTTAATCGTCTTTTCATTCTTAAGTGTTCATCACAAATTCTTCTTTCTTCTTTATTTTTAATCCTTAAAGCCATATTGTCAGAAGTAAAAGAATGATTTTGTTGACAAAGCACAGCAATACAAAACAGTACTGTCTTTTGACTGATACTCTTATTGCTTAGTAGTAGAGCATACTGATGCTAGACATAAAAACACCCTCTTGTTTTTGTTGTTTAGTTTGTTTTCCATCTGAATGAATCATTGCTGCTCTAAATAAAGGGAAATAATTTCTATTATATTTCCCACAATCACAAATATTAATCTTTTAATCATGTTTTCTGTATTGCTTTGTATTTATTCCAAGCTGCTAACCTTCAGTTCCTAGTAAGACTCTTCACACTCTTTAAATTGTTAGCTATATACTTATGAAATTAAGTTGTAATAGGTGCTAGCATATTAAAGGCAGAATTTATTCATATTCTAAAACTTATTCTTTAGATTCTTTCATTCATTGCTATTATTCATGCCATGGGTAAAAATCATCAAAAATCTTTATGAGGATTGAAATTGTTAATCATCACACACTACAGTGCATGTCAGAGTTTCTGTCACTCTGGCATGGTTTGCAGAACAATGTCAACAATATCACCTCTTTCAGAGTGCATTGTGAAAGGTGAAGTTGTTCTGTTGTCATAGTTATATTTCCTCACTAACTGACCACATCTTTCTTCTTTTGTAAAAATGAGGCTCACAAACAAGACCTCTCTGATGAGCAAGATCAATAGAAATCTAGAATCACAGAACCATAGAATGGCCTGAGTTGGAAGGGTCCTTAAAGATCATCTAACTTCAACCCCCTGCCATAGGCAGTGATGCCAACAACTAGATCAGGTTGGCCAAGGTCAATCTGACCTTGGTTCAAGGTCAACCTGATTTTGAACACCTCCAGGATGTGGATGGGGCATCCACAGCTCTTCTTGGCAACTTGTTCCAGTGCCTCAATACCCCTATAGTGAAGATTTTCCTCCCAATGTCTAGTCTAAATCTATCCTCTTTTAGTTTAAGACCATTCCCCCTTGTCCTTTCATTATCTACCGAAGTAGAGAGTCCTTCTCCATCTTTTTGTAGGCCCCCTTTAGGTAATGAAAGGTCACAATGAGGTCTCCCTGGAGCCTTCTCTTCTTCAGGCTGAAAATCCCCAGCTCTCTCAGCCTTTTGTCATAGGAAAGGTGCTCCAGACCTCTGATCTAGCCCTACTCTGGACTTGCACGAACAGGTCCACATCTATCTTGTGCTAAGGTCCCTAAACCTGGATGCAGTACTCCAGGTGGGTCCTCACGAGGGCAGAGTAGAGGGGGACAATCCCCTCCTTGACCTGCTAGTCACACCTCTTGTGACTAGCCACCCAGGCGGCAGGTGGCCTTCTGAGCTGCAAGCATGCACTGCCAGCTCATGTCTAGCCTTTTGTCCACCAGAACCCACAAGTCCTTCTCTGCAGGGCTGCTTTCAATGAGTTCTTCTCCCAGTCTGTCCTCCTGTCATAGATGTATAATCATGACACTTACTCTGGTCCACTTTTATCTATTTTTGTTTCAAGGAGTACGAGTGCTTAAGCTGTAAGTCTTAGTAGTAGTTAACTAAAATATGATGTTTATGTCAATCATGTTTCCCAAAATGTTTTCTTTCCATCATTCCCTTCTTTCTCCCACCAGATTTGACAATAAAAAATAGAACTAGTAAAATAATGAACATATGTTTGTTGTTTTTTTTTTTTTTTTTTTTTTTTTTTTTTTAAACAAATAATCTATTCTATTCTATTTTCTCTTTCCCCTTTCCTTTCCGTCTCTCTTTCTCTCCGCCCCACCCCTGCCCCCCTCTGCTCTCTTGAGAATACTTTCAACTCTGGAGCTCCCAGCACAAGAAGGATGTGAAACTGTTAGGAGGGTCATGAAGATGATCAAAGAGCTGGAGCACCTCTTCTATGAAGACAGACAGAGAGTTAGGGTTGTTCAGTCTGCAGAAGGCTCCAGGCACACCTTATACCTGCTCTTATATTGTTATTGCTTGCTCGCTCTTCCTTCCTTCCTTCCTTCCTTCCTTCCTTCCTTCCTTCCTTCCTTCCTTCCTTCCTTCCTTCCTTCCTCCCTCCCTCCCTCCCTCCCTCCCTCCCTTCCTTCCCTCCTTCCTCCCTCCCTCCCTCCCTTCCTTCCTTCCTTCCTTCCTTCCTTCCTTCCTTCCTTCCTTCCTTCCTTCCTTCCTTCCTTCCTTCCTTCCTTCCTTTTTTCCTTCCTTCCTTTCTCTCTTTCTTTCTTCCTTTCTCTCTTTCTTTCTCTTTCTTTCTCTCTTTCTTTCTCTCTTTCTTTCCTTCTTTCTTTCCTTCTTTCCTTCTTTCCTTCTTTCCTTCTTTCTTTCCTTCTTTTCTTCTTTCCTTCCTCTTTTCCTTTTTCTTTCCTCCTTTCCTTCTTTCTTTCTTTCCTTCTTTCTTTCCCTCTTTCTTTCCTTCTTTCCTTCTTCCTTCCTTCCTTTCAACTCCTTATCTCAACCCATGAGTTTTTGCCGTTTTCTTTTTAGTTTCCTCCTCCATCTCACTGGTGGGGGTAGTGAGCCACTGGCTGTGAGGAGCTTAGCTGCCTGTGGGGTTAAAATGCAACAGTCAAAGTCAAAGGTTGGGAGCTACTTTCCTAACAGACCCTCAGCACATAATGCTAGTGCTCTAAACTAAAACATGGTTCTCTTAACTAGTTCTGAGAAAAAATACCACATATTTATTTTATCTTATGTTATATTTATCAGTAAGTCTGTGCTGTTCTTAGCTTTAGTATTATTAGTTAAGAAAATGTGGGGAAAACATTAACTTAATCTTCTAAAATATAGCTGTTCTAAGCATTGCTTCTTGATCATGAGCCAGCCTTTGTCTAAACTGCTTATTAGAAAGTTTCTTTGGTTTCTTATGAGGAGTTGTAAATTTCCCTACCTCACTGCCACATTAGAACCCATTGCCTGTACCACCTGCTAGAATATTATGGAGCTGTGAAGGCACCCCAATTGATTGGGATAGAATTTGCTTCATATATAGTACTGCAATGTAAACTTTCAGGTTATATTTAATGTTTTATGTGAAATAGACAAGCTCCACCACCAAAAAAAAACACAACTTATTGTGCAATCTATTGCGCAAATAGAATCTCAGTATATTATTTTTTCTTCTTACTCATTTGGGTACTCTGTATGGTATTGTACTTTTAAACTACCGAAATTATTTCTTTTACACTATTACTACATTTTACCTAGGCTCAGTCTACTTCTGGCAATTCAATTTTCTGATTTTAGAGGTAAGCCTCTAATACCACATTCTCTTCAAATTTAATAAATACAAATAATAAATACAGATCTGAATTTCATAATCATTCCCTAAACTGATCATATTCACAGATTTACAACACATCTTCCACTGGGATAATGCTCAAAATTCAGGCAAACAAAATGCAAGTTTAAAATACAGCCATCAATGAAGTTGGGACACCTGTCCAAAGTGTGCACACTAATACTGTCTGTTTGGATGACAGCAGAAAAATTGCAGTGCACAGGCTGACTTGCCAACCACACCTGCAGCCTCATTAACAAGTTATATATACATGTATATATATATATAAATGAAAATTAAAAGGCACAGTATAAGCTTAGTAAAATTAGTTTTCAGAATATATATTTTTTTCAGTTATGATAAATAATTGTGACTAAAGTACTTGGCTTTTATACTTGTAAGAAACAAGAAACAAATTTCTTACATGTATAAGAGTTAAGAACAAGTTTATTAGATGTTTCTAGGGGAGTATATCCAAGTATATCCCAGATGTCAGAAGTTTAGTCATTTCCCTACTTCCTTGGTTTCAAGGAACACTTCCTTGAATATAAGGATTGGGAAAGAACTGGACACAAAAAGCACTGAAGAGGTGGGGCTTTTACAGAATCACAGAATCACAGAATTTCTAGGTTGGAAGAGACCTCAAGATCATCGAGTCCAACCTCTGACCTAACGCTAGCAGTCCCCACTAAACCATATCCCTAAGCTCTACATCTAAACGTCTTTTGAAGACTTCCAGGGATGGTGACTCCACCACTTCCCTGGGCAGCCTGTTCCAATGCCTAACAACCCTTTCGGTAAAGAAGTTCTTCCTAACATCCAACCTAAAACTCCCCTGGCGCAACTTAAGCCCATTCCCCCTCGTCCTGTCACCAGGCACGTGGGAGGACAGACCAACCCCCACCTCACTACAGCCTCCTTTAACGTACTTATAAAGAGCGATAAGGTCGCCCCTGAGCCTCCTCTTCTCCAGGCTGAACAAGCCCAGCTCCCTCAGCCGCTCCTCGTAGGACTTGTTCTCCAGGCCCCTCACCAGCTTCGTCGCCCTTCTCTGGACCCGCTCAAGCACCTCGATGTCCTTCTGGTAGTGAGGGGCCCAAAACTGAACACAGTACTCGAGGTGCGGCCTCACCAGAGCCGAGTACAGGCTCTTTGTGTTTTTGGTGGTGCTTTTACTTTTTTTTTAGCACAAACATGCTTTCTGCAAGTATATACCTGAAGTCCCAAAAACACAAGCTGACCATTTCTCATACTTTATGCAAGTTTTGTGGGTAGATCCAAATGGCTTGCAAATATGCACCAATTATGAGACAGTACAAATTTTAGATTTGTTTAAGGTAGAAAACAGAAAGCTTGAACTGCTGTCAGCACCTTAATCTTCTGGATTTCATAGTCCTCCAGAATGGAGGGTTTTCATTTTATCTCTTCATAATTTGGATAATAATAGTCCAATGAAGTCTAAGTACAACAATCTGTTGTCAATGAATTATGAAGTATTGGTAGTTTTAAAAGAAAAATAAACTTGCTAATAATGGCAGAAGATAAATGAGTAGCTTCTCATTTGTCTCTGACTTTCTGAATTACATAAGCATTGAATTCTACTGATTAAACTTGGCTTAATAGACTTGATTTAATTAAGTGTAAGAAATACAAGAATATCAATGACTTTGTTTAAGCCAAAGTAATAAATAAAGCCAAATAATAAATAGTACAAAATAAATTTGATTTAGCAAACTAATTGCCTTCATGGTATTAGACATTTATATACCCACTTTTATTTTTTTTTTCCCATGTTAACATGAAGTTATCTTACGAAGTTGTGCAATTCCAAAATTCTGGATTTCGGAGAAATGTGACTATGAACTCTGAATTTTTGGAGAAAAATGTGAAGTTCAAGCAATTCCAATAGCATCTCTTTATGTAAAATTCCATATCAATAAGGAGAGGGGATAAATAATACAAACAACATTCACAAAAGTTTTCAGAAAATACATTTATTTATTTATTTATTTATTTGTTTGTTTGTTTATTTTAACAGAGCACTATCCATAGATGTATTTTTGGTTTCCTGAATGCATTTGCAGAGTTGCATATCAAAAGAAAATTAGCTTATTGCTTTAAAGGGTAGAATACTCAGGGGAAATTAAAAGAAAAAAAAAAAAAACAAAAAAAAAAACAGTGTCATGAAAATATATGTTGATGTCTAAATGAGGCTCATTCATCATTTTTTCTCACATCTCTGTGACAGTCATCACTTGGACTGCATTTTCGACAGTTTAGTGCACACTAGTGTACATTGAACTAAATAAAACATGCAGGCATTAACTGCTTCTCAGAGAGATCATCTCCAGACCTGAACAATTTCTTATACTTCTCTTCATTGCATTACTTCATCAGAAATTGATAGTGCACGGCCATATTCCCACAAACCTTGTAACCCCATTTTGTATGAGCAAAACAACTTTCAGAAACAACTGCTTCTAATCAGGTCATTTATTGTAAGTGTTCTCCAGATCACTGAATATTTGCTATCATGATCACTGCTCATCTGGGCCAGTGAAAAGATTATGATTTGAATATATTTTAAAGTAAAACCTTTTTCTCAATAACATACTAATTGTTAAATTTTAGAAAAAGTAGTGCATCCCATGAATGTGTTCCTATGCTTTCTTCTGTAATTGAGATCAGCAGTCCTAAGAGCACTCTTGAAGATCATCAACCCTAAAAGCTACAAACTAAAACTGAAGTCTATCAGTAACTCCTTTGTCATATTTCAACCATCTCATACCTATGTAGAAACAGATCTAGGCAGATGAAGATACATAAAAGAAAAAAAAAAAAAAAAAAAAAAAAAAAAAGAATGCTTATCCCAGATACATAAGAAGCAAGGAGCAATCACGTATGTGTGTATATAGAATTTGATACTTACTACCACCCCCTAAGCTCATATTTTTCATCTTCAATGACTGGAACAATTGAACTACAGTTTCTGAAAGAGTGTGATGTCTCAGTAGGTATTTTTAGATAGTAGCTGATGACTACCTCTCTCTGTGACCATTACCACAATAACCATCCCATTCTCCTTTCTTCCTTACTTTGTATGTTGTCTGATCTCTCTCATATTAAACAGAGATCATTAACTGTTTTAAACAGCAACTAACTTCATATAACTCTATACAGAATTTAATATATAAGAATCCTGATTTACAAAAGCTAATCCAAAACTAAGCATCACTTAAAGTTTTATTCAAACTATTCTCTAAGCGCTATAAATATGATTAGGTATTTATATGTACACACATATGTTTGTTGTTTTTGTAAGCTATGGTGTTTTACTGAGCTGGGCAACTGAAAATATGAACTACAATGCTGAACTGTTAGAATAATTCTTAACATATTTCTAACAGATGAGAAGTGAGGAGACTCTTGTTTCCTGGACAGCTTTTCATGATCTGCCTGTTGAGAGATCCTTGTCAAGCCACTTTAAATTATTTATTTATTTTTAGAAATAAGAGAGTTTTGTATTATGGATGCAGCTCATCCTTGCCAGATGGGTTCTTTGCAAAAAGATAACCCTAGACATATTTAATGTGTGTAGCCAATAGCTCTTGCAAAGAGTTTGTTTTTAGTCACTATGCTGATGAGGAATCTTATTGCACAATGTCTGTGATTGTATGCTAGCTATCAGATAGCTCACGTAGGTGATTTTGAGGGTAAGTGACCACAGGAAGATTGATCATCAAAATATAGTCAGAATGGCAGAAAACAAGAATGATTAAGAACAGCAGAAAGGGCTATTGGAAATGCTCAGTCAATAAGAAGCAAAAGTAAAAAAAAATACTTGCAAGTAAGGGGAAGCCATTAGGCTCCCTTCATACATTAGTAGTCACAGAAGGTATTAATTATTAATAAAATCAAAATCAGTTAACAAAGTAAAACCCCACTCCTTAGAGCTAAAATGAAGACATGCAAGCATTTTACCATGTATTTTGTCCATTATCTGCTGCTAAAAAAAGGCTTGTAAATGCCAGTTGTGGTGGTTTTACCCTGCTAAGCAGATGAACTCCACAACAGCTCTTGCAATCCCCCTCCTCAAAGGGAAAGGAGGAGGATAAAAAAATACGATGAAAAGAGTTCAAGGGTTGAGATAAGGACAGGGAGATGATTCAACAATTATCATCATAGGCAAAAACAAATTTAGCATAGGGAGATTAATGTAATTTATTACCTATTATTAACAAAGTAGAGAAGTAAGAAACTAAAAAACGAACCAAAAACACCTCTCCCCCATTCACCCTCTCCTACCTCCTTCCGCCAGGTGGCGCAGGGGAATGGAGAATGGGGAATGGGGAACGGGGGCTGCAATCAGTCCCTAACACTTTGTCTCTGCCGCTCCTTCACGGTCACTCTCTGCCCCTGCTCCACATGGGGTCCCTCCCACGGGATGCCGTCCTTCCCATCAGGAGCAAACTGCTCCAGCACGCATCCCCCGCGGGCGGCAGCTCCCACCAGGCCCCGTGCTCCTGCGTGGGCTCCTCTCCAGGGGCTGCAGCGCGGAGATCTTCTGCATGTGGGACCCATGGGCTGCAGGGGGACAGCCTGCTCCACCAGGGGCCTCTCCACAGGCCACAAGGAAACTTCTGCTACATGCCTGGAGTACCTCCTGCCATCCTGCTGCACTGCCCTTGGGATCTGTAAGGTTGTTCTCACTCCTCTCTTCCAGCTTTTGTTATGCAGCA